>NC_056523.1:186599503-186718046 GCF_019175285.1 Sceloporus undulatus | reverse complement strand
ATAATAATAATAATAATAATAATAATAATAATAATAATAATAATAATTTCATCACCGTAAATGCCAGAAAAGGATGCGATTGTCATGCATTATTTTATGACTTTTAAAAGCAATTCAGAGCTGTCTCTGAATTCCTTGCAAAAGCATGTATCGTTTTGCCAACTGCCTAATTGACAAAAGCAACAAATGTAACATTCGATTGTAACATTCGCATTTTAGCATGGATTCTCCAAGGAAAAAAGTGCCCTATTATTGTTCCCTTTCACTTTTATTAGCTGACTTCCAGCAAAAGGATACTGTTGCAAAGGGCAAATACACACACACACACACACACACACACACACACATTCCTCAGCAAAAAACACAACAAAATTTGCGCTCATTTTGTATATATTTAATAATAAAAATAAAGGGGGGGGGGAGAAAGAAATACTGCATTTGCAGTCCAAAAGCCACCTGATTTGCCCTTTTGCCTTCTGTCACCTGTTGCATCCAGATTCCCCTTTTTCCTTTGGCTCTTTCCTTCTCCCCCTCCCCTCCGCTAAATAGGACCCTAGAGATGGGGGGGAACCCCCTCGCTCCCCCGGAAGCACAAAGGTCAGGATGCCACCAAAGCCTCCAAAGGGCATGCACAAATATGTTGATGCGAAATGTGAAAGACAAAAGGAACGCGCTGGTGTAGTAGACAGTTCCGCTATGCATGGTTTCACATCACGCAAATCGCAACTTTCACGCAATTGTAGCGCTAACATAATGTTACGGGGGAATGACAGAAAAGAAACCAATGTGGTAAGACATCACGCGAAACAGTAATTTCGCAACGTTCTTTACACTTCCTTAGTGCAATTGCAGGGTCCAAAACTTGAGTCTGATAAACTCCCTTGTCAAGGATCTCTGGGTGCATTTACACTGTAGAAATAATGCAGTTTGACACCACTTTAAGTGCTGTAGCTCCATCTTATGGAATCCTGTAGTTTCGTGAGGTCTTTAGCCTTCTCTCCCAAAGAGTAATACAGTTCCCAGGATTCTGCAGGATGGAACCATAGCAGTCAAAGTGGTGACAAACTGCATTATTTCTACAGTGTAGATGCACCCTCTCTCTTGCTTGTGCATTTAGGCCTTCTCTTTTTTACCTCCACTAAGGAAGAGTACTAACCAGGCATGCTAGAAAGAGTCCAATGGCAGATTGGAGCTGAAGGGATGTCTGGTTTGGATAACATATTACTTTCCAGAAGAATCCCACCAATTTTTCTGAAGGCAAAACTGTCAGTTTTCCTAATGAAAGGCTATGACCATGGATCTCCAACTAATATATTTAGTTTGTCTCTGAGACCAAAGATCCAAATCTCTCATTTCATAGGAAAATTAATACACTAGGGAACACAACTGACAATTTGATACCTTTTATACTGGTGCCCCGCCTTCCAAATTTCCAGAAAAATCAAGCTCTTCACTTTGACACCACTTACTCCATATAGGTCCAAAACCCACTGCAGAAATAATATAGTTTGAGACCACTTTAACTGCCCTAGCTCAGTGCTAGGAAATTCTGGGAACTGTAATTTATTGTGATACCACAGGGCTTTGACATAGAAGGCTTACTGTCTCACAAAACTACACTTCCCAGAATTTCCTAGCATTGAGCCAGGGCAGTTAAAGCGGTCTCAAACTGGGTTGTTTCTGCAGTGTGTTTTGGATGATAGACACTGGCAAGAGTTTCTACATTATCTGTAATACTGAGGCTATATTTAAACTGTTTTATTAGTTAGTACCCACTTTTAAGTATTGCTTTATCTCCTCTTTCTGGTCACTTTTGTAGTTTCTCCATAGGCTGGCAGTTATGGATTTGTAATCTAGAGTTTTTGTAACCTAGATCTGTAACTCTGTTTCTATTTCCTTTCATACTACTGATGTCTTATGGGAGTTGCTCCTCACAGAGCAATGTCCTTGTCCTTCGTACTCAGCAGAACTTACACTGTTTGTTGTTGTTATTGTTGTTGTAGTGCACCTTCAAGTAGTTTCTGACTTGTGGTGACCCTAAGACAAACCTATCTTAAGGTTTTCTTGGCAAGATTTGTTCAGAGATTTGCTGAGGCTGGAAGTAAGTGAGTTTTATGGTGAATGGGAAATCTAACCCTGATCTCCAGAGTCATAGTCCAGTGCTCAAACCAGTACGCCATGCTGGCTGCTAGTGTAAAAACAATTGGGCAGGAGCCTCCAGTTTTCAAAAGGACATCTAAGTGCAGTTCCTAGTGCAGCCACTAACCACACATCTCTCTCTCTCTCTCAATTTCGACGAATATAAAGCTGATCTTTCCATACCTTCTAATGTTTCACAATATCAGAACATGGTCAAGATGGCCATAATTATTAGTGAGGAAGAACACAGAAGCTAGCAGAGGCCAGGGTCATTTCTATTGGGGGGTGCAGGGGATATGGACCAAACTGGGTGACATCTCAGAAGGGAGTGTCTCCTGGTGCACTTGTGGGAAGGGATTGCCTTCTGGTGTGTACTTCTGCATCTCTCCATGGATAGACTGGGCCTCCCAGAGACTGAAAGATGACCAGGAGGTAACCTAGAAGAGGCTAGGGCATCATCAGCATGCCGTGATGAATTCCTGGAGGCCACTCTCTTTGCTGAAAGGTGCCTGGACCACTTTGGGAGATGCAAACAAGGCTAGTAGACTGAAATGTTGGGCATCCCAGTCCACCTCCCTGTCAGAGTCAAGGATGCTGGCCTCTCTTCCTCAGCATCCTCTTCTACGCCTCTGGGACCACTGTCCTTGCTGGGGTGTGCAAGGCAACTGTGGTGATGACATCATGAGTTACTCCACTGGGTTGACACCAATCCTAGTGATGCCTCTGGGAGAGGCCACGACAGCTTGCATTTTCCTACTGGGAAGGGCAATAGTCCACCCTTTCTCTCTTCTGCCCCCCACTAAGTTAACTGAGTGCAAACTACTTCTGCATTTTGGTCTCAAGTTTGTAGCAACTGAAGTAAACTGAGAACAAGGGAGGAAAGTGGGAGAAGGATACTACATGGAGAAGTTGGCAAAGTGGCTGAAATGCAACAGGACTTATGCACAGTGGGACTAATTCCTTGAGCAATGTTCTGGGATTCTGGGAGCCAAAGTCCAAAACACCTGGAAGGCCAGAGTAAGGGAATCTGATCTAGGGAGCGCTGATGCAGATCTGTTGAGTATGATTCACATTAGGACAGTTTTTCCAGTGTCCTGTGACACATCTTCACAATTGGCTAACAGAGTAACTCAGTGCCCCTGTTATGCAGCTAAGTATATGTAATGTTACACAATGTAGACTGTGATAAATGATTCTGGCCAATTTTGATTAGTGTTCCTCGTGGTCAGCAACAGAACCTGTTGGCATTTCATTCCTCCTTTCATTTTTACTTCCTTTCCATAACGCACTATAACTTCCCTCCCTTTTTCTGAGTGCAGCAATCATCACAATCACAACAAACCTAAAGTTGGAGATAAATGTCCTCACACAGCCAGCAACTGAGCAGTGGAAGGAGCTGGTGGACACAGGATGGCAGGTGGTGAAATACCACTAGATGGCAGCAAACGGCCATGCTATTTGTTGCTACATGTTGTTAATGTGGTTGGGGGAAGGGAGGGTGTTTGGGGTTGTAGGTGTTAAACCTAGGGTAGATATAGAGTGAAGTAACTATAGCTATTCAGTTGAGTAACTAATTATAACTACTTATGAGTAATTCCAATAGTTAAATAACTATAGTTATGTAGTTAAGTAACTTTTGTTAAAAGTTAGTTATTCAAATAGTTAGTTATTCAAATAGTTACAAGTAATTACTACAGTTAGGTAACTTTGGTTATAAGTAGTTTGGTATATGTTACATACTTCCAAAAAGCCAACTTGTATTTTGCCTTTTTCAACAAGGGACCATTCTTTTTATTTTTGAATTCATGTTTTTTTAGAATTGCATCTAGAGTGAAGTAACTATAGTTATACAATTAAGTAATTAGTTGTAACTACTTATGAGTAATTCTAGTAGTAGTTAATTAACTATTTAAAGTAGTTAAATAACTATAATTATGTTGTTCAGTAACTATAGTTATGTAATTAGGTAACTTTGTTAAGTAGTTATATAAATAGTTACAAGGAGTTACTACAGTTAGGTAACTTTAGCTATAAATAGTTTGGTATTTTTTATATTACTATACTATACAGTTGGCCCTTCCCTTACTTGGGGGATCCGTTCCCTGCTGCATAAAGGAAATACCGCATAAACTCAAACTTGTTTGCACAGTGTGCACGTGGCACACCACAAAACGTGCGCTATGTGCATACATGCGTATGCTGGAAGCCGTGTATAGCATGCCCACATATGACGCGGGCGCACTGTAGTTTTAGGTTTATTTTTCCCTTTTTTTCCCTACTTCTTAATCTAGGATATCAGCATCCACGGTTTTGTAAAAGCAAACCTTGAAGTCCAGTAGATTCCAAGCGTGCAATCCCTTCTGATTTTCATTTTTATACTTACAGTCCCCCAAAACCACATTTGCATCATCCAGTTTGTTCAGTCTAAAGCCAGCACCAAAATTTAAGTGACATGCTGGGAAACATTAAGAATAATGAAGTTACAGTTGTAATACATAATACAGGAAATACAGGGAAAGGAAGAAATAAAAAGAGGCAATACACAGAAGATTTATGCAGAAGATTTATACAAGAGAAATGAGGGAACGGATGTTGTTTTATTTTAGAATTAGATCTAGAGTGAATAGCTATGCAGTCAAGTAACTAGTTGTAACTATTAATGAGTTACTCATTATTAAGTAGTTAAATATGATAGTTATGTTGTTCAGTAACTATAGTTATGTAATTACACAACTATTGTTAAGTAGTTATTTAATTAGTTACAGGTAATTACCATTGTTAGTATCACTATAATATAGTTATAGGTTTATTTTTTCCATTTTATTCCTACTTCCTAACCGAGGATATAAGCATTCACAGTTTAGAAAAAGCAGACCTTGAAGTATGTAAAAATATCAAACTACTTATAACGAAAGTTACCTAACTGTAATAATTACTTGTAACTATTTGAATAACTACTTAACAAAAGTTACTTTACATAACTATAGTTACAAATCTATATAACTATAGTTACTTAACTATTTAAAATGGTTATTAACTACTGGAATTACTCATAAGTAGTGAAAACTAGGTACTCCACTGTATAGCTTCACTCTAGAGCCAATTCTAAAAAAAACCATGAAGGCAAAAATAAAAAGAACGGTTCCTCGTTGAAAAAAGCAAAATCCAAGTTGGCTTTTTGGACGTTATTTAGCTATATTTGAACAGGCAAAGAACTAGTTATAAGTAGTTTAACTAATTAACTAGTTAGGAAGCTATATAGTGATAGTGATAGTTTTACAGTTATACCAGGTACAATCTCTACAATTGAAATCTTTGCTGAAGTCTATGAAATATTAGTTTAGTGCTACTGTCTATGAAACATGAGTTTATTACTATAGTTTTTTGTGGGTTTTTCAGGCTATGTGGCCATGTTCCAGAAACGTTTCTTCCTGACATTCTGCAGGTTATGCTTCCTCACCACTTTGCCTATTCTGTCTGTGACTCCTTTGATGTATGGCAAAAATACCTTCCTTTTGGGTGGCTGCTTGTCTTAACTTCTCTGGGTTTTTCTGGACACAACCATTTATTGCAGGGGTTGCATTCCACAATCAGTGCATTGCCATTTAACAGAAGGATTGCATCCTGCAGTCATTACATAACAGTGCATGTGGAGATTTATGTTATATAACCCTATGTGATAATTCAGCTGAGATGGTTGCAAATGCAAACTCAGAGGTTATTGGTCATTCCAAAATGTGAGTGCTGAGTTTTGGTACGGATCTAACCTGGGGAGGTGTGTGTGTGTGAATCCAAGACCCAGGCTAAGGAACATTAGTATCTGGTGGCTTCCAGGTCAGAGGAGGGATGTGAATCTGTCTGAGGATCACTTTCTTAGCATCTTGGATAGCTCTAAAACTGAAATCTCCACTGCCTTCTAGAGGCACAAGACACCTCTTCTCTGAATGGCATTTTATTGGTGCAAGGACAAACAGAACCAGTAACATATGAAACTTCAGTAACAGTCAGCTCCTCTGGCATGCAAAATAGCAGCTCACAATACGCAGAAGCCAGGTAATAATTCGGTCTCAAATTGCTTGCTCTCCTCTTTCCATTTCAACATCAGCACCTTGGAGAGTTCCCAGCCATTAGTCACAAACCTCCTCACCCATTTTAAAAATGATGGTGGCTGGAAGAACCAAACAAAGCCACCTGTGGCTGCATCTGCACTAAAGAATTAATGCAGTTTGTCACCTGTTTGATTGCCATGGTTCAGTGCTATGGAATTCTGGGGTTTGCAGTTTTGTTTAGCCCTCTCTATCAGAGAGCTCTGGTGCCACAACAAATTACAAATCACAGGTTTCCATAGGATGGAGCCATGATAGTAAAGCTGTGTCAAACTGCATTATTTCTGCAGTGCGGATACAGCCTGAGTTCCTCTCGACTGATCTGTCTAGCTTCTTCAATTGGAGATTTCCCCTGTGGCTCTTTCTCTGTTCCTCACCTTGCCTAGTAATATTCTATTGGGCTTGAACGTATGGAAGAATCCACATCATTTCCCCCTTGGAAACCTTCTGAGTGGCCTTGGACCAGTCACATTCTCTCAGCCCCAGAAAACCCCATGATAGAATTGTCATAGGGTTTCCATAAGTCAGATATGACTTGAAGGCACATGACAACAACTACAAGACTAAGTAAATTATAACTTGGGCAGGGGATCATGCAGCCCTCAAGATGCAGTTGGACTCAGCTTCCTTAGCCAGGATAGCCAATGGTGAAGAATGCTATTTGCAGTCCTCCAACATCTGGAGGGCTGCATATTCCCACCTCAGATTTTAAAAATTGTGTCAGTCAGTCATTCGTTCAGGTGGTTCAGTGGCAAATGGTGGCTTCTATTTCAATGAGGCAGTGAATGAATTCCAGGTTTTAATTTAGGAGTTAAATGAGCTCCCCATGCTGCTGAACCCAAGCCCTAAATAGGTTCAGAACCGTTGGAAAATTTCAGCATTCTCTCTTCCCCCTCCCTTTGCTATTTAGAGCAAGTGGGATTTTTAGATAGCATTGCATTACCTACATGTCAATCTCTGCTACCTTCCCTCATTTAAAACCTCCCATTTGCATATTACTAGCACTGTAAAATACCTTTTGTAGCCCAGCTAACAAACCATGTGATTCAGGCCACTTCCTTTGGAAGGCTATTGTGCCTCCAAGTCATTTCCAACTTATGGCGACTGTAAGATGAACTGTTCATGGGCTCTTACTCTCACACCAAGAAATTCTTCTCTCCCTGTTGGGTTGCCATCTCATCCTACCACATCAGAAAGATGATGAGATGAAAGTTTTCTTTTTCCTGATCTATTCATTGATTAGTCAGGATGTAGGCTTCCTATGCATATGTAGATTCAAGACATTAGTAACTTGAATTACCCAACAAGAACCTTGGAAAGCTCCTGCAGAAAGCTAGCCAAAACTGAGAATGGATTCACTGACTCGGAGCCACCAGGCACCACTGATTTGAATTGAACCTCACTTTTCTTTCCCAAAATGAGACTTGGTCTATGCAGCTTTATGTAATTCATGACAATATTTGAGCTAAGAAATATATGACCTAAAGAAAAAAATACCTGGCCCCTTTTTCCTGATTTCCCCAAAGCAAACCTGCCATGGCTAACAAAGCAGTGCTAGTGCAAATGTAATGAACTCCCATGCAACATTCTGGAGCTGTTGAGTGTATTAGAATCCCTGTGGTATCTTTCCATTAGCCCAAGGGACAGGTAAGCTCCAGAGAGATAATTTTTATTATTGTATTTCTGTCTACCATACCATAGTGAGGAGGGACATTCACCAAATTATAGTCTTTCTTGCTTTGTTGCAGTCCAGAACACAAAGTCTTATTACCTCCAGCCATCCATTTCTTTCACATTTCTTTATCTTTCCACTGTTCTCACTTTCTCAGTCTCTTTTACAGACTCAACTTCCCAGTTCTGTTCTGCTGAGCCTATGCAATCTGTTCATCTTTTAGACTACCCTAAGCCACTCATAACAATTTTGATGGGCAAGGAAATAGTAGATATCAGGGTGTGAAATTAACACTCACACCAAGTCTACTTTCCATACTTCTTCCCCTTTAGTCTCTCCAGAGCTATGGATATTTGTCCTGTTGGTACTTAGAGACATCCACTTTCTTCCCTAGCTCTCAGACATGATCCAGTCTGCTCCTCCTCTTCACATATGGATGAAAAATGTTATCTGCTTAGACTGAAAGAGCAAAGGAACCATCTCCATTTGAGGTATGTAGTGGGTAACGTGACAAGTTGGGATGGAAAGGCTTAGTTCTGAATATCATGTAGAGGCATACAGAAGTGGAATACAAC
This sequence comes from Sceloporus undulatus, assembly GCF_019175285.1. Classification (NCBI taxonomy): domain Eukaryota; kingdom Metazoa; phylum Chordata; class Lepidosauria; order Squamata; family Phrynosomatidae; genus Sceloporus; species Sceloporus undulatus. The sequence goes on along the minus strand of NC_056523.1, from coordinate 186,709,554 downwards.
TTCATTATATTCAGAACTGATCAGAAGGTCTGTACTAAGGGTGGGGAATCTTGGCAAGTTTCTTTTGAGGCTGAGAGCGTATGACTTGTTGAAGGTTGTCCAGTGGGTTTCCATGACCAAGCTGGGAATTGGACCCTGGTCTCCAAAGTCACAGTCCAATGCTCAAACCACTACACCACACTGGCTCTCAGGAGAAGATTTATTCCTCCATAAATTTCACAATCCCTTATCATAGGTCATGTTGGGTGTTGTTAAATAGAGTTATTATCAAAAACATCTGGAGGGGCAAAGGTCCTTCACCCTAGGCTCAGAGTTACACCTCATTATCCATGAGGCTTTCATTAGTTTAAGTTGCCTTTGGGTCTCTTTTAGATTATTATATTAATTCCTAACTGATTTTAACATAATGTAAATGGTCAAAACCACAGCAGTTCTGAACCACTGAAGTAGAATCCTGCTGCTTCAAAAAGCTTGTTTCCAGTCTTGCTATAGGCTTGCAAGACACCCCAAAAAGCAAGCAGGAAGGCCTCTACACTTTTCACCTGTACAACTGATATTTGCAAGCATACTGCTCTGTTCATTGGCATTGCATTGATATCACAAACTGTCTCCCAGTACGTTGTGTGTACACATGGTTTCTTTTTTGTGTCCAGAAAATACAGCCAACTGGTTTCTTTGGATAGGTTCTAATATTATTACTATTATGGGAGAAGGAGAATAAATTTATTCATAATTGATTTTATGTGTATTTTGCCCTGTGATTTGATGTTATATGCTGGGAGATCTTTTAATTAATAAAGTAATATCAGGGATTTGGTCTCATCCAATAATACTGATTGGCAGCGTCAGCTTTGTTATCATTGTGTACCTTCAAGTAGTTTCCAAGTAATGGTGATTTTAAATTGAATTTCCCATGGGTTCTTCTTGGCTAGATTTGTTCTAAGGGGGTTTGCCTTTGCCTTCCTCTAAAACTGAGAGAATATGTCTTGCCCACAGTCATCCAGTGAGTTTCCATCGCCAAACTAGTATTTGAAACCTGGCCTCCAGAGTCATAGTCCAGTACTCAAATCACTACCCTAAGCTGGCTCCAGCGTAGGCTTTGCTTTTGGTTTATTAACTTTTTGAGCCAAGAGCTACTTTAAGCCCTGCCAATAGAAGGAAAACCCACTACCCTTGGATGGATCAGTGTTAAGATGCACTCACATGAATGGGTCTGTGTTGCGGTTCATTGGGCAGGCTTGTGTTAGGTTCACTATCCTGCTTACCCAGCCATTATTTGAAGAAAACTGTCAATGAGGTCATTTTCTGTGGAGGCTTTGGCAAAAGGACTGTGCTTGTAATGTCTGGTCCACTCAGGGCTTGAAAATACCAGTCATGCTGGATGGGGTCTTCTGGGAGTTATAGTGCAAAAAAGTATCTTATCCAAGCTCTGATATCTTCGAATGCTTGTTTGCTTGAGTTGTAGCTCTCGTTAAGTGCCGGGCTGTACAGACAGCTACATTCAGTGCCGGATCAGGGCCCCATGGCAACTACATCCCGCAGCCCCCATCTGGCCTTTCCATGGTGCAAAAAAGAGCAACAAAGATTGGCTCCTTTTATTGCTGCTTTGTTGAGGTTGTCAGAAGACACATTTATCTTTTTTATGGTATTAATAGAGAAAGCAAACCTGATTTGGGCCAGGGGTAGGCTTTCCCTCCCTCTTCTACTCAGTCCATCAGAGCAGCTGCTGGATAGCAAGAGGCTCAAAAGAGACTACTTCTCATTTCTCTTGTATTGTCATTACCAGAGAAAGAACCATGTTCTTGAAATTAAAACTTAGAAAGTTTACTTTAAAACAACAACAAAACTACACACTCCATATTCCGCTGACCAGCTCAACCACTGAAACAAAAAACAGAAATTCGCAAGGCTGGAAAGGGTCCTTATGCCACCATGCCTCAATGCAAACACATACATCACAAGAAAGGTAACCAAAGAAACAGAAAGTGAAAATGAGGCCTTTTGAACAGATCACTTTAAGTTATTTAAATTAGATTTTCAGATGATGTCAGGGGTTAACCTGGACAGAAAGTGGACTTCTGTGATTTTCACATGACGTAAAGGTTAATGAGCATTAACGCGTCATTAACCTGAACAGAAAGTAGACAAAGCTTGCTCTTTTTTAACTTCAGAAAATCCTGATTTTTGGTCTTGAAATTCTGTTGCTAAAGGAATCATTGGGGGGGGGGGGGGAGGAGTGGTGAAGACATCAACACCATCTCCTTCCTGTTTCATATCAGGCCATCTGTTGTAAAGTCAGACATATTTTATATTAAAAAAAGCCAACCCGCCCCTCTCATGCATCTGTTTACATGCCTTTTCTATTCCTCTTGTCTTTGTTATGGGAGTCAGACCCATTATTTTATATTTCAATTCAATTCAACTGTTGAATCAATTGTTCAGTGGTGAGTTGACATAAAAGTAAATGCAACTGATTCAATAGATGTACCCTAGTCAGGACTAAGCCTAGGATAGAAGCCAATCTTGTCATCATTTCTGAAGTTTCTAAGAAATCAGGCAGTGTCATGTTCTTCCTGCCCATCTGATGACTTACATTCTCTTCCCCACAGGTGTTTCTAAATGACACATGGACAATGTGAACCAAACCAGAACATCTGGATTTGTCCTCCTCGGATTGTCTACCAAAACAGGAAATCAGGGGATTCTCTTCGTCCTCTTCATGTTCATCTATCTGCTCACCCTGCTGGGAAACTTGATGATCATCCTCCTCATTCGAACTGATTCCCGACTCCTCCATACCCCCATGTACTTCTTTCTCAGCCACCTTTCCTTGGCAGATATTGGGTTTGTTTCTACCACTGTGCCCAAAGCTCTGGAGAACATACTGTCACACACAAAATCTATCACCTACTGGGGCTGCCTCACCCAAATGTATTTCTTTGTGGCCTTTGGCATCACAGACAGCTTCCTCCTTGCCTCCATGGCATATGACCGCTATGTAGCCATCTGCCACCCACTGCGCTATTCTGCCCTCATGAGTCACAAGCATTGCCTCCTACTGGTTATGGGCTCTTGGATCCTGGCTCATTTCCACTCACTGGTCCACACACTCCTGATGGCCCAGCTCTCCTTTTGTGCCTCCAGGGAGGTTCCACACTTCTTTTGTGATATCCAGCCCCTGTTGCGCCTCTCTTGCTCCTCAACTCAACCCAATGAGCTCCTGGCCTTCACTGAGGGCTCTTTAATTATTATGGGACCTTTCCTTTTTATTATGACCTCATATATACTCATCCTGGTGGCCATCTTGAAGATACCTTCAGCTGCTGGGAAGCGCAAGGCCTTCTCAACATGTGGCTCTCACTTGGGGGCAGTATCTTTGTTCTATGGCAGTGTGATTGCTGTCTACATCCGGCCCTCCTCAACCTACAGTGCTGCAAAGGACCAGGTTGTGGCAGTCATCTACACCATGGTCATCCCTATGCTCAACCCTTTCATCTACAGCCTGAGGAATGAGGATGTGGTGGGAGCAATGAAGAGGATTATAGAGAGACAAAGGAAATAGGGACATTTTGGTGTATTGTACCTTTGTTGTTGTTAGAATAATAGAATTGTAGAATTAGAAGAGACCACAAGGACCATGCAGAAACTCACAATCAAAGCACTCCCAACAGATGGCTTTATTTTTTTAAAATAATTTTTATTAATAAAACAAAAACATAGTAACAAAAACAAACAATACCAAGTAGTATATACAACAAACAAAACAATCATACTTAATCACACAGAATATATAAGAGGAAACCTATCTAAGAGTACTCACCCTTACCTTAGCCTTCGACTTATCTTCCTTCCTTAAACTTTCTTACTTCTTACTTTCTCTACCCCCACCTCCTAGACTAGCCTTGATACTTAAAACAACCTACTTTAACCCTCTACACTTTCTTCTCACCTCACCTATTCCTAAATATCTTCTTCTTCGTTTCCTCTTCCTACTATTCTTCCCAAGTTCATTCTACCATTCGTAGACAGATTTGCCAACATACAACATTAAAAAAAAAATGACTTCCTGTCACCAGTATCTGTTCTATTTTTGATTGACATGCCTTTCTTAAAATACAAAGATATAGCAATCTAGACCCACCTACCCTACATCAACTGAAATGTTTAAGTTGTTTATCAAACATAATGCATTATACACTTATAGTTAGAGACAAAAACAATATTTATATATTCCTCTCATATATAACATAATGCAATGTTACCCCATTTGGATTCAAAAAATTTATAAAATCTTCCCCAATCATCATTAACCTTGCTTTTAGAGTTATCCTTCAGGATTTGAGTCAGTTTATCCATTTCTATTCCTTCATATATCTTAAATATCCATTCTTCCATAGAAGGATTGGACTGGTTTTTCCAGTGCTGCGCATAACAGATTCTTGCTGTTACCACCAAGTAGAATAACAGTTTTTCCTCTCTCCCCTTAATTTCTTCTTCAAAAATCCCTAGCAAGAAACATTCGGGATTATGTTTTATTACCTTGCCCATAATTAAATTAATTTGGTCACTGATCAAGTTCCAATATTCTCTGGCAAATTTGCAGGTCCACCAACAATGGTAGAAAGACCCAACTTCGGTTTTACACTTCCAACATTTATTATTTGAGTTTTTGGACATTTTCGCCAATTTAGCCGGGGTTAGATACCATCTAAAGAACATTTTATAAAAGTTTTCACGTAAATTCTGGGAGACCGTAAATTTGAAATTGTTCCTCCATGTTTTTTCCCATTGGTTTAAATTTATAGGGTGCCCAATATTATTAGCCCATGTGATCATTTGTTGCTTCACGACTTCTTCTTCCAGGTCCCAACTTAGCAGCAATTTATATAGCTTCCCTATCACATTTTTGGTGTTGTCTATCATACATTGAATTAGTTCTGACTTATCTCGAGGTGGAGCAAATCCAAATTCCTTTTTATCATCTTTAAATTGTTCTTATAATTGCTTGTAAACAAACCAGTTTATGTTCCACCCTTCTTTATTTAATTGATCTTTAGATTTTAGAAAGAAATCCGATTTACTAGTGTCGATGATGTCATTATACCTAATTCAGTCTCCTTCTTTATACATCTCTTTTCTATAGAAAGCTTCCTGTGGCGAAGTCCAACCAGGTATTTTCGGGATTATTCTCTTTTTATATCTATTCCAGACCTTAATTAGTGAACCTCTTACACAATGTGATCCGAATGATTTATTCTGTTGCCCTTTCCCATAAATCAAGTATGCATGCCACCCAAAGGGTATTCCGTCCGCTTCTACATCTAACAATGAATTATTTTCTAAAGTAATCCAATCCTTAGTCCATAACAGGCAACATGCTTCGTAGTAGATTTTTAAGTTTGGTAGGTTTAAACCGCCCCTTTCTTTTACATCTTGTAGTAGTTTAAATTTAATTCTTGGTTTTCCCCCTTTCCAAACAAATTTGGATAAATCTTTCTGCCATTCATTAAAGCATTTATTGGGGATTTTAATGGGCAAAGTTTGGAACAGATATAGCATTTTGGGCAGTACCATCATCTTTATAGTCGCGATCCTTCCCATCATGGAAAGCTGCAGTTTGTTCCATTTGGCTTTGTTTAAAGATCTCCAAAGAAGGAGACTCCATTACACTCCGAGGGAGTCTGTTCCACTGTCAAACAGCTGTTCCTGTCAGGAAATTCCTCCTCATATTTAGGTGGAATCTCTTTTCCTATAATTTGAATCCATTGCTCTGGTTCTGTTTTCTGCTTTCTGGTACAACCAGAAACACTGAGATGTTGAGCCTGAATCCAACAGAGGCCCCTTTCACACTAGCACTGTTGCCCTGGGTAGATTCGGACAGACCTGGTCCTTCAAGACCCAAATATGTCTGGTATGAAGTTTCCACTAACCTTTACCCTGATCAAACATTCCCAGTGCAATTTAACATGCCAGTTGTTCAAAAGGAGCTATTTAAGATGGAACCTCCTCTTCAATTGTGTCAGATCTTTCCTGGGATCTTTTATTTTGGGGCCCGTCAATCAAACTCATTTCTGCTTTCGTCAGCGCTGACGTATCACAAGATGGAGCCCCCTTGTTGGTTGCAAACGAACATACCCAGGTTTTGTTTTGTTTTTTGGTGTGACAGAAGATGTGCATGCGCTGTCAAGATCGATTTTTGGAAATGTAAGATGCAACACTGGATGCATTGTCGCCATTTCTGTAAAGAACTCCACGTGGACAGAGAAAGATGGATCCCTTGTGCCAGCTTCTTCTGCATGCCATCCTGAACCAATACCAGGTGTTCCTCAGGATTATTACCACTTCTCTTGCACTTATTCAATGAAGGCAGAGGTTTAACAGGCAGCTTCAGGCACTGCACATTACAGATTCTGTGCTAAGTTCAAGGAGGAGAAGGAGGAGATGGCTCCATTGCAGGGTGAGAGGCCTTGTGTTGGAAAGCCATGGCCAGGGGCAAGATCAGGCTGCTGCGGAAATAATAGTTTGTCTTTTGTGCCAGCCTATGGCCAGGACGTGGTGAGTGTACCCACATGAAACTGACTTTTGGCCAAAGCTCATGTGTTTCGTGTGGTCCGAGATGAGGATGCCTAGAAGGCTTTTCCTGATGTTGGTAGAGCAGCTGCGCTCGGAGATCTCCAGGAAGGACACTCGGCTGCATGCTGCCATACCGGTGGAGATTCTGCCTGATTCTGACTAGACCAAAGTGGGAGTGCCCAAAGGGGGATATTTATGGGGTGCACTGTGTCTTGAGGCAGTTGAGTGTGTTTTCCTGGAATTTTCCAGAGCTGTTTTCTTAAGGTGGCCTCTTTCATGAATGCCTCTTGTACTGATACTGCAAAGGCCAAATTTTCTGCTCTTAACCTGTCTGAGCTCTGAGCCTTTAACTGTTATATTTCAAGGCTCTGAGCCTCTAACTTAAGGGATAACTCCACTTTTGCTTCTAATGCTTACTGTGCCACACTCCACACTCTGCAAGTAAAATGATGTCCCTTCTGTAAAAAGGGAAAATCAGGGTTTGCTTTGCGGAATTTATATATTTTTAAAATATTTTCAAACCATGGGTGCTTTAATCCATGGAGAAAAATATCTGTGGATATGAAGGGACTGACTGTAACTATAAAACTACTACTATAACCATATATGTAATTATAATTGCATTCTTATTTTTTATTTTCTTTGGATTCTTATTTTTTATTTTCATGTTCAAAGATTTTTTATTTTTAGAGTTACTTATGTAGTTAGGTAACTATATCTGTGTAATAAAAGAACTATTCCTAGCTAGTTATAAGTAGTTAAGTAATTAAGTAATGATAGTTGGATAACTTGTTGTCCTCAGTTCATCAGTTCCATCCCTCCATTATTATCTACAGTCTTTTCTTTCTTTCTTTCTTTCTTTCTTTCTTTCTTTCATCACCAGATGAACGGTACTCGATTTAAATCCACTGTCTCAATGAATTAAACTCTGAATCTTTCACAGCCTGTTAGATACTGAATTATTGTATTTATTTTTTATGAAATAGAGTTTTTTAGAGTTGAAAGAGTCTTACCCCAGACTTCAGATGTGAAAAATGCTTTTGCTAAGTAAATTTATAAATGTCATTAAAATTTTGCTGCTCTCCTGGGCAGCTTCAAAGATGTACTGTCTACTGGATAGCCAGGAGAGCAGCAAATGTTTAATGAATTCTAGAGGCAGGCTTCTAAGTAGTTTATTGTAAAAAGGGAAATAAGCAATCATACAAAATATTCAGTCATGCACACTCACAAGGACTAGGAAATTCAAAGGTGTTACATTGGAACAGAGAAGGCAAACTAATGGAAATACTGTACCTGAACTGAATAGTTGCTCCACTTGTGCCATAACAGGGAATGCAACCGACTCAGTGACCAAAGACAGAAAGGGGAAAATCAACCTTTGATAGCCCAGCCCTTATGGCTTAAACACACAAGATCCAACACGCACTCCTGCACTCAGTTTTTCCCACTGTCTAGGAATTCTAGTGTCACTTTCCTCTACATCTGTATTCTGAATGTGCCAATTGCACTCTCAGCCCATCCAGAATCCAGGGGACTGCCCACAAAATTCTCCACCAATTTGTAACCTTGGGTATGTAATTGTCCCAAAAGCAACACTTAAATGCCAATGTATGTTTGGGAATTATGAATTAGCTCATTGGTAGTGGCTGGGTTATTTAATAGTTGCCTGGGCCCTGTTGGGATATGGGATCCAGTCCCTATGTATACCGGTCCAGAGAAATGAAGAATTCCAGAGGCACATTTCTAAGTAGTTTATTGTAAAAGGGGAAATCAACAATCATTCAAAACATACAGCCACACACACTAACAAGGATTAGGAAATTCAAAGGTGTTATGTTGGAACAGAGAAGGCCAAACTAATGAATATACTGCACCTGATCTGAATAGTTTCTCCACTTGTTACAGGTCCAGAGTTAAAAGGAACTCACTAGGTCCTGAGGCAAATGGAGAATGGCAAGCGATAGAGGGGTTAGCCAAGCAAACTGGCAAGTGCTTCCTTTGAAATGGATTTGAAACACTTTGAAGTTGGTTTTCATTTTGGGGTTTGAATGTGGGTGTTTGGACATGCATTTCCGAAGTCAGATGGCTAAGCATGCAAAGATGCCAGGGCTGTTGACTCCTTGGCATCTTCTCATAGTGGCCATTTCACAGTAGGGTCATAGAGGGTCAAATCAACCTGCATTTCTGATATCAAAAAAGGAAGGGTGTAAGGAGGCTAACACACATCATAGGACGCTATTGTCTATGACAAGAATGCACTTCTTTATCATACAAGCATGTTAAAATTTCACCTCTCTTGGTGCCAAAAGATGTCAGCCAGGACATGTCTTAAGTGTTTCACCCTCCTTTTTTTAAAGGTCGGTGGTGCCCCAAGAGTGACCAGAGTGAATGTCCAGGGACATCACTTGTTGTCCCTCAAATTGTCCCTTTGTCTCAACTATATTGTGGCATATCACACCGGAGGCAATGACAGAGGTAACATTTTCTTTGGCAAGCCCTATCGTACCTCCAATGAGCCTTCAACCTCCCCAAAGCCTTTTCAACAAGGTTTCTTGCCTGGTTGAGGTGTTTGGTAAACCGAGCCTGTTAGAGTCACCTTGATATGGCTTCATAAGCTACCTTCTGATTGGATAGGCACTATCGGCAATCAAAAGTAGACCAATCTGTTGACCAGACATAGTAATACTTGGGTTCCCAGGGACAACCACTCCCACCTCCATTGTTTCACAGATAGCAGAATTACTTAAGACCCTGACATCGTGATTTGTGCCACTCTGTCCAATTTCTGCATCCACAAAGCCACCTCTGTGACCACAGGTTCCTTGAAGAAGAATGGAATACTGATTCTGTTGGTTGATGAACTGTCCTCCTTGTTACCCAAATGCAAAGGTCCTGAGAGGGTACCTACAAATTGTATTCAATGGAAGAATTTATTTAGCTCAATAGGAAGCAGCGAGAGGGCCCAGGTAAACTCTACCCAGGACTTGCAGCCTATGTTTAATGGTTCTGAAAAACTAGAACTCCAGAGACAAGGTCCAAATTAATTTTAATTTATTTTTTAAATAGGAAATCAACACACATGTAAAGCACACACACAAACAAAGATAGAGATTGTGGTAATGGATAATGGATAACAAATTAAAGGGTTCCAATGGGAAATATTGACCAGTTCCAGAAGTTAGGCTCCAATGTGGGCAAAAACAATTTCAGTAGGACTCAGTGCTCTGGTTTGTGATGCAGCCAGAAGTTTTGAGGTGTTGAGACTGAATCCAACAAAGATTCTACCTGATTCCAACTCGGCCAAAGTGAGCATATTTATGGGGTGCACTGCGTCTTGGAGCAGTTTGGTGATTTTCCTGGAATTTTTCAGGCTGTTGTTGTTTGTTAATATATATAGGTATATAGTTAGATAACTACTTAACTATAGTTACTTAACTACTATACTTATTCATAAGTAGTAACAACTAGTTACTCAATTGTATAACTATAGTTACTTCATTCTATATCTAATTCTAGAAAAATCCATGAAAGCAAAAATAAAAAGAACAGTCCTTTCTAAAAAGAACAATCCAAGTTGGCCTTTTGGAAGCATATAAAAACTACCAAAGAAGTTACCTAACTGTGGTAATTACTAATAACTATTTACACAACTACTTAACAAAAATGATCTAACTACATAACTATAGCTACTGAATTACATAACTATAGTTACATAACTAAATAACTATAGTTATTTAACTACTTGACTATAGTTACTTAATTACTGGAATTACTCATAAATAGTTATAACTAGTTACTCAATTGTGTAACTATAGTTATTTCACTCTAGATCTAATTCTAGAAAAATCAATTAAAGCAAAAATAAAAAGAACAATCCTTTCTTGAAAAAGGCAAAATCCAAGTTGGCCTTTTGGAAGTATATTAAAACTACCAAAGAACTTATAACTAACGTTACCTAACTATGATAATTACTTACAACTATTTACATAACTACTTAACAAAAGTTACCTAACTACACTACTATAGTTACTGAACTATATAACTAGTTACCTAACTAAATAACTATAGTTATTTAACTACTTAACAATAGTTACTTAAAACTGGAATTACTCATAAGTAGCTACAACTGATTACTCAACTGTATAGTTACCTAATTATTTGTAACTCATTACTCAATTACTTAAGAAAAGTTCCCTAACTACATAGCTATACTTACCTTACTACATAACTATAGTTATTTAACTACATAACTATTTAACTACTGTCTATTTAACTACATAACTATAGTTACTTAACTACTTTTGACTGTATATACGTTCATTTGACTGTATAGCTATAGTTATGTCACTCTAAAGCTAATTCCAAAAAAACCCATGAAGGCAAAAATAAAAAGAACAGCCCCTCACTAAAAAGGCAGAATCCAAGTTGGCTTTTTGGAAATTATTTAGCTATACTTGAACAGGCAGAGAACTAGTTATACGTAGTTTAATTAGTTAGCTAGTTAGGAAGCTATATAGTGATAGTGATATTTTACAGTTATAGCATGTCCAATCTGTTCAAATCAAAAGATTTGCTGACGTCTATGAAACATTAGTTTAGTGCTGCTGTCTATGAAACATTAGTTTATTGCTGTTGTCTTATAGTAGCTGCTGTCTTTTGCATCTCCTTTCTTGTGGATCGATAGGGTTTCCAGTCTGTTGGCCACCTCTTTCTTTTCCACATTTGTTAGTACATTTCAGTTAGCACTAAAGCTGCATCTGTCCATGGGCGTCATAGCAGATTAATTGGGACATCATGTTTTCAACGATTTACTGAATTACATAACTATAGTTATTTAACGGAATAACCAAAATTATTTAACTACTGGAATTACTCATAAGTAGTTACAGCTAGTTACTCCACTGTATAGCTATAGTTACTTCACTTTAGAGCTAATTCTAAAAAAACCCCATGAAAGCAAAAATAAAAAGAATGGCCCCTCGTTGAAAAAGACAAAATCCAAGTTGCCTTTTTGGATTTTTTTTTTTTAGCTATACTTGAACAGGCAAATAACTAGTTATAGATAGTTTAAATAATTAACTAGTTAGGAATCTATATGGTGATAGTTATAGTTTTACAGTTATAGCAGGTCCAATCTCTACAATCAAAAGCTTTGCTGAAGTCCTTGAAACATTCATTTAGTGCTACTGTCTATGAAACATGAGTTAATTGCAGCAAATCTTGATTTTTCCCTTTTTATACAAGGAACACCATCTTATCTGTGGACTGTGGAGTGTTGCACAAGAAGCTTCAGAAGTAAAAATGGAGCTAGCCCTTAAGGTAGAGGGACTTAGTGCCTTTAATAAATGAGCTTAAAAATAATTTTGAGGGTCCGATTGCCCTGGGTCCAGACATTTTATTGCAAACATTCACAGAACAAATCTGTCTTGAGAGACTGTTCCACGGTTTAATCCAGCAGAGGGAGACAGAGGGACAAGATTTAGACCTAGTGACTTAAATGGAATGAAATGTTAGACTTTCTTTGTGAGGAGGACTGACCACTGGGATAGCCTTTCCATAGAGATTATTTTCCTCCATTAGTAACATTAGTGTAAAGGTTTTCTCTCCCAGGAAATAAGACAGAAGCAGAGCAACCCATTCCCACCATGGGAAGGCTCTTTATGTTCCTACTCCACTCCTGCTGAGCTGGATGGGACCCCTTGATGGGACCACCTTTAATCCCAAAACACTTGTTGCAACCACCCAACTGGGACATTGCTGGGACTGCTACTGGTAAGTGAAGCTCTAGCCAAGCTAAGGCTGTGAAAAGGAATGTAAAGGCACAAACTTGAGGTATCCATTACAAAATTATAACCACATCAGCCAAACATGACATATACCCAAACCTAGCTCCCTCAGGCCTCCTCAGCAACCATTCGAAGGTTCTTCCCCAATGGCCATCTGCTTGGATGGTTGCCCTCAAACCACCAGCGGTGTAATTCTCCTCATCTAATACAGTACCTCCACCCACAGTTAAGCCTTTGTTAGCTGGGGAGAAGGCCCTGATAATGGAGGAATTCCCATTTATCACAGGCTTTCTTTGAAAGATGATGTTTTCCCCAAACATGGATGATTTGAAGATAGTAATAACTGAAGGCCAGTTAATGAACAAGGTAGCCACTCACACACATTAAAAATTTGTTAAGCTGAAAATGCATAAATGAAATCCTGTTGATGGTCCAAACTGGGATGCTAATTTGATCATTGCTTTATTTATTGGTATGTTTTCAATTTCAGTTTACAAACAAGGAAGCTGATTTTTAAAAAGAAGAATATCTGGGATTATGATGATCTCTTTGCTCATTAAATCAAACCAGTCTTTCTCTCATCCTCTGGGACTTGCCTCTCCATAAGACAGCTTTCTCCCCTGAGAGCCTTCTCCCTCTAGCATTAGCAACTTTTGCAGACTTTTAATAAGGTTCTTTGTGCTGTTTTACAAAGTATATTTTGAAAAGCAACTTTTCATTAATTACCTTGGCCATTCTTACAATCCCCTAGATAGGCAATTAATTTCACAAGAAGGCAACAAGCTTCCATACTCTTTACTTCTTTGGTTTTGGAGACCAGCATGTACATGAACTTCTCTTTCTACTTGTGGTTTTCTGGTTGTTGGACTGCACCTCCCAGCATCACTTACAATGCTGACTAGGACTGATGGAAACTGCAGTCCAGCATCATCAGGGGGCACACAGGTTGCCGGCCTCTGAAACTACAGGCCCCAGTCCCTTTGATTCACTGAAAACCACATCAACCAATAGTGCTATGGGTAAGCTTTTGAAAGAGCCACCCAATGAGACTGGTATTATAGAGCCTCTGCTGAAGTCTACAGCACAACAAGCCTGTCCCCACCCCACACTGGTTGTGAAGGCCTGCTAGCCTGAGTTTTTCTTCTTATCCACCTGGCTTTTCAAACACATGAGATGAGAAAGCTCAAGGAGGAGTACTTCCTTACTTGCTACCCTGGATCATGTAGTTGTAGTATGGGCATGGAGCAGGGATATAGTTCTGTGGTTTGAATAAGCAAAATGAAGACATGGCCTTCCCAATAAGAATTCTGACCCCCGTGAAAGTTTCCTGCAGTCCCCAAACTTCTAGCATTGCAGTTACTTAAAATTTCAGTGGAGCCTTTAGAAATACCATTTCATACCTTCCAACTATTCTGATTTGGGTGGAACAATCCTTATTAATCCTCTAGCATCGCACTTTTTCATCTGCTTTTGAAATGTCTTGGATTACTCTCTATCTTTTACTTTTCCCATCTGTCCTCAGTATACTTTAGTTGCTGAAAACTGAGTTCAAAGCACAAAGAATTTTGCCCTCAACTAACACAGTGGTACAGTGGGGTGAGAAGGAGCAGAAACCTTGACCTTTCCTGTAGAGTCAGGCAAAAGCAAACTACTGCATCTTCTTATAGCTTGTGTATTCTCCCTCGTTAATAACTTTTGCCATCTTGACTACATGCTGTTACTTCACCACGGATATCCTGGTTTTCATCTGTGAAGGATTTGAGAGTGTTACCCAGATTGCTAGGGTCCTGAGAGGGCACCCACAAATTGATACATTTATAGGGGAATTTTAATAATAGCTCAAATGAAATAGTATTTTGGCAGGGCCAACAGTGGCCTTGGGGACCAACCCAACTAAATCAGGTCCAAATCACACAGAATTCCAGAGGCAAATCCAAATAGTTTTTATTTTTTATTTTTATTAGGGGAATAGTCAAAATATACACATGCAACACATACACTTTCACACACACATAAGAGCTAGGAAGCAAAGGTGGGAGAAGTGGAATAGTTTGAGGCCTTGCTAACATTGCCAACCATGGATCTTGATTCTAATCAATGGGAGTCTGGAATGGAGAAGACTCAATAGCTGCTCTGGCGAGGGGAATAGCCAGAGTTTTGAGGACTCTAGTCAAACTGACAGAGTGACTGCCTGCTTGTAAACTAGACTGGAGAACTGCTGTTTTACTACCTATATTTATACTCAGTACTGTGTCTTGGGAGGGATGCAGTGGCTCAAGTGGTTAAGACGCCGACTCTGTTGATTGCAAGATAGGCAGTATGGCAGTTTGAGACCTGGGTGCCACATGATGGGGTGATCTCCCGTCACTCGTCCCAGCTTCTGCCAACCTAGCAGTTCGAAAGCATGCAAATGCAAGTAGATAAATAGGTACCATTCCGGTGGGAAGGCAAACAACGTTCTGTGCAATCATGCACCACCCTCTAAGGTTGGATACGACTTGACAACCTTGTCAATGGGGAATGCCTTTACCTTACCTTACTGTGTCTTGGGGACAGAAACCAAAGCTTGAAAGGATTAGTTTATTGCTAAATGGTCTTCCAGGAGGAAAGAATAGTCAGGAGCTGGAGTAAATGTCTGGATGATAGGTGTGAACGAGTCGGACATTAGGGATTAACATTCTTTGCTGGAAAGTCCCTGTCCTAGGTAATCACAAACAATCACCTTCTTTGGCCAGGATCCCCTCACTATCCTCTAACAAAAAGGGATGAGGCTGGGGACTCAGGAAATCCCATCATGGTGGGTGCTCTCTAATTCCCTTGCTAGCACAAACTGGTTTTCCCAAGTGTGAAAAGCTCAGGCGCCCACAGTGGGGTCATTCCTAGATCACCCACTCCAGCATCCCTTTTAATATTAGCTTGATATAAAATATGAGGAGTGATCAGAGGCCTGTCCTTGGGATAACAGCAGTTTTGGCGCCCCAGAAAGGAGCAGCCAGCATTACCAAAGAAATATGACTACAGCAAGTAGAAGAGTTCTAGGTGTGAATGATAACCAATTTCTCACACTCTGCAATATTAGAAATTTGGAAACTGAAGGAGAAGTTGATGGGGAAGTAGAATTCTGATGTAGAGGTCAATGCTTTAATTCCTCACACACACACCCAACCTTGGTCTCGAAGAAGAGGACAAAGAATCAGAGTGGCCACAGAATCAAAGAGAGTGGGATAACTCTGTACCACTAGCATTCTCCCCAAGTTCTATCCCCTCAAACGTAAATACCTGAGCATAAATTCTATTCCATTACTACAGTGTGCCCGCGTCATACGCAGCTTTCAGCATATGCTGAAAGCCATGTGGGGAGAAGGGGCGATGCATCCCTTAGGGGTGAATGGGGCGTGTGCCCATGGCATGTGCATGCCGCCACACTGCCACATGCAGGAACAGATCCCCCGTGTAAAGCAAGGGTGCACTGTATTAATTTCTTACAGTTATGTAATCTATTATCATTTGAATATGATTACAATAGTTATGAGATTGATCCATTACATTAAGGGCCAAAATAGATGGCCCTGAAGGGGTGGCTTGAAGCAACTCCTTCTGAAGATGGATTGGGGCCATGGCAACCACATGTTTCCCCAGTGGCTCTGAGTGTACAGCGTGGATTGAATGGGAGTAGGCTATCCCACAGGTAAACTGAACTCAATCACATAGGGCTTTAAAAGTAATAACCAACACTTTGTATCTTGCCTAGAAACTAATTGAGAGTAAGTTATTTTTAATATTGCTTAAAACAACCACTTCTTTCTGTTGTTACCCAAAAGCTGGGGGTCCCAGGAGGACACTCATAAATAACATTTAATAGGAGAATTAATTTAGCTCAATTAAATTATACCTTAATTGCGGCAATGTTCAGTCTGGGATCTACCCTTTGTATATTGGTTCTAAACTATACAGAACTCCAGAGGCAATTCCAAATAGGTTTTGCAATTTTATTAATGACATACACACAAGAGCTAATGAAACAAGGAGAAGGTGAAAAGTGGGGGCCTTGATAACAGAGACACTGTACCAATCCTGAAGCATAGCTCCAATTGAGGGATGTCCAGAAAGGAGATGACTCAACAACCGCCATGGCAAGTGGGGTGGCCAGCTTAGTCAGAAATCTAATAGACATCGAACAGAGGTTCTGTCCTGCTTCAGGCTAAACCAAATTGCTAGTATCTAGGTACCCAAAAGCAGTAACTAGAATAAATGAATTAGCTCATTGTTAAATGACTTTTTCATTGCTGTAGAAATAATACTAAATGGGGAGAAAAACCTTTACTAATAGGTGTCTATAGACCAACAGAAAATAAAGCACAATCTTACAAGAAACTGACAAATCAAATACAAGAATTAGACTACGAGTACCGTGTATTTATGGGAGACTGGAATGGGATAGTAAACCCACAATTGGACAGACAATCAAATAAAAAGATAAATGAAAATCAAGGTAAACTACCCCAATCCTTTTTTTGACATGACAGACATATTATCTTTAATAGATCCATGGAGATATAAATTTGGTAATTCTAAAACTACATCTTCTAAGCAGAACCACATTGCTCTTCATCCAAAATTAACGTGTTCTTTATATCCAAGAAGTTAACAAAAGTAACAAAAAATCTGGAAATATTATCAAAAAAAGATTTTAGATCATAATCTAATAACAATTGAATGGAAACAACAAAGGAAAGATTTTTCTTGAAGATTATATGAAAATCTACTTAAAGATTTGGAAGTACAAAAGCAAATAAAAGAGCAGCTGAAAAATTAGTTCCAAGAAAATACTGGAAAAGGAACAAAGATGAACATTGTATGGGATGCAGGTAAAGCTGTAATCCGTAGTCTGCTGATTAAGATAAACCAGGAATGGTAGAAAAAGAAAAGTTGGAAGTACAAGAAATCTCAGATAAAATAAAACAGAGAGATGAAAGAGAATACAAAAGCCCAAAGATAAAAATATCAATAAGAAACTTAAATTATTACAGAAGAAATTATAGACGTTATTGATGGAAGAACTAGAGGAAAAAATGAGGTATGTTAAGCAGAGACAATTTGAATTTGAAAATAAATCTGGGAATTTCTTGTCATATAAAGAAAATGAGAGAGAAAAGAATGATTCAAGAAATAAAGATAATGGCAAACTGTATACAGAACAAGAAAAAAATCACAAAAATCTTTGAAAAACATTTTGGTGACCTATTTAAAGAAAAAAGAAGGGAATGTACAGCAGGAAGAAATACATTTATATTTGCAAAATATAGAAAAATGAATTTATCAGATAAAAAAAGAAAACATTAAACCAAGATATCTCAAAAAGGAGATAAGAGAAATAATAAAAGAAATGAAAAATGGAAAAGCTCCTGGTCCTGATGGATACACAGCTATACATTATAAAATATTTGAGGAGGACATGATAGAGCCGATGCAAAAAATGTTAAATGGAATAATACATGAAGGCACCCTGGAAGCTTGGAGAACAGCAAATGTAATGTTGATACCAAAAGAAGATAAAGATTTGTCATTAACCCAGAATTATATATCAACATCATTTCTCAATTTGGACTATAAAATATTTGCAGCTATTTTAGTTAAAAGATTAAAAAATCCATTTCAAAATTGGATAACCGAAGATCAATGTGGTTTTCTCCTAAAGAGATAGATAAAACAAAATTTGAGAGTGAAAAAGCATTTCATAATATAAAATGGAAATTCATGATAAGCCTAATGGAAAAACTCTAGATAGGAAAAAATTGCATGATGGATGAAAGAGATATATAAAGAACAGAACGCATTCATAATCATAAATGGAATAGAGACAAAAAAGATGTGAAATTCAAAAGGGAACAAGTCAAGTGTGTCCTTTGTCCCCACTTCTATTTATTATGTGTTTAGAAATTTTAAACAACAGACTAAGAAAAGAAAACCAGATAAAACCAGATAAAAGGTGTCTCTATTAAAGGTTCACAATACAAAATTAGAGCTTTTGCAGATGATATGGCTACTTTCACTGCTCTCGCTGCCTCCTGTTGCATTCTGGGACTTGTAGTTGAGGAAGTGGCATTTAGAATATTCAGCCAGAAAGCTCTTTAAGCCTCACTGAACTACAAACCCCAAAATGCAACAGGAGGCAGTCAGAGCAGTTAAAATGATGTAGCAGCATTTTAAGAGCGTAGTATGATAATCTACTACGTCTCTGGAGCCGTGAAAAGCAAGTCTGTTCCCTCTTTTATATGAGATTCTGTCAAATTTTTAAACATGACTATCATGTCCCCTCTTAACCTTCTTTTCATCAGGCTAAACATCCCAAGCTCCCTAAGCTCCTCATAGGGCATGGCTTCCAGATCTTTCACCATTTTGGTCATCTTCCTTTGAACATGTCCCAACTTGTCAACTGGACACGGTATTCCAGGTGAGGCCTGACCAAAGCAGAATACAGTGGTACTATCACTTCCCTTGATCTAGAAAACTATACTCCTGTTGATGCAGCCAATAATTGTGTTGGCTTTCTTGGCTGCCTCATCACACTACTGACTCATGTGCAGCTTGTGGTCTACTAAGACTCCTAGATCCCTTTCACATGAACTGTTATCTAGCCAGGTATCTCCCATCCTATATCTGTGCATTTCATTTTTTCTGCCTTGGTGTAGAGCCTTACTTTTCTCCCTGTTGAAATTCATCTGGTTAGCTTTAGCCCAGTCCTCTAATTTGTTAAGGTTATTTTGAATTTTAATCCTGTCCTCTGTAAAATTAGCGACCTCTCCTAGTTTGGTATCATTTGCATATTTAATCAACATGCTCTCCGTTCCTTTATCCAAGTCATTGACTTGGAACATAGGGCCAAATGAAGCAGCATCCAGCTGATTTGGAGGTGTGGCATTCAAATGTTGCACACCTTCAAAGCGGACCAAAGCCGCATCGATGCCACACTCCAGCCCTTTGAACCAGAGCAAAAAGGAGACGGAATAATTTGGCTCCTAGTGGTACAGGTTGGGGCCAGCATCCACGTCTCACTTTCATAGTGGACCTTGCAATTAGTGCAGTCCTGACCAGTTCTGGCCAGAGTGGACTTGGAATGCTCCTTCCCACCCATCCGCTTTGGCCCATTGGTAAAGATGTTGAATAGCACAAGACCCAGTACAGATCCCTGTGGCACTCCACTAGTCACTTCTCTCCAGGATGAAGAGAAGGCATTGGTGAGCACTCTTTGAGTTCAGTCAGTCAGCCAATTACCAATCCAACTAACACTAACACTGTCTAGGCCACATTTTACTGGCTTCTTTGCAAGAATATCATGGGGAACTTTGTCTAAAGCCTTACTGAAATGAAGATATGCTACATCCACAGCATTCCCTTCATCTGTCAAGCCTGTAACACTATTGAGAGAGAGAGAGAGAGGGAGGGAGGGAGAGAGAGAGAGAGAGAGATGTTTTTGAGAAACTCATGTTGACTCTAAGGACCTTATCACATGGAAGCACTTATGTGGGTAAAACGTTGCTGAACTGTTGTGGAAGCGCAAAGATGGGATCGTCCGTCACGCTTCTAAAACATCATTGAGGCTTCTCGCTTTCCTTCCGTCGATGAAGCGTTAGCGGAGAAGCCATTTTTATTTAAAATACCGGGATATCCCATTATTAGATGGTGTGAGTTGGGTGAGACTCAATGGGAGGAGAAAAAAGAGGTCCTAGGTATTTTAGAGAATATATATCCACTCCACTCACACCATCTCTTTGGCATTTTAAAGGGACACAGGTGGACACCACAGCCCATTTCTTAGTTTAGAAATTCTTTAAAAACATCACATTTTATGAGTTTTCCACTTTAACCACATGGACGTACGTATATGTAAATGCATTTAGCTGTGCATATGATATTGTAACTTAAAGGTATAATTTTAATTTTGCTAACTGCTTATGTCACAACTGGTGCTATTACAGTAGCATAAGGGAATGATGATTTATGAGTAATATTAGTACAAATAATATTACTAAGGATTCTGCATGGTGTGGTGTGTGAGGAGGTCAATGGGGTGTGTGTGACATTATTAGCTACTACACTGTGTGATGCCAAGCCTGGTGATGCCACTTGCCTGAGCCTATTGTTAAGGGCAAGATTTCACCCCCTCCTCTCTTCCTACTGCTGAGTTCAAACTACGTTTTCACTCTCAACTCAGTTTGCAGCAGTTGAAATAAACGGAGGATAAAGGAGGAAAGTAGGAGGAGAGGAAGGAAACTGGACATTTTGGAAACAGTTTGGGGGGGGGGGAAGGGATGACAAAGGATTAATTGGAACTGTTACTGTCAGAAGGGGGCATTAAGTTATGTGAATGTTCATTTTTGGTTTAGGAAAAAAATGCTTTACTAGGCATCAAACAGGCTTTGGCCCTTCTCCAAACAGTTTGTAATGGTCAAGCTATTCTAGGGAGCTATGTGGGGTACAAAAATGAGCTTGGGGTGATTTGTGGCCATTAGCCTGTTCTTTGCCTACTCCAGATTGTATATATTTTCCACAGTTGTTCACTTTTCTGGCTTTGCATGGGTTGTGTGCTTTCCTCCTTTTTCTGCCCTCCCACCTTGCTCTTTCCAGTTCTGGTGAGATTACATAAAAGGATGAGGATACATCTTCAGAATGCTATTGGGCAAGGGAGTCTGCTGAAGATTTGTACATTTCAGTAGAAACCTTGCACTTGAGCAGTGGATTTCCAGTACAAAGGGTCAAAGGGGCTTCTTCCTTCCAGTGATTTGTCTGTTAACTGGCTTGTTGTCACCTTCACAGTGCTCTTCTAGGCATCTCCCTGAGAGAAGGTAAGTCTTCTAATTAAAGGTACTGCTTTCCCGGACCTGTGAATGGGACCACAGACTTTTAGGCAATGAAGTGTACGCTTCTGTCCATCGTTGTGTGTTGTTTTCACATATGGTACCATATCCCTCTCACATTATTTTGTGCAGATGTAGGAAGAATGTTGTCAAAAAGAATGAATGATGGATGATGGAGAACCCAGTGGAAATCAAGGATATAGCCTAGCAAAAATGCAAAAATGGGATTGGCTGTTATATTACAGATGTAGGAAATGTTGACACCAAGATGAGCATCACGTTTGAAAGCATTTTAACAGGCCAGTCCTAAGTATGTTCACTGACTGCATCCAAAGAATGCTTAACTGAAAGGATGTTCCAGTGTATTCAGTGAAACATCTTTCTGAGTAATCATGTAAAAGATCAGACTGTTAGTCTTTGAAATATACACTAGCACCTCCCAACACTTATTTGGGGCTTAATATGGTTTACAGATGGTTTACATTACCTTTCATAGGCAAAAGTTAGGTTATATTTGCATTCTAATATTTGTTAGGATTATGGCATCAGAATTTAAGAGAGTCTCTATTCATTGATCAAAGTATGTATTGGTTATAATTGTGATATTATAGATGAAGAGGAGAAGGTCTAGACATGCTATCCTTCCCAGCAGATACAAGTGGATGTTTGGGAATAAATCAAAGAGTATTTCTTCTAAATCCAGACCTTAACATCTTTCTTGGTCAGTGTCAATGTGCTGGCTGTGGGATTCTACTAGACTAAAAGGATTGCTTTTCACACGTAATCAGAAGTTAGAATATTTGTGAATAGCAATTCAGCCGATCGTTCAGGTGGGGTCATTTCAATACACTGAAGCCAGAGCTCTGATGTCTGGCCACTGTGATTCTATTACAACACAGCAAATCAGTTGTTGTTGTTGTTGCTGTTGTTGTCATTGTCATTATTTCTTCTTCTTCTCCACCTCTCCCCATGGACCAAGGTGGGGAATAACAACAAATTAACAAATGCACAAGATCAGTTAAAACACGTATCAGTTTAAAAGGACAAATAAGACATAAACCTATTAAAATAATCAACATATAAAATTCATCATTTAAAATTCACTTAGATAAGCCTGCCAGAAGAGACTGGTTTTCAATGCTGTTTTAAGTATGGATAGTGTATTCAGTTATCTAATGTCTTCTGGTAGATCATTCCACAGTCTAAGGGCAGCTGAAGAAAAAGTCCTATGGCTGACAGTTGCCAACCTAGTCTAGGTTGACTGGAATAAATGCCCCCCCCCCCAGTACATTCAGTACAGGCATGGTAAAATGGCAGTCCCATTGCATCACATGGGCCTTCCAATACAATTCTGTGCTAATAGTCCAGCTGAATTTTAACTGAGTGAAAATAAAGCAAAGGTTGCCCATAGTTTCACTCAAAAAGAAAATAGAAATGATTTTATAACATAATAGTCTTGCCCACGCTCCGTTACAGCACTGTACTGTCATGTCTCCAACCTATGCAATTGTGGGAGCTCTCATTTAGTGAGGGACTTAGAATTCTCTGCCCAATTCTTTCAAGTGCCTTTGTCCAAACTACAAATCTCAGGATTCTATAGGACAGAGCCGTGAAAAATAAAATGGTATTAAAATGATATGGATGAAGCTGCTTTTGATACACTACAGAATCAATGCAGGTTGACACTGCTTTATCTGTCATGATTCCATCCTGTGGAATCCTAGAATTTGTAGTTTGTTGTGGCACCAGAACGCTCTGGCAGAGAAGGCTAAATGTTTCACCAAACCACTAATCCCAGAATTCCATGATATTGAGCCCTGGCACTTAAAGTAGTATTGAACTGCATTAATTCTGCCATGAAGATGTAGCCTGAGTAGCTTGAAGGAGACCATAAACATCACAAACAGTTTATCTATTGTTGAAGCTCTGTTTCAGAATGTATTTCTAAGAATGTGTTTATATGTACTATGTAGTTAATGCATAACATCTTTACAGAAATACTAAGTACTGCTATTCCTTAATGGGTATTCTCTAATTGTGAGCCTAACTATTAAACAACATCAACCTATTATGGATCCTTGTAGTGACCACTCATGAAGGCATCTATTTTTGGAGTGGGGTGGTAGTGGAGAGGAAATGCATTTCTTTCCGGAGATCATTGCCTAGAATGGGGTGAGCAGAAGATAGAGCGGGACTTACTGGTTGATCTTTAAGTGACTCACAGTAAAATGGTCTGGCTTTCTAAATCTCAGGTGTTCAGCAACAGCAGAAACAATCTCACCTTCAATTAGGCTGGTGAGATGCAGAAAAGTGTGGTAACCTGTGTGTATGAAAGTGTGATGACCTCTGTTAAGTTCTGATATCTATAACGCAAATTTTTGGGATCAAAATACTTTTTCACAAGTAGACAAGTAGACATGTCGACTCCCACCATGAGTACAGCTAGAGCCTCTGACCTTACAGAGGGTTTACTATAGGCCAAATGTCATAGAATTTCACTACTAGTTTTTCAATAATGGTATGATGAATACATTCCAACCAGGACGCTGAGTATTCAGCCTGGCTTATACAAGTTTCAATGGAGAATGTCTATAGGTGTGGCGTGGCAACATTTCAGGGGGTGGGGGAAGTAACATACATATATTGGCATAAATCCCTTATTAGTCATATTTACATCAAAATCAATGGAATTTTGTTACCCCTAACTATCTAATTTGTCATTTTTTGCTTGTAAAAGTCTGGCAGTAACTTGTTGATTGTTTATACAGTATACTTTTCAGTCCATGGCTTAGTGACTTTTGTTTTTTGCAGCCAAATGCTCTGGTGTGTACTGAAGATTCATCCATAGTGTGGAATCATGGAGACGTGAGTTAAAATTTTCCACCTTGTCACCAAGATCATGTGCCTTTTGTGCGGGTATTTTTCTAGACTTAGCTACAGCTGGGGCATGGTGGTATAATATTCTGGGAGAAAGATGGTACATAAAATAAATAAATAGATATTAGGCAAAAATTAATAATTAATATATAGCTTTATGAATGCCAAAATATTCCCCAATTTAGCTTTGAAAGTTCAACGCTGTTTTTATTTTAAAATGTAGACCCCAACTATTTAGTTTAATGCAATTTAATAAAGAAGACCAAAAACAGAATCCTGTTGTTCCTGGGACTTGTAGTATGGGTGGGAGTCATGTGGCCCTTAGGTGGTAGTTGTATTGTAATTTGCAGCATTCCTCAACATTGACTATGCTGGATAGGGATGATGGCAGTTGCAGTGTGACAACATCTGGAGGGTTGCACAAACTCCAGCTGTGGACTTTAAACTGCAGTGGATTGCCCCCTCCACATTCAGAGGGAGCCCGCTTCAGAGGCTTTCCCTGCCACCCAAAATGTTCCATTGTTCCCTGAACCTTCTGCCCTGCCCAATTCTTAGCAATACATCCATTATCAATACTCTCCATCATTCATTCTTTCTCCCTAGTCTCCATATAATCTGCTCTGCCAGTCCCAACAAAATTAAGAAGAGGGATTTAACTGAAACTTGGGACAAAACAGACTGGCAGTAAGAGCCAACTTCCCAGTGGCGTGGGGGTGTGGTATTCAGTCAGCGCACACCCCCAGGCTGCCAGGAAGCTGCATGGCTTACCACACGTGCAGCAGCTACATGGCAATTATGCAGTGCAGCATTTACATGTGCTATGCAGCAGAAATGCTGAAAAGTCGCTGCTGCGGCAACAAAGTAGGCTTTTTCCCAGCTCAAAAAAGAGCGAGTTTCTGCTATCTTTTTTGAGCTGGAAAAACACCAGATCGGGGCCACAGTGTGCGGTGTGTGTGTGTGTGTGTGGGGGGGAGATAGCATGTTGAACATGGTGGTGCTGCACAGTGTAAGAGGAAAGAGAGAGAAAATTAGGACGTGGCATGTAGACAGATGCATGTACATACATGTTTGCCCTACCTAAGTCTGTGATTAGCCTCACCCGTTGCTTGCATTTGACCACAACCACTTTCCCCGGGGCTTGTGTTGGAAAGTTCCCCAGACCATGGAGAGAAACAATGAGATGTGTGTGAGATTTGGCTCCTGAACTCCTGGGTGGTGGGCCTTATTCACCATGAGAATGTGATTCCCTCAACCACTTCCCATTGAGAAAATTTGTTAATCGGGGGCTCTCTCTTAATGGACAGTCTTGCACATACATGTAGGACTTAGATGTTTTTAATATGCCAGCAAATGTGGCTGCTCTCTTCTCACTGGCCCTTTCACAAGAGCATTTAATTCTATCCATATGTTAAATTTGGTCTTCCTCTCTAAATTTGTGCATGCATATTGTAATGCAACATATCCATGCATTTGTTCACAGATCCCTTCGTCTGAGCCCTTATTCTGTGGAAGGTGAGAATATGACTACAGTGAGAGCCTTTATCCTCCTGGGTTTTACAGAAAAGCCTGAACTGATCCCTTTCTTCCCTGTTCTCTTCCTTCTTCTGTATGTGCTCACTGTCTTGGGCAATGGTTGGATGGTTACTCTCATCAAAGCTGAACAGCACCTGCACACTCCCATGTATTTCTTCCTCAGTAACCTCTCTCTCTTGGATCTTTGTTACTCCTCAGTCATTGCACCCAAAGCCTTGGAGGTTCACTTGCACTGGGGCAGGGCTTTCATTTCCCTGCCAGCCTGTGCCACTCAGATGTTCTGCTTCACCACACTGGTGACTGCTGAGTGTTTCCTCCTGGCAGCCATGGCATATGACCGCTTTATGGCTATTTGCCACCCATTGACTTATGCTTTACTCATGACCCAAGGCCGCTGCACCTGCCTTGTGTTGGGGGCTTACTGCTGTGGTCTAGTGGGCTCCGTCATCCAAACAACTGGTGCCTTCCGCCTGTCCTACTGTGGGCCCAACAAGATCAACCACTTCTTCTGTGACATCCCTGCAGTCTTGAAGCTCTCCTGCTCAGACACCTGGCTTTCTGAAGCGATCCTCTTTGCTTCCACCAGTGTCATAGCTGTGGTGACCACAGCAGTCATCTTAATCTCCTATACGCAGGTTTTGTGGAATGTCCTTAGGGGCCACACTGGCCAAGGGTGGTGGAAAGCTCTTTCTACCTGCACATCCCACCTCACCACACTTAGTCTCTTCTATGGCACGGCTATCTTCATGTATGCCCAGCCAAGGACCAAGGCTGAGTCGCTAGACCAAGACAAGGTAGTCTCCTTAATTTACACTCTAGTGATCCCTATGCTGAACCCACTGATCTACAGCCTGAGAAACAAGGATGTGAAGGAAGCCATGAAGCATCTGATGAGCAGGAAGATAGGTCTATCCATGAAGTAGCTTTTAGGATTATTTATTCATTACTTACCTTTGGATCTCATCTCTCCTCCAATGAGCTCAAGATGGCATATATGGCTATCCTCCCACTTGCCCTACTAAATCATCACAACTATCTGTGTAACGTTTGAGATTCAGATGAAAGAAGTAGTAGAGATCACCAACTTTGATGAGAAATTCCCTTTAATTATGATAACCATCTAAATCTGTGTTGACCGTGTATGTGTGTAAGTAGGCCTCTATATATTTTGGCCTATAACTCCTCTCAGTCTCAGCCAGTGTAGCCAATGGTAAGGAATTAGGCAAGTTGAAGTCCAAAATGAGTGGAGAGCAACTGTTACTCCTGGCCTCTGCTGAAAGCACTATTTCCTTATCCAGGCAAGCATACTTAACAGAATATGTGATGAGAACACTGTGACAGCAGAGAAGCAGCAGGAAACAATACAGTGGGCTCTTCTTATCCTTAGGCTTGCCATCTGTGGATTTGAACTTTTGCAGACAGTGAACCCTGTTATTTTAAATGGAGGTGTGTGCACATTGTGCTGCCATAGCAAAGAACAGGACTTGAGGTCCCACTGTTTTTGTAATCTGCTGGGATATCCAGAACGGATCCCTGATGGGTAATGAAACTACTAGATCAGATAAGTCTTGCATAAATAAACAGTAATATTTTGAACAGCATAGAAACCTTTGAGTTTTTTCCTATGGTGTATCCAAAAATATTTTTTCACCTTATTAGCCTCCATTTTCTTATGCTTTCCATTTTCTTGGATTTTTAACATACTGGAGGATAAATTGGTGAAGTAGGCTTATTCCTTTTTCTGTTTTGTGCTTCACACATGCTCAAGTAAGGTATTCTGGAGGCATCTGCTTTTAACTTGGCAGTTGTAGGCAGGCCCATACAACTACATTAGGGCTGACTACAGTAGAATCCCATTCTTTCCTAGTTTACTCTTTACTGCAGACACGCTGATTTGACCTGATATTGAAAGTCTGTGCTACTCCAGCCTTCTGTCACCATCTTCCCAATGCCAATGCTGCTAAAAACAAAACAAAACCCTAAACAAAGGGTAAGGTAAAGGTAAAGGGCTAGGTAGATGTAAAAATACATTGTAAAAACTAGCTTCTTTGTCAGTGGGTTTGTTAAGAGGTATGCATGTATCTGAAAATGCTAAACAAATGTCATATGAAACATTGCTGATGTTGCATGATCTAATCCTGTCTATACTCCAAAGAAATTCAGATCACAGCCAAGCTTACTTCTATGTAAGTGGGTATAGGACTATGATCACAGTGTTTATCTGCATTTTAGTCCATTGACTGGCAAAAGTAAAATGGGCTAGTTTTTCTGGGTTTGGAATGGACTCACTTGTCTTTCAACCTATGAATGTCTTATTTTAAAACAAAACATCTCCAGGCCATTTGCTCCTCACTTCTAGTGAGTGCCCCCCACAAACATGGGTCCTAGGTGCTGTTCAGTGACAACTTTCTGGCAACTACCTTAAAATTAATGATGGGAGTTAATAGGTCAACAATATTTGTCATGCAGACCCAGGACTTCTCTGAAGATGCCAGCCAAAGATGCTTGCGAAATGTCACATATAAACTCTTCTAGAACATGGCCACATAGCCTGAAAAACCCACAAAAATCTAAAGACCCAGGATTGTTGATGGCTGGCCACAGAGGTCAATCAGCAACAGCAGTGGCCTTTTGACTGTGACTTAAGACTCTCCACTCCCTAGAGGCTACCAAACCACAATCTTCCATTCCAGTAGGTTCATAGAAAGATGTTTTTTTTGTTTAGACAGACATTTCTTAGAATTGAAATCCATTCTATTTTGGGACTTTTCTCTCAACTTATTGAAGAGTTTAAATAACACTTTATCTTTTTCAATTATCTCAAGATGTTCAAGGTCATTGAAATGCAAAATGGGATGTTATTTCTGTTGGGGTATGTAGACACATGTTGTCTAGCATACACACATGCAGAGATGATGCACATAGGCAGAAACGCCTAGCAGATGGCCTCTGTGCAGAGTTCAGTTCCAAGCTGCACAGGAAAAATCCTCCCATGGAGACTGCTGCTTCTCTTGGAGAAATGAATAGCTGGACAGCTGGATTGACTCAATGCGAGTTTTGATCTTGGTCTCAGAGTAAATATAAACTATGTACAGAGTACCAGATTGCTCTGTCTCAAATACTCACTACTGCTATACAGACTATAAAAGTGCTTCACCAACCAACCTACCAACCAACCACAACCAACATGGAGATTTTACCTTTCTCCCAGTTCCTCTAGTGGCCACAACCATGGCATCTTCAAGACCTGAGTGTCTTCAGAATATCCTAAGGGATTATGAGGCTCTGGGTAGTTAGCTGAAAGAGCTGGGTGCACAAGCTATCATCTCATCTCTTCTCCAAGTTGAAGGACATGGTCCAAGAAGGGAAAGGAAAATAGTGGATGTGAACAATTGGCTCTACAGATGATGTTGCTGAGAATTTGCAATTACAAAGCAAATATAGTATAATAGGCCTCACTGAAACCTAGTGGGATGAGTCTCATGATTGGAATGTAGTAATAGGGGGGTATGACCTTTTCAAAAGATATAGGCCAAACAGGAAAGGAGGAGGAATAACACTATATGTCAGAGATATTTACACCAGTGAAGAGATCCAGACATCAATCCTGGAAGCCAGGTGGAGGGCATCTGGATAAAAATTAAAAGGGAGGGAAACAACAAGGATGTTATGGTGAGGGTCTACTACAGACCCCCAAGTCAGACTGAGGAATTGGATGATATCTTTCTAGAACAGATGGCCACACATTCAGAAAAGAGAGATGTAGTAGTGATGGGTGACTTCAACTATCCTGATATTTGCGGGAATTCAAACTCAGCCAAATCCTCAAGGTCTAGCAAATTCCTCACTTGCCTTGAAGACAGTTTCATGGTCCAAAAGGTGGAAGAGGCAACAGGGAGGTCAGTTATTTTAGATCTGATCCTAACCAACAAGAATGACCTGGTCAATGGGGTGCAAGTGATAGGATCCTTAGGTGGAAGTGACCATGTTCTCCTGGAGTTTGTTATACAATGGAAAGGGAAATACTGAAGGTACAATTTAAAACAAGGGGGGAAATGGGAGATGTCTCAGGATGGATTACTAAAGAATTTTCCACGGAGCTAGGTTTTAAACAGGGTATGTATAAGAAATGGAAAAAGAGGGAAATCACCCAAGAGGAATTCAAGCAAATAGCCAGCATGTGTAGGGGTACAGTCAGAAAAGCTAAAGCACAGAATGAGCTCAGGCTTGTTAGAGGGAAGAATAAAAAGGGCTTTGGGGGGGTAAGTTCATAGCAAAAAGAAGAAGGAAATGGTAGGGCCACTACATAGAGACATAAATGCTAAGAAGGTACAGAAAAAAGGCAAAACTACTCAACACTTTATTTGCTTCAGTCTTTTTTAAAAAAAGAAAAAGGGTTTTCGGCCTGAGGAAAATAGAGCAAAGGACACAATAGGGGAAATCCAACACAGAATAAGTAAAGAGGTAGTACAGGAATATCTAGAGAATCTAAATGAATTTAACTCTCCAGATGAACTACATCCAAGGTTATTAAAAGAACTGGCAAATGTAGTCTCAGAGCCATTGGCAATAATCTTTAAGAACTCCTGGAGAACAGGAGAAGTCCCAACAGATTGGAGGAGGGCAAACGTTGTCCCCATCTTCAAAAAGGGAGAGAAAAAGGATTCCAACAATTATAGTCGTTAGTCTGAAATCAATACCAGGAAAGATTCTGGAGCAGATCATTAAACAAAAAGTAGTGCACATTTAGAAGGGAATGCCATAATCACAGAAAGTCAACATGGGTTTCAGAGAAACAAGTCATGGCAGACTAATCTGATCTCTCTCTTTTAATAAAATTACCAGTTTTGTAGATGAAGGGAACACTGTGGATATTGCATATCTAGATTTCAATAAGGGCTCTGACAAGATCCCCCATGACATTCTTGCAAATCAGCTAGTAAAATGTGGGTTAGACAATGCAACTGGTAAATGGATTAGTAATTGGTTGACTGGCCAAACCCAAAGGGTGCTCAGCAATGGTTCCTCTTCATCCTGGAAAGAAGTGACCAGGAGGGCGCCACAGGGTTCTGTCCTGGGCCCAGTGCTATTCAACATTTTAGATTGTAAGCCTAAGGGCAGGGAACCATCTAATGAAAAATAATAATAATAATTGTAAGCCTCTCTGAGAGCCTTTAGGGCTGAAGGGTGAAGTATGTATAAATAAATAAATAAATTGAACATCTTTATCAATGACTTGGATGAAAAAATAGGGGGCATGATCATCAAATTTGCAGATGATACCAAATTAGGAGGAATAACAAATACCCCAGAGGATAGGATCAAAATTCAAAATTACCTTAATAGATTAGAAAGCTAACAAAACGAATTTCAACACAGAGAAATGTAAGGAATTGCACTTAGGGAGAATTTAAAAAGAAAGAACAAATGCATAGATATAGGATGGGGGACACCTGGCTTAACATTCTAGTCACAAGACTAGGGTGAAAGGTATCTAAGAGTCTAAGTAGATGACAAGTTGAACATGAGTCAACAGTGTGATGTGGCAGCTAAAAAGGCCAATGCAATTCTATGCTGCATCAATAGAAGTATGTATCTAGATCAAGGGGAGTAATAGTACCACTCTATTCTGCTTTAGTCAGGCCTCACCTGGAATACTGTGTCCAGGCTTAGACACCACAATTCAAAAAGGATGTTGACAAGCTGAAGTGTGTCCAAAGGAAGGTGACAAAAATGGTGAAAAGTCTGGATACCACGCTCTTATTAGAGTAATATGTGTTTAAATATTTTGATTGACAGACAGACTGCTGAGTCATGAGCACACAGCATGATGCAAGGTTGCCATAGGATTGCATCATGTTATGTGGCATAATGACTCATAGCCAACACTATCTAAGTGGACCAGGAGACTGGTCACCTGTCTGTGAAGTTCTGGCTGTTGGGAGTTATAGTTGAAGCAGCAGGTTGTTGCTATAAGCTACTGTCAGTTAGTTAGGAGCTGTTTCTTTTAAGTGTGAAAAGTGGTAAATGCACTGCTGGATGTTTTTGGTTTTTTGTACTCTGCTCTTTATATTGCTTTGGCTTTCTCAAGCTGTCAGGACTTGGTTTTCTCCCCAACACACTCTAGGCCTTTTTCTAATAGCCCTTTCAGGAGAGACTAAGGGAACTGAGTATGTTTAGCCTGGAGAAGAGAAGGTTAAGAGGTGATATGATAGCTTTGTTTAAACATTTGAAGGGATGTTATATTGAGGATGGAGCAAACTTGTTTTCTGCTGATCCAGAGAATAGGACCCAGAACAATGCAGGAAAAGAGATTTCAGCTCAACAGTAGGAGGAACTTGACATTAAGAGCTGTTCAAATGGAACACTGCCTCAGAGAGTGCTGGAGTCTCCCTCTTTGGAAGTCTTTAAGCAGAGGCTGGATGGCCATCTGTCAGAGGTGCTTTGATTGTGAGTTCCTGCATGGCAGAATGGGGTTGGGCTGGATGGCTCTTGGGGTCTCTTCCAACTCTGAGTCTAAGAACAAACACTATTCTGTAGTGATGTTTCCAACTGATGTTGATGCATTTTGACATGTAATCACTTTACTATATAACCAGTGCTGAATTTCAAAATTTTATTAAGTGCATAAACCAGAACGACATACATTTAAAGCTTCAGAAATAGCATCAAAAGTACAGAGTTCTTTTCTGATTATTTTACAAAGGAGATGTTCCTGATTTAACAAAGTGCAATGCAAAGGTTTATAGTGTTTTACACAAGCTATAACTCTATTAGCAACCTCAAAATCCTTTGACATTCATTTACTTTGGTCCTCAAAGGCCAGGTTTGCATGTAATGGCAAGCCAAGGTGTATGTGGTTCACTTCTAGCCTGTTGATTATGAAACCGTTCCTGTGAATAAAACCTTACTTTTTAGCCAGGAAACCACAAGCAATGAACTGTTGTTGGCTTGTGGATTCTTTTTTAAAAAGACATGGCGAGAACCATGGCTTGTTCCCCTAGCTGACAAAAGGGACAGGAAAGAAACAGATTAGATATGGAGAAACAAAGTGTGGTTCACGACAACATAGATTTGCATGTTCTATAGCATGACATTCAGTCAGTCAGAAGCATGTTATGAACATTAACTGATAAGAAACATATTAAATCATGAACTGCATCCAGGCTATCTGAAAACATGTTTAACATTCAAATTATTCATCTCTGCCCTCCCATGGAGGGAAGATATCATTTACTAATTTTTAAGTGCAAGTTATTCAATAATATCCCAGTTTCTATTACTACTTACAATCATGATGAAATGGGAAAGCTATAGAAATTGGACTTTTCACTTTTTAAAAAATTATTTTGCAAATTTTTAGCCTCAGCAGCAAACATGAGTGATGCTAGCAAACTAGATGTATTCTCCGATATCAACACTCTTGAAACCCTGTTTCCACATGCCACTTTAAACAGAAAACTTTCCCTACGAGGATGCAAGTTTGTGTCTTGCCCTGTTGGGAACCTGCAACTAGTTCAGATTTCCCAGTGACTGTGTACACCTAGCAAAAGCCACCCATGTGATTGCTGCAAAAGATAAGGATGCCATACTGGAACCCTCCTCCTCATATACTGTGAATCACATGCAGGGAGAAGAGGTTGTACTAACCAGCTCTACCTGTTCCACTGCTGCATCCCCCTGTAGATACCACAACCAACTTCCTATCGTGTATTTGCCCTTCTATGTGTGCAGGACAGTGGGTATGAGTTAAGGGCCAGAACAAGGTAGAAGATCCTTACCTTCCCCTTCATTGTGTTAAGATAAGAATGCTTGAACAGTACTTGTTTACCTCAGGTGTTATTTTTTTAGAGCTCTTTGCCAGTTGACAGCAATACTGCACATTTAGAGCGGAGGAATTTGGGTGAACAGTGACAGGATTTTCAGTCCTATATTTGAACTGATGCCTCTCCAGAGACTGTATATAAGAACTAAGATAATCTCTCTTTCCCTCTGAGTAAGGCAGTGGCAAAGCTGAGAACTAGAATATGTGTTCCATGTTATCTGCAAATATTGGTTTGCCAGAGGGCGGTATACAAATAATAATAATAATAATAATAATAATAATAATAATAATAATTATTATTATATAAATTCAAAAATTATGTACATAAATACATAAATTCAAATTTTTTACATCCATGAAAAAAATATGCCACAAAAATATTAGAGAAATTTCCCTTTTTATTTTTACAAAAACTCTGTAATATCCCATTATTCCTTACTGTTTTCCCTTGAGACATTTATAGCAGCTGGGTGACTGTAAAAGCATTATAGTTTACTTTGGTATAAGGAAACACTGGGTGCATCTACACTATAGAAATAAAGCAGTTGACACCACTTTAACTGCTGTAGCTCCATCCTATAGAATTTACTATTTTACAAGGTCCTGTGGTTTGTTTTACAAAGTATTTAGCTTTCTCTGCCCAAAGAGTGTTGGTGCCTCATAAAACTACACCTCCCAGGATTCTGGAGGATGGTGCCATGGCAGTTAAAGTGGAGTCAAACTGCATTATTTCTAGCGTATATGCATCCACTGTTGAGGTTCTAAGAACCAGATCATACAGCTACACTTCTGAAGGGTAGATAAAGTAGAACATTTCAGTTTACAAATGCTTCCTTTATCAACAGAAAACACTTACTAGGGCACAGTGTTTAATTCAAAGGATGCGAAATGACAGTAGGCTCATACATTCAAACACAGCTACTGTGAACACTTCTCCATTATTTAGACATAATAAGCTAGTTACATGAAGGCTTGTCTCATTTGAGTAACATTCCTGACCAAAAGAATAAACCAAGTATAGAGATTAGACTTGATCCATCAAGCAACAAGCATTGAGGTACTCAAAGCTCATACAAACTATAGACAGGACGACACAGAGAAGAAATGTTGCCCAAGCAGTACATGCTCCTCTTCCCAGTCATTGCTATGCCTGAAAATGTTAAAAAGGACCATTGCATAGCCATCTGGATTTGAGAATGCAAGACAGCAGCCAGGAGAAATCTGGGGTTTTGCTTAGTTATCATGCTGAAAAAGAGGCCTCAATTTAAGACCTCACTGCATGAGGCACAACTTCTAGGGAAAGAAAAATAGCGAAGGTTAGGACTTGGGAACTGATAAGGCACCCTTCACCAATGTGTCACCTGGAAAGCAAGCCTCCCAATTATTTTGGCTGTCCAAGTGCATGTATGGCTGCGTTTTCCAAGATCTCCACCATCTGCCCATCCTTTCTTGGCATTACCACATTGTTCACCATGGCTCGGGCCACTGTCACCGTGGGAACCGACATAGCTGTGGGGGAGATGTGTGCTACCACTCCAAGAACCTTTCTGGTTACCCACTCACCAGGCCGAGATTCTTGACGATCGCAAAGAAGCACCCTGCAGAAAAAGACAGAATGAAGAACTCGCTTCCTCTTTGTTTGCCTCTTAGTTCGCCTTCGTTTGCTGATGTGCATCTTCAAGTCATTTCCTATTTATGGTGATCCTAAGGCGACCCTATCACACGGTTTTCTTGAGAGGTTTCTTCAGAGGGGTGTTGCCATTGTCATCCTCTGAGGCTGAGAGACTGTGACTTGCCCAAGGTTATCCTGCAGGATTAAAATCCTGCTTCCCAGAGTCATAGTTCAACGCTCAAACCACTACACCACACTGAACTGCTGCACAAAATCGGAGCTAGAGAAGGACAGGCCAGACTTGATGCCCTGATGAATTAGGAACAAGCTAACATGAAGTAGTGCTATTAGAATGATAATGATAATTTGGGAATGCTGGAGAATGAGATGAAGGCCTGACAGTGTTTTGTATTTTTAAAAAAACATGCATTTTTACAGACAGCAGACTATGGAAGGGTCAACTGTCTTAAGCTATATCTGCACTGCAGAAACAATGCAGTCTGATACTGCTTTAACAGCCATGGCTCAATGCTGTGGAATCCTTGGGTCTGTAGTTTGTTGAGGCACCAGAACTCTCTGACAGGGAAGGCTAAATATCTCACAAAACTACAATTCCAGTGTACCATAACAGTGAAGTTGTATCAAACTGCATTTTTCTACAGTACAGATGCAACGCTAGATTTATACTTGGGAACATTTAGACAAGGCCATACAATTATAGGCCTTGGGCAGTCACACCAATAGCACATTCACTTTAGGGGAAATGACACTCCATTTTACAAAGGGATGGGTACCTGTGACAATGGGGTTATCCCCCAGCTATTCTGGCAGTAGTGGCACCCATGTTGCTCAAGTAATGTGGTAAGTGGTTTCTGCTGTAGTAAAAGCAGTGCAGTGTGACCTAGTGTGGACAGGAATGCTGAACTCGAACAGAGAGAGTTACCTTTAGGCGAGTCATTATCCCCCTTAGCCTAAACTATTTTGTGATGGTTGGCAGGTGACTTGTGTACTATGCCACCCTTAATTTTGAACTGGATAGGCCACTAAATATATTAATGACCCCTGAAGCTTTGGGGGATGCAGCAAAAGACAAGAAGGTAAAACCTCTTTACTCTGGAGTTATCAGCTTCTTAAACTGGTTTGTGCATGTCTGATACTTACTTACAGATGTCTTATCTGCTCTTGAAATAACTTGAAATCTTGATAGCTATGAAAACATTTCACCAGCTTTACTAAACATGCCCTATATAATAGAATGGTTGTAGTGTGCTGAGAGCTCTCCTTCTGTAACAGAACTTACATGACACATAGCACTTTAGATGAAACTCGGATCATCTTTATGTCATGTAAATGGGATATGTCTATAAGATGTCAGATGGCAAAGTCCCAGTGCACTTCTTGTAGACATATACCATTTACATGACATAAAGATGACCCCAGTTTCATCTAAAGGGCTATGCGTCATGCAAGTTGCCTCCAACAAAGGAAAAACATTTTTTCTAAAATTGGCACTGATTGGCATGCTTTACCGCTACAGCACCTAAAGTTTTCCACATGCAAAACATGAAGACTTCTTGAGAAATTCAGAGTTCTCTACCTACATAGGAGCCTGTGGCTTCACAAAGGAAGGAGATATGCTGGATTCCAAGGAAACATCTTCTTTGAATTGCAAACGGACATTAAATAGCCTATGACTAACATCTTCAATTTCTTTCTCCTGTTTTCCTGATGAATAAGCCAGTGTGACTTCGAAAGCTTGCAACATGTAATTGTGCACTTTGGTTGGTCCAATAAAGGTATCATTGTAAAGGTATCATTGTTTGGATGTTATTGGATTTACTATATGGCCAACACGGCTACTCCTACATATCTATCTATGTTAGACTTCCTGGTACTTACGCTGGTCTAAATATGGAACAACGATCAAACCCAACTGCTTCGACTCGAGCCTCAGCTTCACCCTGTAGGGAATGAGAGGAAAGAGATTTGACCATAAAGTCATGATCTCTCATTTTCTCACAGAACACAGAGAAAGGGGAAAACCACCTGAAACTCAACAGCTATTTTGAAAAAGGAAAAGAGAGCTTTCATTGGCCAGCATCAGCTGACTGAGGGGACACCCTTTTGTCAACATGTTTTGATTCATCATTTAAAAATGACTAACCAAAAACAGAAGATGGCTGACCTGGCATAATAAATGAAGCAATATAAGTTCATGAGTCTAATCTAACATTGTAAGGGTTTTTAAGCCAGCCTATTGTGATTTCCTGGGTTACCATGCAATGTTCCCAATGTCACCAAGCTAGCACAGTGAGTCAGCTCTTTCTGTTCAAACTCAGAAACCATTCAGTTACGTGTGCTCTCTCCCATGTAAATACATGCTATATCAGACAACAGGAGATAGCAAATAATATGATCCAAAGAGGAAGTGCAGCAGAGAAAGGAGGTTTCAGCCTATTGCCCCAGGAGCACAGTAAGATATAACAAACCAAGGATGTTACTGGTAGAAATTATGATAGCAAGACAACATTCCACCCAAAAAATAGGGTTGCACTCCTCTGGGACAACTGCCACCAAATTACGAGCACCCCATCTTATTTTTGGCAGTGATATCTGGCCTGAAACCTTTTGGTATTAAGTCTTGAATGCTATACAAAGTCATCTGTTGAATGCAGCAGTTCTAAGCACTGGGTGAGAGCCAAGTTCAAACACTATCTTTTTCATGAGGTTTCCTGGGTGACCTCAGACCAGTCACCAAATATCTGATTAACCTGTCTCTCAGCATTGTAGGGAAAATTAGATGGAAGGGAATAGGATACAGAGCCTTAAGGTCCTTGGAGAAAAGGTGGGATAATAACATTAATAATTGTATGCTAATAATCCTATTTCCTACTAATGGCAGGAGAAAATAAAAATATGCCTACAGCTTTTCTATGGGAGAATAAAATGGAGAGCAACTCAGAAACCAGAAATTCCTCTTGCTGCTGACTATTTTGTATGCCATTGGGGAGGATCCCATCCATCAAACACACCTTAACCTTTAGGTAGAGAAAGCTGCTGGAAATATTAGCACCCTTGGTTGACTGCAGAACAAAGTGATGGCAACCACCGGCTTTGGCTAGCTTTGCTGAATGCTCAATGTAGTCACGGTCGACCCGCACAAATCCAGCCTGGGAGCAGGGGAGAAAATGTCATTACTTAGAGCATCATCTCTGTTCCATTGCGTGGGATGAGTCCGAATAAGATACATTAAAAAAACAAAATGTTCATTCACTAGGAAGACTATGTTGTTGTGTGCCGTCAAGTTGTTTCCGACTTATGGAGACCCTATCATAGGATTTTCTGAGGCTGAGAATGTGTGACTTCCCCAAGGTCACCCAGTGAGTTTCCATGGCGGAGTGGGGATTCAAACCCTGGTCTCCAGAATCATTATCCAGCGCTCAAACACTATGCCATGTTGGCTCCAAGTAGGCCATATGCTGAATAAACTAGTAGACACCCATTAGTTACTTATAGGATTTGGACAGGGAGACTTGGATTCAAATCCTGTTATTCAAGTAAATTATTCTCTCTCTGTCTAATCTACTTCACAGGGCAGATTATAGCCCAAAATGAGGTAAACCCATGCCTTTGGTCCCAAGCACCTTGGAAGGCACACACTGCACCCATGTAATAATGCAGACAATGACAACTTTTGAACAGTTGGCATCTATCAGCAACCAGGCCAGCCCAATCCCGTGCCCCTTGGTCTTGAGCAAAGAAAACAAATTTTATTTGCCATATGTGGCTAGAGCTTTAGGATGGCTCTCTTTCCCGCTGCTCCTTACTTCCCAGTTCCTGCTTCATCAACAGATATTCTCCTTTTTTCCAAAGTTCCTTACCGCGCCAGCTTTGGCTCTGGTTGTCCCCAGGCAGCAAAATCCCACGTCGTGACCTTGGAAGGCTCCAGCAGATTCGTCCAGTTTCTCAAAGTCTACAACTTCTTGGGACTAGGAGGTGGGCAACAATACAAGACAGAATAGGAAAACAGGAACTGAACATCCAAGTGGGAGAACGGAGTTTAAACAAATGTACACATGTATTCCAATTTCTAACCTTCACCATTCCCAAGGCCCTGAGAGAGAGAAAAGGAAAGAGAGAAAAAGAGAGAAACACACACACACACACACACACACAGAGGTTATTCTTATCAACCTGGGAGTCTTCTACATGTTTGGAAGGCAGACTCAGATTATTGAATAGGGACAGACATTTGCTAAGAAGCAAGGTGGCAATACATCCATGCCAGGCAGCCACTGGATCCAAGCTCAGAACTCCAGGACTGTTTTGATTAAAATAATTTTTATTTCAAATTTTACACATAAATGTGCACATATGTTGTCATGGACACAGACATATGTATGACCATATAACAACAACAACAACAACAACAACAACAACAACAACAACACCCTTTCCCCACCTCCCTTCCCCCTTAAAAACAAACATACAAAACAAACAAATAAACAAACAGCCAGAACATTTTAGTTGGCAGGATGATAACTTGGGCGGGATACAGACTGCCCAAAAAGGGTGGTCTATCTGCGCCTTGTTTTTCTGTGCGAGGGAGCCGCAGTGGACAAACTGCATGGCTCCCTCGCGCAGCAAAAAGAACCCTTAAAAAGCAGGTTCTTCTTGCGGCGTGTTTGTGACGCTGCAGTACACCAATGGCGCATTTGCAGCATCGCAATGACATTGGGACATGCAGACACTAAGCGTTCGTCATGTCAAAATGGCAGCGCCCGTGTGTACAGGGCTCCGCCATTTTGACGCCCTTGTCATGTGCTAGGGGTGAGGCCAGTATGGGCAGTGCGCCCTAGGCCAACCCCTAGAACATGACGGGGGCACTGCAAAGGCCCATCTGAAGAGGGCCATAATTAGCCACCCTTTCAAACTTTCCTGTTCCTTATAGTTTTTGTTGCAATCCTCATGGAGTGAGCGAATGGATTTCCTCAGCATGTTCTTGGGAGCTCTCCTAGCTGTAATGCTAAGTATTTGGGGTAACTTGATCTTCAATGAGCCATTAAAATCCCTTAGCTTAACAGAAGACACAGTCCCAGTAGAGATGAAAATTGCCAGAACTGGTTTCTTAAGATAGCCTATTCCAGCTGCCTGCATTTTTGAAATCTCCTTGAGATTGTGGTTATGGAGACTCTCATGACGAGTAGGGATTTGAACCCTGGTACTGAGACTAGTAGTCCAAGCTTAAACCATGCTGGCGCTCATATAAAAGTATAGAAATAGAAACAAAATGGAAAGGCTGGCTACCTAACCAGAACTAGTATGTGGAACAGTAAAAATACCTAACTAAGGGCCCAAACAGACAGGTAAAAATAAAGCTGATTCGAGCCACTTTGGAGGTATGCTGTTTAAATGCTGCATGCATCCTAAGAGGCTGGAAGCCATGCCACAGCCACGCTCCAGTCCTAAAGACTGGAGCATTATTTTGGTGCAGCTTCTGGCCTCTTAAGATGCAAATGTCATTTAAACAGCATACCTCCAAAGTGACCCAGAAGCAGCTTTATTTTGGCCTGTCTGTATGTTTCCAAAGATTGGAAACTCAGGTTATAATTTCCACTTAGCCAGGAAGGTCACTTGGACCAAAAACTCTTATATTCCCTCAACCCCAGCTCACAGAGTTTTGAGACCTGGGGTATATCTACACTGTAGAAATAATGCAATTTTACACCACAGTTTTAAGTGCTGTAGCTCCATCCCATGGAATCCTGAGATTTGCAGTTTCACAGGGTCCTTAACCTTCTCTGCCAAAGAGCACAAAACTACAAACTCCATGATTGCGTAGAATGGAGCCATGGCTGTTAAAGTGGCATCAAACGGCATTATGTCTATGCTGTAGATCAGTGGTTTCCAAACTTTGGTCCTCCAGATGTTCTGGACTTCATCTCCCAGA
Organism: Sceloporus undulatus; assembly: GCF_019175285.1. Taxonomy (NCBI): domain Eukaryota; kingdom Metazoa; phylum Chordata; class Lepidosauria; order Squamata; family Phrynosomatidae; genus Sceloporus; species Sceloporus undulatus. The sequence continues at coordinate 186,668,540 of NC_056523.1, read as the reverse complement.
ATTTCTGAGTATTGACTAGGCTGGCTAGGGCTTCTGAGAGTTGAAGTCCAAACCACTTAGAGACACAAAGTTGGGAACCACTGCTATAGATGAAACCAAAATTGGGAGGGGGAGCATGAATTCTTCCTTGGGCTCCTTAGAAAAAACACTGGCTGTAAAGATAATCAGGAATAAACATTTAAGAATACATTCATACCACATTGGCATACTGCTGCCCTTCCAACTCTAGCTTCCGGCGTCCAATGAGCGTCACCCTGGAGAAGAGCTGCTGTCGCAAAATCTCAGCTAGAAGCTCTTTCCCAGTTTCCCCAGAGGCACCCAAGATGAAACAGGTTTGATTCTTTTTCTGGAAATTTTCCCGGAGACTCTTCAGTTCATCTGCATTAGGGGCAGCCATCCTGAAGGCAGGAGCTAAAAGCAGTGGGAATGGAATAATCCATCAGGCAAGAAAAGCATCATTTCCCAAGCTCTGGAATATGGTAGTGCTTCATTTTTTAAAAAATAAACATAACATTCTTTTAAAACAACAAGACACATTCAATATTCACTCTAAGGCTGCATCTGCACTGCAAAAGGGAAAAAGCTGGCTAGTACATGGAACAGTAAAGTTGCCTAAGGACCCGAACAGACAGGCCAAAATAAAGAGCAACAAACTACACTTCCCATAATACCATAGCATTGAGCCATGGCAATTACAGTGGTGAAACATTGGACTATTTCTGCAGTTTGTAGCCTAAGCCAGAATTCTGGTTTAGCATGAATGATGCAATACAGTAGCATTGGATTGCTATTATCGCTCCCGTCACAGGAAACCCTGAAATGGAGGGCCTTTCCACGTTTCACAGTTATCGTGTGTTATGAGCATTGGAGCCTTAAAATCTTTATTGTGTATGGCTTTCCTCTCATGACCCTATAACAGAGTGTCTGATGGGAGAAATGACGTTGAAGTCTTCCATGGATGCAAAGCGAACGCATCATGTACACTATTCAAACATAGATCAAAGAGGCCGAGACAGGAGTTGCCATCAGGGAAAATTATTCACACCTTTGAGCAGATTTATGGCCCAGATGTTTTGCCAGGCCAGAGCCATCGGAAAACCACTGTCACCTTAGAGACTGTCTATAGATCAAACAATCTTTAATATGTAGATTTGGTTTTGGTTTGAAGTAGGAAAAACAACTCTCCACCTGAGGTTAGATTTTGCCTTATTTAAAGTCCCCCAAATCCTTTGTTCAGTGTTCTGTGTTAGAATCCAGGCAGACGCCACATCTGTCTGAATTCTGATATAGTTCCAATCCTCTAGCCATTTCCCCCTTTTCCTCCAGACAGCAAAGTCTTCATCAATCTGGACCCTGGGGCATTGTGTCATACAGGTGAATATCACCATTAGTAACACCTCTTGTACTATGTCCAATGCTACCTTACTATATTCTTGAGTTCTTGGGTGATTGTGTGAGTGTATGATTGTCTTGTGTATGAATAATCAACAGTAGTCAGTTTTCATAAAACTTGTCTCTGTTGACCTATTATTACCTTGGCATTCCTGCGTAAACACAGGACTATAAACCGCTCCCCTATTTGAGCTAATGATACATTCCCCAGATCAAGGTCTCATTCTTACACATGCTATGAGTACACTTTAACTGCTGTGGCTGCATTTTATGGGATTTGTAGTTTGGTTGGAAATGCCAGAGGCACACTCAGGCCAAGAATTCTCAATGCCCCTCCCTAAACTGTAAATCCCAGGATTCCACAGGATGTTGCCAGGGCAGTTAAAATGGAATCATGGCCAGAGTGAGCAGACACCCTTCTTTTCCAGGACATGTCCTTCTTTTCAGCCTTCTGTCCAGGAGGAATTTCAAAACGTCCTTAATTTTGAGCAGGAGTAAGAAGCATGAATTGATCTTTATGTGAGTGTTTTTAGCTTTTATTTGGTAATGTCCTATTTTTTCTTAAATGTCCTCCATTTTGAGGTGCCTAGTCCTTCTTTGCAGTTATGACATCTGCTTGCCCTGCACTTGTTTGTTGTGAAAGGTCCTGAGTGCTTTTTTCAAATTAAAGCTGCTGCATTTTCTATGGAACTCAGTGGGAATATTGCCTGTTATACATACTCCAGAGTAGCCATGAAGTCTGGTGTTAGGCAGAAGGCAACCCTAGGCATGTCTACTCACATGGAAACAACACTGATTTTTTTCTCCTTTAAATCTATTTTAAATCCCGTTTCTCAGCGGGATTCCTAGTGTAATAAGGTCCGTCCCACGGGTCTTGCGTTTACACTGCAGAATTAATAGAATCTGATGCCATTGTAACTTGTTTTAATTTGTAAGCTGCCTTGTGTCCCAATTTTGGGGGGAAAGTGGGATATAAATAAATGCAATATAATAATAATACAGTGGTCCTTGGAAATCTGCTGGGGTTTGGTTCCAGGACACAAACGTCCCACCCATGGATACCAAAATTCATGGATGCCACAGTTAAAGCAGTGTCAAACTGCAATATTTCTGCAGTGCGGATTAAACCACTGTTATACAGTGGGCCCTTAGCGTCTGCTGGAGTTTAGTTCCAGGACCCCCCATGAATACCAAAATCCATGGATGCTCAAGATTTTAGGCTGCATCAATAGAAGTATTGTATCTAGATCCAGGGAAGTAATAGTGCCACTATATTCTGCTCTGGTCAGGCCCCACCTGGAATATTGTGTCCAGTTCTGGGCGCCACAATTCAAAAAGGACATTGAGAAACTGGAGCGTGTGCAAAGGAGGGTGACTAAAATGGTGAAAGGTCTGGAAACCATGCCCTATGAGGAACGACTCAGGGAGCTGGGGATGTTTAGCCTGGAGAAAAGAAGGTTAAGAGGTGATATGATAGCCCTATTTAAATACTTGAAGGGATGTCATATTGAGGAGGGAGCAAACTTGTTTTCTGCTGCTCCAGAGACTAGGACCCGGAGCAATGGATGCAAGCTGCAGGAAAAGAGATTCCACCTCAACATTAGGAGGAATTTCCTGACAGTAAGGGCTGTTCGACAGTGGAACACACTTCTTCGGAGTGTAGTGGAGTCTCCCTCCTTGGAGGTCTTCAAACAGAGGCTGGATGGCCATCTGTCGATGATGCTTTGATCTGGATTTCCTGCATGGCAGGGGGTTGGACTGGATGGCCCTTGCGGTCTCTTCCAACTCTATGATTCTATGAAATATAATGGCATAGTAAGATGGTGTCCCTTATACAAAATGGCAAAATCAAAGTTTTATATATATATATTTAAAAATACTGTATTTTCAAACCATGGATGCTTGAATCCATAGATAAATAATTCATGATGGAGAGGGCTGGCTGTAATAATAACTGCATTGTTCAGTGCTGTGGAAATCTGGGATTCATAGTTTTGGAACAAGCTGCTGGAAAAAGATTCAACAGCTGAATACGCTGCGTGAATTTAAAACATCATTGAAGACCAGTCTCTTACGGCAGGCGTATCCAGACAACTTTAAATTGTGAATTAAGATGTTGAATTTTAAACAGAGACTGTTTTACAATGTGTATGTTTTATTTGTCCTTTTAAACTGTTGCATGTTTTAATTAACATGTTTAATTGATGTTGTCAATGGTTGATTTGTTGTTGTTCGTCACCTCCATCCATGGGGACAGGTGGGTAAGGAATAATTATAGTTTATTAATTATTAATAACAATCTTAATTATTATTATTAATTATAACTGTATTATAATAGGAAATAATAATAAGAGATTATTATAATTATTATAATTATCAAATTACTCTCTGGGTGACCAGATGCCTTAGCTGTAAAGGAGGACAAGGCCCTGCAAAATGTAGGACATTCAAGAAAAATGTAGGGCACCACAAATGAAAAGCTAAAAACACTCCTATACATGTGTAGAGATCTTGTGTCACCTTTGAGAGTAACTGAAAGAAATTGGCATGAACTTTCATAGACTTCTGCCTACTTCCTCAGATGCATTTAACTCATATAAGTATATGTTCATGCTTCTCAGGCTGCATCTGTACTACAGAAATCATCCAGTTTGACCCCACTTTAACTGCCATGGCTCTATGGTATGGAATCCTGGGATTTGTAGTTTGTTGCAGCACCAGGGCTCTCTGACAGAGAAGGCTCAATGTCACCCCAAACTACCAATCCCAGAATTTCATAGCATGAAGCCATATCAGTTAAAGTCAAACTGGATTGTTTCTGCAGTGTGGATGCAGTCTTAGTCATGCTCAAAGTGGAGGAGGGCATTTGGGGGATTCCTCCTGGGCAGAAGGCTGAAATGCCCTGGGCATGTCCTGCAAAAGGAGGACGTCTGGTCACCCTGGAGCAGGCTGGGACCCAACAAACTACAGATCCCAGGATCGCAGACGGTGGGAGCTATAGCCTTCCTCCTGGACTGTGGCAGCAGGGATTCAATCCTGGAACTGGCCCTTCTGCATTTACAAGGGATTATTATTATTGCTAGCTCTTCTTCCCTTGCAAGGCTTTCATCATCAGACTCCAACTGCAAACTTGAACTTGAAACAGAGCAAGGCAGTAGCCTGGCGTGTCCTCCTTTTCCCGGACAGGTCCTCCATGCCAGCCTTCTGTCCAGGAGCGACGTCCCAAACGTCCTCCATTTTGAGCAGCAGCAGCAGCAGGGACGTCCCCTTTCTAGCAGTGTTTCAGCTTCCTTTGCTCTTTGCTCCCTGCAAGGTAGTCCCTCCCAACTCAGCTCCCTCTCCCCTGCAAACCCATGCACCCACAAACCCCCTGCATGCACCGAGGGGGCGGGGAGAAGGGGGAACCACAGATCCCCAGGAGTGGAGAGAAAAGGGAAGGCGACCCACCTGTCCCTCAGCTGAAACTATGTAGCCACTGGAAGGAAGGGAGGCAGGATAGAAGGAAGGAAACAAGGAGAGGCGCCTGCTGTTGTTGCTGCTGCTGCTCCGCCTTGGGCTGGGCGCGCAGGCGCAGAGCGCAAGGCTCTCTTGTCTTCGCCTCTTCCTCCTCCTCCTGCTCTTCTTCCTCCAGGCAGCAGCAGCAGCAGCAGCAGCAGCTCTAGCTCTAGCCTCATCATCTGCGCTGCAGAATCCATGCACTTCGACACCGCTTTAGCTGCCATGGCTCCATGCTGTGGAATGACAGCTCCATGTCCTCCACCTGCACAACAGCACAGTTGGGGGTCCCAGGCTTTGATAAATGAATAACTAGCGTTTATAGGGGTGTGTGTGTGTGTGTATGTATGTGTATATGTATGTCTCTGTGTATATATATATATATGTGTGTGTGTGTGTGTGTGTGTGTGTATGTGCATGTGTATATATGTTTGTGTATTTGTGTGTATATGTATATATGTGTGTGTGTGCTGATTTTATAGGAATTTGGCATTCTAAATCCAACAATGAGTTCAGATTTGCTCCATCCCGTACAGTTTTCCCTCGCAACTTTCACCCTTATCATGCAAAGAATTGTCCTGCAAAATGTAAGAAAGGTGCTAAGCAAAAAAATAATATCTTTTCTTATTTCTATCTAAAGGGAAAGGTCGTCCCTTGACCCTGGTGATCATCTGGCCAGCGTGGCTGCACTGGATCCTGTTACCTTCCCACTGAGAAGTAGTACCTATCTATCTCCTTGCATTTGCATGCTTTTGAATTGCTAGGTGGGCAGAAGCTGGGACTGGGGACAGTCCTCTGAAAGGCCTCTTGCCATTCACCCACTGTGGGTGCTGCTGCTGCTGCCTGGCAGGCCCTTCAGGGTCTGGCTTGACTATGGACAACTTCTCTTGCTGTCATTACCACCCCTTTCCCACCTGAGCAGCAGCCCTGTCAGACCCAGAAGGATCAGCTGGTTGGCAGCAGCATGGCAGAATCTCATCGACTCTGCCCTGTATTGGTTCATTTTTTTTTAATGTTCAATGTTTATGCTTCATAGTTCTGGTTAATGTTTAATAATAATAATAATAAAATACACTGGGACTTTGCCATCCACGGGCTTGCTATCTGTGTATTTGAGCATCAGTGGATGGCAAGCCCTGATGTCCCCAATAGTGGCGTGTGCACACAGCTCTGCTAGCAGCCATGCGCATGTCGTGCTGCCATTGGGGACAATGGGACTTGGGATCCTGCATTTTTCGTACCCACAGGTGGGGGTCCGAAACAGATCCCCCATGGACATGATCATCAGACTGTAAAACTAAAATAATATATTTTATATATTTCCTGTCTCTCCTCAAGACTTGAGGCGGGATATAACATGTTAAAATACAAAACACAATTCAAAAAGAAATCACATAAAACTAAGAGTTGAAATACAATACTATAAAACCATTAAAATACATTCATATAAATACAATCTTTAAAATATACAAATTAAAAAGTGATGTTTTTAAAATTGACTGGCTAGCCATGCCAGAAGAGATGTGTCTTTTATGCTGTTAATGGATATTAATATAATGTTGTAGGGTCCATATGTGTCTCGGTAATGAGAGAATAACCCAGACATTGGCTGGTACCTTGTGTTAAAGATAATTGCCTAGTTGAAGAATGCAGAGATGTGTGTGGGGGCGGGGGGGGGGGGGGGGGGGGAGGGTGCTGTTTCCCATGGCAGAGTACTGTAGAAAGTAGTAAAGGAGCGTTGGGCAATTTGGTTAAGAAGAATGATACACAGTTGTATTGATTTATGGACAAATTGTGTAGAATGGAATAAAGAGAATCTTGGGCTGGTGTATGGAAATGATAGCAGTTTTGTCTACAGACATCTTCCTGCTAACAAGTACCATTGCTGGAATAAAGGTTTACTGTTTGAAACACAGAAGACTGGTTCACTGAATTGCATCGGGAAAGAGCAACTTATGACACGGCACCCGTCCCAGATGCCTGGCACCCCACTGCCTGCCTTGATCTTCATTCCTTTCCACTGCCTGGCCCTGCCCTTCCTTTCTGGAGCAAGGTGCACAAGGCAGGGCAATGGGTAGAAATGGAGGGCAAGCCAGTCCTCTGCATTCGCTGGTAGGGGTAGGGTGCTGCTGCCATTTGGCAACCTATTCCGGCTCTGGCCTAACCACTACATTTACTGTGATTGAATCTCTCCATGCCATTTTAACCCTGTTGTCCTTCACATTTGTCACTGTATCAGTTTAAAATGGAGGCGCCTTCATTTCCGGGAGTGATGCAGTCTGATCGGAATCCAGTAGCGCAGTCACACTATCAAAGATGTGGATCATTGCAGCTCTTTAAAAAAGAACCACTAAAGGGTCCAGTGCCAAATGCACCGGTTTAATTGGGCTTTTCAGTCAACCATCCCTCACCTCCCCACAAACTACATCAAGTGCAGTATGGCAAGTGTGAACTTCACAGAAATAAACCGGTTCCACACTAGTTTATTTCTCTAGTGTGAATGGGGCCCAAATAAGTTGTAAACCCACTGGGTGATCTTAGGGAACTCACACTATCTCAGCCTCAGAAAATGGCAATGACAAACCCTCTCTGAAGAAGTCTTGCTATGAAAACCCCATGATAGGGTAGCCTCAGGGTCACCATAAGTCGGAAACAACTTGAAGGCATACAACAAAACAAATGTAAAAATTAAAGTTAAAAATGTAAAATAAAAGCTAGACTATGGCTTTTTTTAAAAAAAAAAGAAAGCCTTTGAAAATACATTTTGAGGCTAAACAAAAAATGTGAAATATAAAGACACAGCAGGCAAAGCGATGGGTGGGGGAAAGGAGATTTTCCCCACTGCTTCTTCCATTTTCTTCCTTGCTGCAGAAGATCCATTAAGGGAGAAAATGGAGTAGAAACATACAGAATCAAAACCTTTCCAAGCCCTGGCAATTAATAACCCTGAACAGAAACATTCTAAATTGCATTAGAGCCTTTCTGAGTACAAGACAGGACCAAGGGTGGCAGGGATTTAGTGGAAGAGACAGAAATTGCAAGTGCATCCCTACTCTCTTCAAATGTCATTCTTAATACGCGAGTGAGGAAATGACTGTGTAGGATAATTGTCTTTGAGGATGATCATAATGTTGGGGTTTGGCAGTTATAAAATTATCAGAAAGGCCCTACGGTATGCAATTTCCCAACGGGGCTAATGAGACAACAGCAACAACAGGAATGGGAATGGGTGGAGGACAGGGGGTCTTGGAGATTGCTCATCCACAGAGTCACCATGAGTCGGGATCAACTTGAGGGCAGTTAACAAAAACTGAATGGAAAACCATTGGCTATGCCAGCTAGAGCTGATGCAAGTTTAATATCTGGAAGGATGCATAATTCCCAACCCTCATAGAGTTGGAAGAGACCGCAAGGGCCAACCAGTCCAACCCCATTCTGCCATGCAGGAATTCCAAATCAAAGCATCTCCAACAAATTGCCATCCAGCCTCTGTTTAAAGACCTCTAAGGAAGGAGACTCCACTACATTCTGAGAGAGTTTGTTCCACTGTCAAACCCTGGTAGATAACCTCATAGGAAAAGCACTGAGTCTAGCTCATTTAGAAGAGCCTTTGTTGTTGATGATGATGTATGCCTTCACGTTCTTTCTGACTTATGGCAGGTGCCAAAAACATTGTTTGTTCTGGAACATGCTAACACAACTGCCTTCCCTGGTACTGACTCAGATGCAGTCTCATGCTGCTGTGTCATGCTGTGTTGTGACTGTTGATGCAATGAAGAAATTGATAGGAGAAACATGTACCAAAGTCCAGTCACTTTAAGCATTCAGATTTTCTTTTTCTTTTTTTACAAAAGCAACTAAAAGCCATCATGTTAGATAGTTATGTGGAAAGGAGTATTATAACTACAATCACCCTTCCATATCCACAGATTTTTTATCCATGGATCCAACCATCCACAAGTCAAAAACATTCAAAATATATATATAAATTCCAAACAGCAAACTTTGATTTTGCTATGTTATATTAAAGACACCATTTTACTATGCCATTGTATTTAATGGGACTTGAGCAGCTATGGATTTTGGTATTAATGGTGGGTCCTGGAACCAACCTAGCAGATACCAAGGGCACTATGTTTAACTGTGATCTAATGTGCACTGCAGAAATACTGCAGTTTGCCATGGCTCAATGCTATGGAATTCTGAGAATTGTAGTTTTCTGTGGCACCAGAGCTCTCTGACAGAGAAGGCTAAATATCTCACAAAACTACAAATTCCAGAATTTCATAACATTGAGTCATGGTAGCCAAAGCAGTGTCAAACCATGTTATATCTACAGTGCAGATTACACCAGTAACTTCCACTCTTTATGCTGTTAAAAAATCCACAAATTTATTGAAGTTCAGAAGGTGGTTATATCTCCAACAAAGTCATTCTGCTTCATAATGGTATTAATAAACCATCAAGTGTTGTAATCTGTAGAGGAATATTGTCACCCCCAAAACAGAAGTGAATGTACAAAAATAAAATAAAAGGCCCACCTCTAGCCTGTTTCTGGCCTTTCCCCTCTCCACACATTTCCCTCATACTTCAGCCCAACTGCTACTTTCAACTGCCATTACCCAAAGGTATGAGCTCACCGGCCATCATCTCCGCAGCATTACCTGTTTAGGGACCATATGTCTTGGTTTCACAATAGGGAGTATTAAGCTGTTTTTCCCCCCAGATAGAACATAAGAATTCTCCTGTAAGCATCATGACTTCATAATAGCATCTACTGCAGTGGTTCCCAACATTCCTAATGCCGTGACCCTTTAATACAGTTCCTCATGTTGTGGTGACCCAAACCTATGAAATTATTTTAGTTGCTACTTCATAACTGTAATTAAATAGGTGTTTTCCAGTAGTCTTAGGCGACCCCCATGAAAGGGTCATTCGACCCCCAAAGGGGTCCCAACCCACAGGTTGGGAACCACTGATCTACTGCTATGGTGCCATTGGGACATCACGATGGCTTGTTTGCTTCAGCTGAGACAGTGAACCACTACATTGGGATGGTCACCATTGTCACTAGGGATATTCCTTGGCTGTTTTGGAAATGATGGCATCCATGTTGTTTAGGCAGTGTTTTCCTGGAATGAAAGAGGTGTCATGTAACCTCACATCGGAAGATCCAGCACATTGTGGATGGAAGCACAAGTAAAACTTGTTGGAAGTACAACAGTGTTCAGGACTGAAGAGTCAAAAATGCCTCGCAGTGGGCAGTAGTAATAGGGCTAGATAGTTTGAGGGACCCACAGTGTCCTCCCTCCTTGTCTACATATCCTAACCCTTCTGTGTTGCAAACTGATATTTTTAGGGATGTTTTCACCTGTTCTCCTTCCCAAAGTCCTCTCTCAGCTCTTTTCTAGAATGTAGCTAGATTAGATTAGCACCCTGAGTAACTTTGCTATCTTTTGAATGGAGATCCTATAATAAAGCCTTTACTTTGTTCCTCTAATCCATTGCTGTCTTTGCTCCTTAAAGAAGACCTCTAACTGCTGCATACACTCTGTCAAAACTCACTTGGTTAGTACTGGATAAACTATCCTCTTTTCTGGCCATTAGGAGGGTGTTGTCTGGATTACATTCTGCCTCCGTACATTCCACTCTGAACTCATGTGGGTGGGCAGAGAATTCAGTTTAAAAGACACTGAGTCTTTGCATGTGCTGCTTGTTGTTGCTGTTGTTACCTACCCTTGAGTCAATCTTGAGTCATGGTGACCCTGTGGATGAGACATTTCCAAGACTCCCTGTCCCCCACTGCTCTTCTTAGTTCCTGCACAAGCCCCAAATCACACCCTTTTAATCTGGACTCATCAGCACAAAATAACTTCCTGAATCTGTTTCTGCAGTCATGATAATTGTTAGTTAGATTTACAACATCACACTATGCTGCTTCTGAAAGGGCAGGAAAAAGATCTATGCCAACATCTTCTCTAATCATAGGTAATGTACCATACCTGAACTGAAAGACATTGCTATGCTAGTTTGGAATATCAGCATGCAAAAGGATATTTTAGCATCTTTGAGACTAAGGACTTTAACCCCCAAGAGAAAAGAAAGGTGAAATGGATGGGGAGAGTAGTGGCTTTCTCTGTGTCGCTCCACATGATGTCATAGCACTTCTGTTCTCTTCCCAAAGGGAGATAATTGTCAAAGTGTGCCTTTTATTTTACTGAAAAAATCCATTAAGCAAAAGACACATGCTGACGGCTGTATCCCCTCAAGAAAAGAATGGAAGTGCTATGATAGCATATAGAGTGGCACAGAGAATGTCACTACGTTCCTAATCAGTTCCACCTTTCTTTTCTCATGTGGTTAAGTCCTAACTGAGTGAAAGAAAGAAATTGGTAGTAAGATTTTATAGGCATAGGGCCAAAAGACATTACAGAAATAATTCAGTTTGACACCACTTTAACTGATCTGGCTGAGTGTTAGGGAATTCTGGGAACTGTAGTTTGTTGTGGCATCAGAGCTCTCTGGCAGAGAAGGCTAAATGTCTCACAAAACTACAATTCCCAGAATTTCCTAGCATTGAGCTAGGGCAGTTAAAGTGGTGTCAAACTGGATTATTTCTGCAGTGTGTTTTGGCTCTAAATCTACTTCCTTAGATGCATCGTACCTGCCAGGTTTTGATCTAACGCAGCGGTTCTCAACCTGTGGGTCACAACCCCTTTGGGGGTCGAATGACCCTTTCACAGCAGTCGCCTAAGATCTTTGGAAAACACACATTTCCAATGGTCTTAGGAACTGAGACACTGCAATTTTATAGTTGGGGGTCACCACAACATGAGGAACTGCATTAGGAAGACTGATAACCACTGGTCTAACTGAAGTTCCTAAACTTGGTAAAGAGGTAGCCCAATGTACAGCAAATTGCATAGCTCCATCCTTGAGGTTATTGGTACATGCAGTGCCATCTTTAAATCCTTGTTTTGGCAGCAGTGGGTAGACTCATCCTTCTTTACATTAAGTCATGAATGTTATACATACTTAGGGCTGTCAGTTTAGAATCATTCCAGACCCAGAGATTTCTGAGATGACAGTGTCTAGTGATCTCATTGACAGTTGCACATTAAGTATCAGCCACAGTTGTTCACAGCTTGTCATTCAAGCATGCGCACACACATGCACGCACGCACACACACACACAAACAGTATATTCCTATTTGGATATTAAGACAGAAATCTTAAGATGAAATGGGGCTTTCTCACTTACTGAGAGAGATGAAATAAAGGACATTCAATCTAGACTATTTGCTTCTAACCAGAAGGTGCAAGCAGAGCAGAGTGGAGGGTGAGCCCTACCACCATGGCTGGAAGGTAACGTAACTTCAGTAATGAGAGAAATGGATTTGAATCAAACACATAAGATTTAATAAGAGTTAGAAACACATGACTAGCGTAGAAAGAAATAATCGTATGCTATAATTAGATTACATATATAAATAGTATGGAACCACATATATACATGTATACTATTATAATCAATATATCTATTCTAATAGGATTGAGTAAAGCTCAGCTGAGGCCCTTTAACTGAAAGGGAATTTTATAAAAATATATAAGTTAGTAAAAGAAAGAGTTTTTAGATAAGCTTTTTATAACACTGTTATTTATTAAATATTAAATATATTGTTTTATAAGAATAAAGGGGGTTATATCTTTGATAATAAATAAGATACACTTATAAAATATGCTGGACTTAGTTATTTTAAATAGTATTTTTTGTCTGTTAAGATTATCAAAATGGCTAAGTGTTCTGTTTAAATAAATAAATAAATAAATAAGAAAGACTGCACCTGGAAGTCAAGGACAACTTTGCAAAGAAGGAGGCAAAGCAGTTTTTGGAGCCAACTGATAAGAGAGCTCCATCCTCATTAAATGTCAAGAACATTATTTTTTGGGTTGGGTTACTAAAAGTCAAGAGATATCCCCTTTTGAGCATGCATAATGGGGGGTGATGAATATTAGAACACACCTATGAATCTATAATGACTAATTTAATAATAATAATAATAATAATAATTTGTTTTATTTATATACTGCTATTCCAAAGATCATAGCAGTGAACAGCAAGTAAGCTAATTAGCAAGTAAATGGTCATGAGACGTATGATGAGATATATTATGGGTGGAGTTTTTACATACTTGAAAAGGTGGTCTTAAAATTGATCACATGTCTAGATCTGGCCAATAAAAAAATGAGATAGAAATATTGTAACAGAAAATGTCTTATAAATACTGTGTAAAACCTCAGACGGTGTGCCTACTTGCCTGAGACACCCCTTCTTGCAAGATTGTAATGAATAAATTGGAAATTGCTGCTTCATTTGTTTTGTCCTGTGATTAATTTGATTTGGTACTTTGGTACTTAGAAGAAATCTGTATCTCACAAGTAAGTTAATACATAGACCCAGTAGCATTGCTGATGGGGAGGTGCAGTTGTGCTGCCCACACTGGGTGACACCCAGAAGAGGGGTGACACCCAATCGGGCCCTCCTCCCATGGGTGGTGGGGAAGGGGCAAGCATGTCCGACCTGGTTTTGCCGCAGTGACCATGGCCACTTCAAAAGGGGGCTGCACTGACAGTTCACTCAAAAGCAGGGAGCAACTATGGCAGTTACTTGCAATTAGGGGGCAGCACCAGGGGTCTATCTGTGAATAGGGGGGCACCACTGCCCCTACTTGCAAGTAAACCACAGGAGCTGCTCCCTCCTCATGAGTTCACCACCACTGCCATCCCTTTTGCCGAGTCGTGCAAATGATTATGATTATGATTATGAAACTGGGACTTGGGTTGTTTCACAACTGTTTTTTAAACAGTACATTTAAATTGTTGTCGCTACTGCTCTAGTAGATGAGCTGGAGATTTGAAGGTAGTATTTCCCTTTGTCTGGAGGTGAGCCCACCAAAACTGGAGAATTTGCGCCCTTGTCTCCTGCCTGGAGATGACCCATGAAAACTGGAGACTCGGGGCCAGACCCTAAAATCTGACAGCCCTATTCATACTCATTTATTGAATGTAGTAGCTACAGTGTCAGACTAAGGAACCCAAATTCTCAGTTTAAGATGGACGCTCCCAGCTCACCTCAGATCAGTGGCAATCCTTCTTCATTGGTGTGGAGATGGGCACAGCCTGCGTGTGTGTTGGGAGCTTACAGAGGCCACATGCCCTGGACTGGAGACTAGCCTGGACAGGGAAGGAATAGGTTTTAACTACAGGAGCCTCTCCAAGGTGAAGGACTCTTTCTGAGAATCAACCCCAGATACTTCTCCCTCTCTTTTACCAGAGACACTTTCCCACACAGCTTCAAGTGCCCCCTCCCACACACATACACAAACATTGCTTCTTCTTTTACATCTTGTCTCAGCCTGTCCGATGAAAGAAAACAGGATCAGCAGAGCAGCTCCAACCTGTCAGCCAAATCTCAGAAAAGCTTGCAAGCTTAAGCAGGTTCCCAAATCTGAAAGCTCCTTTTTGCCACCATTTCCCTTCACTGCCACATGATCTAAAACCTTGCCTCAGTTAATCAGTCTGTCCAAAAATGGTGCCACTCTGAGCCATAGAAGCGATGGCTCACAAGAGTTTCCCAACTGCTACTGCCACCACCAGTGAAGGATGCAGCTAAGGAGACACCACTATATGAAATGATCAGCAAGGTTGTGTGGTGGTGTTAAGAGACTGAAAATTCATGCCCCCCCCCCCATTCCCACCATGGTCCTAAAGGCTACTGGCTATCCTTGTCTTTCTTGCACACCAGTACTTTGGCCTTGTTCCCACTACGTTTAAATTGGGGTCAGGATCTGGGTTAAACAGGCATGGTTCCCACTGAATCCGATTTTAGAAATCAATTCAGAAAGGGGGGGGGCAGGCTTTTTGACCATTTTTGACCATTTTAACCCATGTCAAAAAGATGCTGGGAAAATGGGGTGTTTTTTGGGCTGAATCAATTTATTTAGAAATAAATCGATTCAGCCCAAGTGAGAACCATGTGGATTCAAATCTGCCATGGTTCCCACTGGCAGCCCAACCCGAGGAGGGGGGACAGCTTGCATGGCCCAGCCTCTCCTGGCCCCCAAATCCCCGGCTCAGCCTCCTTACCAGCTTCTTTGGCCACTGACCGGCTTCCTTGCGCCTTTTTAAAAATTTCCCATGGCTGAGGAGGCCAGAAGAAGGTTGCAGAGAAGCCGGTAGCCTTGCCACATCCTTCCCAGCTTCCCCCTCCCCGGCTTCTCTGCAACCTTTTTCTGGCCTCCCCGGCCAGGCAAATTTTTTTAAAAAGCTGCAGGGAACCTGGTCAGTGGCCAGAGAAGCCCGTAAGGAGGCTGGGCCAGTGATTTGGTGGCCAGGAGAGACCAGAGACAGGCTGGGCAATCAACCTGCCCCCCACCACTTGCCGATTCCTGAACTGATTCCTGAAAATGGCGCAAACATTGTGGCAACTACATTTTTTCAGAACTGGTTTCTGGTAAGTGGGAATGGGCCCTTTGACTAAAGACACCCCCCATTGCTCCCCTTTCTCTTCACCGCCCCCCTGGATCTTTCCACCACCACCATCCTAGAGGGGGCATACTGCCCACTTTGGGAACCACTGTCTTAGATCATTTACCATTCCAAGGCCAAGCCTCTACCAATAAAAACAATAACGTTTTGTTTTGTTTATTTGCATTCAAATATAACAATGTCTGTTTGTTTCACTGCCAAGTGTAACCACTCCTATATTCACTGCTGGGCCTGTAAATGTGAGTTTCTGCTACAGCAAATGAAGCCTTGAACTGAATAGGCTTGGCTAGGGATACAGGAGATCCAGGGCTTGACACGATGTTCCAGATTGGTTAAGAGAACTATCAGATAACATATAAATATGGGAGCAGTAGGTAGGCACTTCCTTTGGCATAAACTGACAGTCAAACCAGTCATACCTGCCCACTGAGTAAGCCTGACAGCACCATTCCAACAAATTGCTAATTAAATTATTTCTGTAACACCTTTGCCATTTGAAATCCAAATCCTGGAGTTTAGTTGGAGTGAGAAAGACAAGAGAAGAGCGTGATTTCTAACTGAGTAAGTGAGCTTGGGGAATAAGTGTTGTTTAAATCTAAATACTGACCTTGAAAGTGCTGGGTTTTCATACCTTCTGAATAGTGTGGAGCAGGCATGAAGTAGCAGTGATGTAGCCAATTGCCTCAGACTTAAATCAGACTCAAGTTGCTTCACTGACTTGACTTGGCAAAAATGATACACAGATTCAACTTGACTTGTATATTTTTAGTGACTGACTTGCTGGTGTCAGTCACTTGGACCCATTACTAAGGCTTACATATCTCAGACAGGAACAGAAAATGCTGTAGGCAATGGACTTGAGGCTGAAGAATCGTTCTAAAACTTTACAGAAGCTTTATATATATACTGTATATAAAGCTTTGTCAGGGGAAAGTACCTACTTCTTCAAAGGACACTATGGTGCACCCTCTTCCAAAAAAGGGGACTTCTTTTGTTTCAGAGGTATATGAGAACTACCACCCTCCCTATGGTAAATGTTCTCTTTCTTGGTGAGATACTTGCATGTGTGCTGGTTTGGAAACTTCAGGAGTTCTTGGAGGCAACAGTTTTTTCCCCTCTTTCTGGTTTCAGGCCAAGGTATAGCACTGAAACAACCTAGGAGATTACCGCACTACACTCTTATAGTGCTGCTACTCCACTTTAACTGCTCTGACTGCTTCCTTTTGCATTTTGGGATTTGCAGTTTAGGAAGGACTATTTAGAATGCTCAGCCTCACTGAACTACAAATCCCAGAATGCAATAGGAGGCAACCAGAGCAGTAAAAGTGGAATAGTAGCACTATAAGATCGTAGTGTGGTAATCTCCACTTGCTATGGCTGGTGAATGGAAAAATGATCGAGTGCAAACCTGTTGATCTTCCTGGATCTCTCAGGAGTTTTTGATACCCTTGATCATGGTTTCTTACAGGGCCAGCCCTGAGGAGTTGGGAGTAGGCTCTGCTCTTATCTACAGGGCCAGTTCCAGAAAATAGCATTGGCAAATTCCTGTTTAGCCACATGGCTATTAAACGGTACAGTGTTGCAGGATTCCATCTAATCCTGCATTGTCTTCAATATCAATATGAAGCCACTTGGTGAGTCATTAGGTGTTATGGAAATGGGTACCATCACCATGCAGATGACATTCAGCTCTATTTATTCTTGTCATCAGAGTCAGCTGAGGCTGCACAGGGGCTGGTGTAGTGCCTGGATGCTGTAATGAGCTGAATGAGGGCCATTGTACTGAATCTGAATTCTGATAAGATAAGGCTTGATGGTTCTCAGGTCCAGTACCTACATAAACAGCTTGTTCCTGATAGGGTTAGATTCCCCTTGAAGGACCGTGTTGCTTGGGAGCAATCTTAGATGCAGCCCTGTCACTGGAGGCCCAAGTGGACTCTTAGGCTCAAAGTGCTTGGTGGTTTCAACTGGTACAGCCTTTGCTATCCCCAGTAATTTATGCACTGGTAGCCTCCTGATATGACTGCTGTAATGCACTCTATATGGGGCTGCTCTTGAAGAAGACTTGGAAATGGCAAATAATTCAAAATGCAGTGGCTCTATTGTTTAATGGAATAACATGCTGACATCATATATTGCCAATCCTAAAAGAATTACAATCGCTACCAGGATATCTCCAGTATGAATTCAAAGTGCTTTCAATGACACTTAAAGTCTTAAACTGCTTGGAACCTCAGTACTTGAGGGAGTGCCTTTCTATATATGTACCTGCTTGAAGTCTGAGGTCTGCTGGGAGGGGGAGCTCCTCTGTGTCCCATCACTGAGGTCAGTACAACCCCTCCCCCCCAGTATCAATTCCTGGGCTTACTGTTTACAAATAAAGTAGCAATAGCAAGTACCTTTCAGTACCACTTATCAGTGAACTAGCACTCCCTAAGTGGTTTACAATGTGTAAGCCAATTGACCCCAACAACTTGTGTACTGATTTTACCCATGTACAAAAGGATGGAAGGCTGAGTGGGCTTTGGAGCCTTGCTCTAGGATCAAACTTAGAACATTGTGGCTGCAGTACCAGCATTTAACCACTGCACCACCACATACTGTATAATAGTGAACTGCCATAGAATACCATAGAATCATGTTGAAGGACTTTGAAAATGCCTAGATCCTCTAGGCATCTGGAGGGCCTCCAGCACAACTTTATGCTCAACTCGTGCTGGAGATTGATCATGGAGTCGAGACTTCTTTTCCTCAATGCACATAAGTGAAACTGTGGTTACCATTACCACAGAAGTTGGGGTGACCTGTACACTATGTTGGGCCTCTCACCTGTGGCACATCAGATTCGGAATGCTTTCCCCTTGGAGGCCCAACATGTGCTGATACTGGTGCCAAGTTAAAATATGAAGCCAAATAAAGGCACAGCTATTTGTTAAAGGCTTTCAGCCCAACTGATGTACCTCAAATGTTATGCACAAAGTTTTAAAACTGTTTGATTTTTGTAAACCTGTGTTTAACATATCTTTATCTATTTAAAATAAAATAACATTTAGTCTATTGTTTTTATTGTTTCAAATGGCTTCATCCTGCTAATAATGATTTTATTGGTACGCTGCCTTGAGATCTTTTGATACAGGGTGAGTTAGAAAAATTTTACTAAATAAATAAATATTTTAGCAAATATAGAAGTGCATTATGCTTCCTTATTAAGATGGAAAGAACTTGGAATTTAAAAGCACATATATCTTTAGGGTTGCAACATGGCAGATAGTGCAGGAAATATCCCTTCTGACTGAACAAATGTCATGGTGTTTCCTGTCTCCCATAGGTGTGATCCTTTGTATTATGGAGACTGAAAAGCTGGAGCAAATGGAGGCGTTTGACAACTCACCTTGGCCTGCTGCTTCTCTCCCTGACTGGATGTCAGGCCTACCTGACCATCTTTCTCTGTCCAGAATCTCAGTCCCTGGTACACATGACTCCATGAGTCTATTTGGTGGCTCAAAAATTCAGTGCCAGAGCTGGCCACTTGAGGCACAGTTAGTTGCTGGTATACGCTTCCTGGACATTCGTTGTAAGCTAGAAGATGGCCATTTCCTTATCTACCATGTGAACACTTTCCAAGAGGCCAGTTTTTCAGATGTCCTGAAAGACACTTTGAGCTTCCTCAGGCAACACCCCCAGGAGACAATACTCATGAGAGTTAAAGAGGAACTCCCAATAATTCCCAATCCAGATTTTGCCCCTCGCTTGCGGCGTTATTTGGATGAAGAAGGCCAGGACAGAATATGGGCAAAAGAAGCTATTCCTACTTTAGGCCAAGCCCGGGGAAAGCTGATCATCTTGGAGGAACTAGAGGAAGAGGTGCTGGGAGTCCCTTATGAGGAGCTCAGTGTTGGTGATGCTTGGCATGTTCTTTCTTCAGAGCGCAAATGGGATCGGGTTGAAGAACATCTTGGGATGGCAACCACTGGTGACCAGGCTGTCTTGTATCTTACCTTTTGCTCTGGGAATGGGCTCTTCACCAATCCTGAGGAAGTGGCCAAAGAAATCAATACACGTTGTTATGAACATCTGAGGGCCCAAACTGGACAAGCAGTGCGCTGGGGTGTGGTGATCATGGATTTTCCTGGTATAGGACTGATTCGAACCATTGTGGAAAGTAATTCTGAAACAGGAAGTGTCCACACAACAGCTTAGCATTTGTAATGAAACAAAGCAGGGAGGAAAATGAAGATTATGGAACTGTCAGCATTCCAGCTTGGGATGCTCAGTAACCATTACAATTTAAAAGCCTCAAAACCCCTAACCTCCCCGCAAGCATAAAAATAGTGATCAACCCATTAAAAGAGATTAAACATCAAATAATTTAAAACTATCCAATAGGAATACATTAAATTTTCGGGCAGATTAGCAGAAGAAACAAATCTTCCTCTAGAAGAGGGGAGGGAACGGGGTGATGGTATCAATTTTGGTATTAGTATCAATAGAGAGGTCAATAGAGGGGGAGGCAAGTCTAATGGATCTAACCTAGTCTGGGAAGGCCTGCCAGAAGAGATCCGTCTTAATAGCCTTTTTAAAGGCTTCCAAGGTGGTAAGATGGCGGATCTCATCTGGCAGGTCTTCCAGAGCCTGGGAGCGGCTGATGAAGTTGGTATGGTTCCTCTTTTGAATTTAACAAATCTCTATATGTTAACCATTTCCCTTGTTTCTATAAAGATTTATGAGAAGATGCCTCTGAAGGTGAAATCCAACCAGGTGTTTTTGTACAGAGCCTTTGCTTATATTTTATCCATATTTTATGTAATGCTCTTCTTATCAGATGCTTGTTAATTGTTTTTTGAATTTATATTTTATTATACCAGGGGGAAAAAACATGCCAGCAAAAATGTAAATTGTGTTCTTCAAGTGTTAATAATTTGAGGTCACCTAGCAGTATGCAAAACCTCATCCAGGTCAAACAGGCTGCTTTGTAATATAGTTGTAAGTCCGGTAAAGCAAACCCACTCTCTCCTTAGTCTCTGTCATAAGTTTGTATCTTACCCTTGGCTGTTTACCTTGCCACAAAAATTTAATGATATCTTTTCTCAATTGATCAAACCACACATAGGGAATATTTATCAGAATTGTTTGGTAATGGTATATTGCTTTAGGTAGGACCCTCATTTTGATGGCTGAGACTCTACCTAATAATGAGAGATTCAGACCTTTCCATTGTTCCAAGTTCTTTTTTTATACCTTTCCCTATTTTGACATACTTATTTTGGAATAGTTGGTTATTGTTAGATGACACTTCAATGCCTAGAAATTTAACTTTATTGGCCACCTCCATTCTGAATTTTTCTCTTAACTGCTCTTTATCTCTGACACAGATATTCTTTGTCATCAGCTTTGTCTTAACCCTAAATCCTGCAACATTATCAAAATCTCTGAGAGTCCCATTAAATAGTTCAACTTGTGGAACTGGGTCTTCTAAAACACTACTACATTATCAGTAAAAGCCTTTGTTTTGTATTTGTAGCTACCCACCTTAACTCCCTGAATTTGTTTTTTGTTCCTAATAGCTCTTAAAAGGACTTCTAAAGGTAAAGGTAAAGGTATTCCCTCTTGACAAGGTTGTCAAGTTGTGTTCGACCATAGGGGGGGCGGTGCTCATCTCCATTACTAAGCCGAAGAGCCACCATTGTCAGAGACTACTCTGTGATCATGTGTTCAGCAAGATTGTCCAGAACTCTGTTTACCTTCTCACTGAAGTGGTACCTATTTATCTACTTGCATTTGCATGCTTTCGAACTGCTAGTTTGGCAGAAGCTGGGATTAGTGACAGGAGCTCACCCCATCATGCGGCACCTGGCCCTTTAATTGCCATCCTGCCGGTCTTGCAATTAACAGAGAGTCAGCATTTTAACCACTTGAGCCAAGGACTTCTAGTATCGAGATAAATAACAGTGGAGATAGTGGGCAGATGTTTACATAGCTACCACTGTGAGACTCGGGAAGTCTAAGGGGCTTGGCAGACCACCATTAAGAGGTAGTCTCGCCCTACCATTGGAAGCAATGGCTTGAGGACACGGCAACTGCATGCCATGCCCCCAACTCAGCAAGTCTGTGGTGTAAAAAGAATCACAAAAAGCAGCTTCTTTATGCACCATGGAAAGTGTGCCATAGCCACTGCCACCACGGCTTTTTTGTAACTCTTTGGAGCAATGTGTCTACATGCGGATCTAAAGATGCGGCGTGATGCTGCCCACCATGCCATTGGTCAGGCAGTGAGACAGCAGCATGATGCCAGCATAGGGTTGGACGGCAGGTGGCTGCCACACCCCCACTCTGCCATCACGCCAGCATTTTTTGCCAGTCTGTTGAGGGCCTAAATTGTGGAATTAGGTATGTGTGTCTAAGTTGAATTTGAAATTATGTATGCTATCTTTGTAATGTTGGTACAGTAATGTTAATAATGTATGTACACTAACACAATGTTTGCATTGTATGAGTTTGGGTGGATATATTTGATAGTGGATGTTATGTGCTTTGTGTTATGTGTTAATAATCAATAAAATATTATTTTAAAAAAAACCAAAAGGATTTTTGCCAGTTCCTTCCTCTGAAATATAGCCTTCAATACCTGGTATTTATTGGCACTCTCCCATCCAAGTACTAACCAGGGCTGACCTTGCTTTAGTTCTTCAGATCAGATGGGATCTATAGCTCCCAGAGTATATCAGCCAACATGTTTTAAGCTTAGTTTAAAGTTTTTTTATTGCTTAACTTTGCTGAACATTTTGAAATAGCTGATGAGCAGGAGAATCTATATGGTTTACGTTTAATTTCTGTAGTCCGAGGATGAACAGTCTGTTTAGATTATTGCTGTTGAAAAGGCATATTTCTTATGTCTTTAGTTTGAAGGTTTAAAGCTGCAATTTAGTTTGGCTATGTCAGGTTTAGTCAGGTTTAGAGATCTGGGAACTGGGCATTTGCAATATTTTCCCCCTTTTCCCCTTGAAAAATCTGCTTCTTAAATATGGACATTCTAAGCTTTATTCTGTTCCAAAGACTTCTCAATGACTTTTTGATCTCAGATTAATGGCTTTCCTGGCATAGTGACACTCAAATAATATAGATGGGTTTAGCTGTTTCCACCTGAGTTTCCACTAGGAGGAGCCTAAGAGGAGACTTGAAAGCCACTACAGAACTCAACAGAACAGAAGGTTTCATCATTACCAGAAGTTCCTTTACTTGCGGGTGTGTAAAGCACTTCCTTTTTCTCAATGCAGCTATGGGTTTTATCACACAAGGCAGGTATATTGCAATTACACTAGAATAATAGTGTCTTTGGTTAGGGCACATGACATGACGCCATTCCTTTTCTTTGTTCTCCCTGGACGACCATTTTGAAAGTGATTCTTATTTATTAACACAAAAGATCTGTTAATAAAGCTCCTTTGCCACTACTGTTCAGCTACCATTTTCAGTGAAATAGTTTAATCCTGCTTTAATGCCAATGTCAAGTGGTCACTGGGTGGCAACCTGGGTATGGCTTAGGTTCCCTGTGAACAGCAGCCCCATGCAATGGGAGGAAGGAGGAGAAACAAATTATCCTGGCTTCCAGCTGCCTCCCAAAGCCAGCTGCTGTGTGAATTTCTACACAGCAGCTGGTTTTGGGAAGCTGTTGGTGGCACAATCACTGTGAAGGGGGACAGGAGAGGAGCAGAATCATGCCCATTCACACCATGTGACTGCCTGAGAAGCAGAACTCTAGCAGAAGGGACCTATTGCACCAAGGCAGTAATGGGATAGCAGCAAGATTGAGAGCCCATTGATGGGTTTGGGCTATCAATGAAAAGGTGCACTACAGTAACAAATGGAATGCTAGGTAGCACCAGAACTGACATGACGTTGTGTGATAAGTACTGGCCCAACGTGCTTTTGTCCTGTTAAAAGTCTGCCTCAAAGTCCTTATTCTCTTGCAATTTATTTATCTTGAGAGATGCTAGAACACCAAGGGAATTTACAGTTTAAAAAACACATTTTGCAACCCCATGTTCCCCTGATTTTCAGGCTATGTCACACACAATGCTTTGCCTGTGAAGGTTTAGACCAAGGGTGAGGAATGCTTAGACACCAAGTTGTGCTGGACCACAACTCCCATTAACTCGAGTCAACATAGTCAATGATTTCTAGTGTATAGTGATCATATGCAGACCTCATGAAAGTGTTGGCTTCACTTTGTTGAAAAAAGCCAAGAGCAAGCTGCTTCTCAAAGTGAATGACACCAAGCTGGTCACTAAAAATATACAAGTTGCGAGTTGAGTAGAGTCTGGGTGTCATTTATTGCCGAGTCGAGTTCAAGTCAAGTCACTGAAATGCTGCTGATCTTCTATTCATTATGTGAGGAGAAAAAAACCCGTAATTTAGGTTAGGGTACAACAGAGTGTGTTTTTGTAAAGCTGCTGTATCAGTGTATAGCCATGTAGGGATGTAAAATGTGAAATGTGAAGTGGCCTTTAAGTAGTCTGCAGTATAGATGCAGAGGCAAACAGAAGAATCTGGGCAGTGCTTATAATATTTTAAGTTCTATCCATTTATGAAGTCCTTTCCTTCATCTGTTTATACAACATTCCCCTTTGGTTTTGGATAGTAATAATTAGGTGGCATATTCCAAGTCATCTGTGCAGTGTCAGTTTGGGACAAGTTTTTCCACTACTCTGAAAAAAGAGGCTAATCTCTAACAGGTTTAGCTTTGATATTTTTGATGTTTAAATATTTTGTTTCCTAAACAAAGGCTGATGATGTCCACTATGCATTAAAAATAATAATTAAAATTTGTCTCATTATTGCTTAGTTTGTTCTTGTGGCAGTTAGAGCAGATTGTTTGTCTTAAAGGCATCACAACAGACATTAATATAAGGAGAAGTTATTGGGCCTCCAAGAGTCAGATAAGACAGCATTATTTTGGGAATGTAGAATTCTTCAGTTTTTATGTACTTCCTCTGCCACAGAAAACACCTACCAGTAGTGTGGCTAACAAATCAATATTTTTGTTTTGTTTCTGAAGAGTCAGGTGGCAGTCTTCTTTTAAACTTTCTTTTTCATAAAGAATAAGATTTTTTAAACTTGTTCATCCCTCCTTCTCATAGGGAAGAGAGATATTGGTCCAGGACACACTGCAGAAATAACCCAGTTTAAGACTGCTTTAATTGCCCAGGCTCAGTGCTAGGAAATCCTGGGAACTGTAGTTTATTGTTGCACCAGAGTTCTCCAACAGAGAAGGCTAAATGTCTCATAAAACTTCATTTCCCAGAATTCCCTAGCATTGAGCCAGGGCAGTTAAAGTGGCCTCAAACTGGATTATTTCAGCAGTGTGCTTTGGACCAGTGCTGACAAATTCCCTGAACAATCAAAAGGTAACAAACAAACATTTACACTAATTACCGGGACACTAATTCTATTTGCATTATACAGCTTCCTGTAATGTAAAACACCCCAGTCCTACTCTTTCAGAGCAAGAAGTGACCAGAATAAAACCTGTGTTTCTCAATCTCAGACTATTCCAAATTGAGGATGGGGATGAAAGAAGTTCAATCTCAGTTTTAAAAATAGAAGGAAAATAGAAGGAAAAAATGGAAAACAATTAATGGAAATTTTGCACCTGATGACCAATAGGACTGCAATTCGATTGGGAGCTTATTGACATGTTTTTCCTGTCAATAAAAAGGGAAAGTCTAACAATGCAGCAACGAGATGGAGATGATGTCGTGTAATAATAATTCCCAAAGATGCTATTGAGTAGCTTTAATAGTGGTTTTAAAGACTTGTGTGATAATCTCCAAAGAAACAGGTATTTTTGTGTCTGTTTTGCATAGAGCAAGGAAGACACAAAGTACAGCTCCAACACAGGACAATGCAGAGAAATGTAAGCCTACAACCAGCACACTTGCTTCCTCTGGGTGATGAATGTGATTAACAGTCTTAAAATGACCAATGTATGGCAGTCAAGAGTTGGTTTTCCTTTCTGGTAAGAGGCAATGTTTTTCAAATTAGCTGCATGGAGTGAGGTGGCTTTTCTAAAGGCCTGAACAGGCAGGCCAAAATAAAGCTGCTTCGGGTCACTTTGGAGGTATGCTGTTTAAATAACACACGTATCTTAAGAGGCCAGAAGCTGTGCCAAAGTTGCATTCTAGTCCTTAGGACTGGAGCGTGGCTTTGGTGCGGCTTCTGGCCTCTTAGGACGCATGCAGCATTTAAACAGCATACCTTTAAAGTGACCCGAAGCAGCTTTATTTTGACCCTGGTGGTATGGCAGACTAGCTTCAACATAACAGCCATGACTATACTGACTGAGGAAGCATATCTTCTGGGGATGGGAACAATAGGAAACACAAAGGCTTTGAAAAAAATGAGGCATCCTTCACCAATGTGTCATCTAGGAAGCAAAGCTCTGGACTATTCTATTTCTCCAAGGACATGTATCGTTGCATTGTCCAAAACCTCCACCTTCTGCCCATCCTTTCCTGGTATCACTACACTGTTCAACATTGCCCGGGCCACTGTCACTGTGGGGACAGAAAAGACTTTGGGAAAGACATGGACTACGACTTTCCTGGCCAACCACTCAAGAGGCCGTGATTCTTGACGATCACACAGCAGCAACCTGTAGGTAAGAGGAGAGAGAATGAGGAACAATGCACTTTGTGAGGGGGCTTCAATCTTAATACTTCTCAAAATGGTACATGTGGGAAGAAGATGGTCTTTGAGACTGGAAGCACAATAGGGTGGAGCAAGCTTATTCAGGAAGGACCAGTGTGGAGACAGTGGGGCTTGACAGACTGCCCACAGTTGCTCCTTTTAGTGTTGGATCGGGTCATGGCAACTACATGCTGCGGCCCTGATCTTTCCTTTCTGTACCCTGGAAAGGGCACCATAGCTGCCTGTGCATGGCTTTTCCATGCTTCTTTGGTGCTGCATCATATAGATGCAGTGCCAGAGGAGTGCCATAACATCGCACACCATGTGGAATGGCATGCAGTGTCACACCAGCCTGGGGGTGGAGTCAGGGCATGCATCATGTGGACACCATGCCCTGACTCTGGCCCCAGGCCAGCCTTAATGGCTGATCTGTTGAGCCCCTGAGTTTAAACCAGCTCATAAATCCTCAGTGTTACTTGAGATGATTGTACCATTAATCTACAATAATGCAAGAAGTGCCTGTGGCAACCATACCTCATTGGGACACTGTGCCAAATGTGTCAACATATGAATGTGGCTTAGATCCTGTTAGAGAATGGCATCCAGATAGTGATATACCCCATCTCCTCTCTCACACCCCAAAACTCACCTTTCACATGTCCCCCCTTCCTCCAACATGGACATTTGCTGGACAGTGGAGAGTAATGTACCTCTTGCTGGATGCACAGCAATGATCTCATCCTCTGCAGGTGCTAGGGGATGCCTTCATCATTTCATGTCCTGCTATGAACACATACCTAGACATATCTCTGCTGTTCCGTTTTCCACCAACCAGTAATTGGCAGTGCCACAAGGGAACAACATATGAAAGGTGGAGTTTGGGGAAGGCAGTTGGTCATTACATAAGAGAGGTACTGAACTGCTCCTTCTGCAATGACCAGAAAGACATGTGGTGGCATTGCACTGGTTGCAAAAAAGGGCTGTTGCTGGAAGCATAAAAGAGGCAACACTAACTAGTCCTTCCTGTTACAACAGCATTTCTTCAACCAATCTATATGGAAATTCACTTGTCAATAATTTTGTTCTGTTAGGGTTATTAAAATTCAACAGGATTGTTGTAATGCACAGTGAAATATTGTGACCCACAAAGCAGATGTTTATGTCTGCTCTAAATAACTTCTGCCTATTATTATTGGTCTCTTCCCTCTACATATACATGTAGCTTCTCTACATATCACCTCAACTGCCAGTTTTCATGCCAAGTTCCAGACTCACCTACCCTCCTTCTTCTTAGAATGAATGTCCACAGGAATGAACACTCTCCTTAATTATCTTGGATTTACTCTAAGACATATGAGACCATGTTTTTTGCACAGGTATACATACTTACCGTACCTTTAGGCAGGCTCTACCACAGTGCCACCGTGGCATCATAATGGTGCCACCATGCTATCAAAGTGCTCCATTCACTTAATAAGGCAATAAACCACTTTACACAGCAGTGGACACCCTTCTCAGTAAGGTTGGTTCCCAACTGTTTTGAGAATGGTGGCACCTACATTGCTAAGAAATGTGTCAAGTAGCCCCTGCTGGAATAGAAGTGCCCCAGTGTAACCTCTCACAGGAAGAGCCAACATGGTGTGTAAGTAAGCACTGAACTTGGCATGTAGGGGAGCAAAGCTTTTTAGATGGTCATTCAATGAATCTGTATCATCAGGGTGCCATCTAGATTCATCACACCTGCCAGCCCCATCACCCTGAACTCATTTGGATAGGCAGAGAAAAAAGGAACACAAAAACCATTCATGGTGCAGGACACAGCCACAATTATATCCTCTGTGCTCTGGCTTTTAAAACACAAAATAATGTATTGAGCCTGGTTGTGCACTCATGATTATTGCTAGATATAAAGTATGACAGACCAGGAAAAATACTTGTTTTACCAGCTTGCCCAATTATACCTTGTACAAAATGGTGGCTAAAATGTGCTGAGAGTAGACTACTGTAAACTGAACTACTGTAATTGTACAATATGTCATCTGGAAGCCAAATGAGTAGGCCTTGCATTGAAACTTTCCCACATCTACACTGTGTCCTCTGGATTTTATTGCCAAAGAGCCAAGGAGAAGAGTTGGATTAGTGTCTCCAAGCAAAAGCCAAGGCATTACTTCAAGGTCTTAATTGGCAGCACACTAGGGAAAGAGTTCACCTAGTGCCCTGTCTGCATGGGCCACATAAAATGGCATCCCTCATTCTCTGGACATCCTCTCAGCATTCAGATGACACCCAGCCCAAACACTAGTGATGGTGTGAACAGACAAGATAACATCTGGCCAATTCAGATGCAAAGTCGGGGCATATCTATCTTATGCATTTTAAAAACTCTCTGGTTGCTCTGGATCTTCACTACCCTAGATCTACGTGTGCAGTTCTTCAGTGTGTTGTCCCATGCAGGGACAACCCCTTCTGGGAAGTGCCTGATAACCTTTTATGACCCATGTACAGCAGTCAGCAGTTGAGGGTTCACTATATTTTTAATCCCACCCCCCCCCCCCCCAAATATCCCTACTACATATTCCATTCATGCTTCTGATACTTACGCAGGACGAAATATAGTGCAATGGTCAAACCCAGCTGCTGTCACCCCAGCTTCAGCTTCACCCTGTAAGGAGTGGGTGAGGAGAAGAGAGCAATGCTGGAGACTAGGGTTTGATTCCCACTCAGCCATTAACCCCACTGGTGACCTTGGGCAAGTTACATGCTCTCAGCCTTAGGGGAAGGCAGTGACAAACCTCCTCTGAACAAATCTTGTCAAGAAAACCCCATGATAGGTTTGCCTTAGGGTCACCATAAGTTGGAAATGACTTGAAGGCACACACACATCTCACATACATACATAAACACAGTGTAGTTCCATGTTATCTACAGATTCTGTCTGCCCCTTCAGCAAAGGCTGAAATCCTCAAAAACAAGAAGCCCCTCAGCAATGAGTATTCTCTCCTATATAAATGCAAGATGTTGCAGCTAACAAGGTACAGAAAAGGAAGCTGATTCAAGCAGACCATGCAGTTTCTTGCCACAGTGGCTCAGGGGATATAATGAACCAGGCATGTCATTGGTGGATGTTGTGATGGCAGTACAACTCAGCAAAGGGGCAACTCATCTGGGACATGTCCTCCAACCTAGAAGCACTCATCTATATGGCTCAGATATTCTAAAAGTGTTTACTTAAATTTTCAAATCATTAGATCTTCACCCAATGTGGTTTTAACTTTCATTGATTTCCTAATTGCTGCTAATCCTAATTGATCCTAATCTTGCATGAACTCATTAGTTTCTTCAAGTCAGGAATTGGCAACTGCAAGGGTTTGGTGGGGCCATTTTGGGCCACCATGGGACCTTGGAGAGTTGTACCTCCTTGCATTCCCACTCCTGATTGTTTTTCCTTAGAGAAATCAAGTTAAACTAGAATAAGGTTGCCTAGTCTGAAATTCCAGTTTAATCATGAACCTTCTTAAATGGCTTTGGACTAGTCATCAACTCTCTGCTTCACTTACCTACCAGGGTCAGATCAAGAATTAAAGAGGAAGGAACAGCTGGCATTACCTGACAGTAACGTTAGTGGGGGGTACAGGGGGTGACACCACTGAAGGAGGGTGACACCTTGTGAGTGCCTCCTTCCTCCCAGCCGCATGCCATGGCACGCACCATATTATACCCTTTCAGTGATGGAGGGAGAGGGCTCGGTGCCCCCCCCCAGTCCCTGTCCCATGCAGCTTTACTTCAAAGTAAAGCTATGTGTGGCAGAGAGAGAGGGAGCCAGGCATCCTGCCCAGTGCCTGTCTCATGCAGCTTTACTCTGAAGTAAAGCCATGCAGGCAGGGAGTTGGAAGTGGGCCCTTTTGGCTCTGTCCCGAATCCTCTCCCCCCACACCAGGTGACACCCTGGAGCAGGATGCTGCTGTTACCTTATGCTTCTCACTGAAAGAGCAGGTTATGACTATAAAAATGGTAATAACACAGATGTTTCCCTTCTGCTAATAATCCAGAATGGCAGTATAATTAAGGCTAGTGCTACTGGCCCCTGCACATAAGCCTAGACCTTGACCATGAAAGAGCAGAATTAAGAGCAGCTCAGAAATGAGAGGTACCTCCATTCCCCAGAGCATCTCAAATCTGACTGAGTAGGATTTCATCTCCCAGACATACCTTAACTCGACGGATTAAGAGGATGCTTGTTTTATCGGCACAGGCACCTGATTCTAGGATGAAATGGCGACAACCACCAGCTTTGGCAAGGTTTGCTGAGTGGACCACGTAGTCACGGTCAACACGGATGAGTCCAGCCTGTGGATAGGGGGAAAGGTTGCTTAGTTATTTTGAAAATCTTCTCTATTTCGAGTCCTCGAAGAGAGTCAGAACATATGTAGAGATTATAGATCAAGAGCTTTCATTCATTGGGTGGAGCATAAGTTGATTCAGTTAGTTTAGCAGACAATTTACTGTAGGACTCAGGAGACCTGGGTTCAGATCTTACCCAGCCATAAAACTTATTCTCTGCCAGTCTAACTAATGTCACAGGGTTGCTGTGAACTCCTCAAATGAAAGGACCCTACTCACACTATCCTGATGCCTTGGATGAAGAGAGAAGCATCCACAAAATAAAATAAACAATGTCACTTTTCAAACACCTGGTTTCAATTGCTAACAAGGGTAGCCTGCTCCCTCCCTCTCACTTCCAGTTTGCCCTCACAAGTCTCAGATCTCCAGGGGAAGAAAACAGACCTCATTTGTCATGTCATCACACTCCGCTAGACCTCAAGGATGGCTGTTTCCCACACCTTCCCCCTATCCCAGGGCTGAGGAAGAATGGATCCTCCATATTTTGTGGGATTGCAAATCTGATCAAGCCCACCTAGGATTGCCAATTATGAAGGATCATGGGACTTCAGTCCATAGACAGGATTGCACATTCCTTAGATCTCCTGTAGTCTTACTATCTTCTTCAGTTTATTCTACCCAAAACACATTGCTCTCTTTTCCCATTAGAACAGCCATCTTACTGCTCCAGATTTGGCCCTGGTTGTCCCCAGGCAGCAGAAGCCCACATCATGGCCTTGGAAGACAGCAGCAGATTCATCCAGTTTTTCAAAGTCAACAACTTCTTGACACTAGGAGAGGGTCACAAGAGA
This sequence comes from Sceloporus undulatus, assembly GCF_019175285.1. Classification (NCBI taxonomy): domain Eukaryota; kingdom Metazoa; phylum Chordata; class Lepidosauria; order Squamata; family Phrynosomatidae; genus Sceloporus; species Sceloporus undulatus. The sequence goes on along the minus strand of NC_056523.1, from coordinate 186,637,227 downwards.
AGACAAAACAGAATAGAAGCCATGATTGATTGATTGATCACTTATATTTATAGCCTATCTTTCCTCCATTGACCTCAAGACAACTTAACATAGGTCTCCTTCTCTGTACTTGATGATCCCAAAAGCCCTGAATGGTGGTTCACACTGAGAAAAAGTAAATTCCCTCAACCATGGATTTTGTGGTTAAAGTTGGACCTGCCAAGTTCCATTTACCACAACATTTGTTTAAAAAGGAGGAATGGAAGCTTTAAACTGCTATATATCCTCAGCTATAAGTCAACCTCATGTATAAGTCAAGGACAGGTTTGGGCTTTGATATGACTCATGGAAAAGTCCAGGATAAAACCTAGAGCATGTAACAAAGGATGTTAAGGATGAAACAAAGAACAATTATAGACTGAGTGCCCAAACTGCAACCCAGACTCCACTTATTTATTGCAAAGTGCCACGTCCCTTTGGCTTTCTAGTAAGAAGCTCTGGCAATCTCTGTGCACTCCCTGCAGGCTCTTTTTTTGCCACGAGTGGGGTGCCATTGCCGCCCTCACATGCACTGAGGATGTCCGTGTGGTGTCACACTGTTTATATGCTGCAGCGCGCATACATCATCATGGCAGTCCCCGTGTGGACGAGAGTGAGCCATGATGGTGCGGTAGGGCTCAAGAGCATGCAGATGCTCCGCTTTCCAGAGCTCTAAAATTGACCCCAGGCTGGTGCTTTGCGCCAATCTGTACTGGGCCAAACATACACAAGGATCTTCTTCAAATCCTTCAAAGTCCAATTCCTCTTGGTGCACCTTTGAGAGGACACACTAAGGAGATGCACTGCTACCATTTTTCCTCCCAGGCATTCAAAAAGGTCCAAAGTGATATAGTGGCAGAGAGGTTTGTGCTTCTTTTAGATGCTTTTGGGATGGACTAAGTGGTAGTCTATACATATGAGGAGTATTTTAATTGGGTAGACAAGTCATATACTCCCACCTTGTGCCATTCTACTAAAAGAAGGGAATGGTTCCTCTCCCTCTCCCTCTCCCCTCTCTCTTTCGCGCTCTCTCTCTGGGGATATGCAGACTGGCAGGAAAAGTGGGTTAGGGGTGGAGTTGGGAAAGACAAGATTCTGCTCCTTCCTCTTTTCTCCCCTCTGCTGAGTTAATTGAATACAATGTTTGATTCAAAATAAAGCTGATTCAAATCACTTTGGAGGTATGCTGTTTAAAAGATGTATGCATCCTAAGATGCCGAAAGCTGTGCCAAAGCCACGCTCCAGTCCTAAGGACTGGAGCACACTGTATTCTGCTTTGGTCAGGCCCCACCTAGAATATTGTGTCCAGTTCTGGGCGCCACAATTCAGAAAGGACATTGAGAAACTGGAGCGTGTCCAAAGGAGGGCGACAAAAATGGTGAAGGGTCTGGAAACCATGCCCTATGAGGAACGACTTAGGGAGCTGGGGATGTTTAGCCTGGAGAAAAGAAGGTTAAGAGGTGATATGAAGGGATGTCATATTGAAGAGGGAGCAAGCTTGTTTTCTGCTGCTCCAGAGAACAGGACCCGGAACAATGGATGCAAGCTACAGGAAAAGAGATTCCACCTGAACATTAGGAGGAACTTCCTGACAGTAAGCGCTGTTCGACAGTGGAATGCACTCCCTCGGAGGGTGATAGAGTCTCCTTCCTTGGAGGTCTTTAAACAGAGGCTGGATGGCCATCTGTCAGGGATGCTTTGATTTGGATTTCCTGCATGGCAGGGGGTTGGACTGGATGGCCCTAGTGGTCTCTTCCAACTCTATGATTCTATGATTCTATGATTCTATGATTCTAAGATGTACCACGTGTGATAAGGGCCTTAGTCACACAGAGAAACTTTTCTGTTCACAGAGGAAATTACACATATGGATGAAGGCCATTACCTCTTTGATAGCTGAACTTGTGTTTGTATAGCCAGTGAGAGGCCTCAGGCAGGAACACATAGAACAAGACATGATAAATATATGCAAGCTATAAATCTGAAATGACTTGAAGGCAGAACAACAAAGTGGTTGGATGGGAGGCAGCTGATTGCAAGCATACTTTATGCTTTTAATAAGAGATGACTAGCAATGGGAATGGCAATGATTGCACTGATATTGCAATGATTTTGCAATGATAGTCACATTGGACCAGTTGGTCTGAAAAGCAGGACAGCATGTTCTCTGTGAATGAACTGTCTGGGAATTTGTAAAAGCAAAGCAACATTTTCCAAATAAATTAAGAAAATACGTTTCAATGACTGCTGATCTTTCCCACTTGCCAGCAGAGAAAAATCACCCTGGTATTGCATGAAGTCACTGGATTCCTTCACTTCAAAATCAGTGTATGATTATCACATTGAAGTAGGAGAAAAGATGGTGGCAGAGGCAGCAGCATTGTTTGGAACTCCGTATTTTTGCCAATTATCACTTATTTTATCTTACCTTTCTCCCTATTTTTATCGTATCATATTTTGCATTACGTATCTTGTATTTTAGGTTAGGTCATTTTTAGTAGTTTTTAGTTTAGTTTTAGTTTTCTCACTGGCTCCTTCCTGCTCTTTTTAATTTTCATTGGCTGCTGAGAAATTGCATATTTAAGAAGGAAAGTGGTGAGCTTCCCCAAGATTGAGAAGAAAACCTGGGATAAAGGGAGGAGTAAGAAAGGAAAGGAGCACAGAAGAAAGAAAAGAAAGCACAAGAAAGAAAGAAAAGAAAAGAAAGATCAAAGCAATGGGTAGAAAAGGTGATCCTGGCCACTGAGCATTGAACAGAGAGTAGGGGGGTAAAGTGGGAAATAGGAAGACTCACCAGAAATGATTTGCAATAATCCAGGCGTGATATCCCCAATGCATGCACCAAAGTCTTTGCCATCGAAACAGAAGAAACGGTCGAATTCTGACGCAATTATAACTACATTAGCTACATTTCTGCAAGCTAAGAAAGAAATTTGTAATATTTATATTACAGTTAGCCCTCCTTATCCGTGGTTTTTTTATCCATGGATCCCAGCATCCATGGCTTGAAAATATTCCAAAAAAGTATAAATTCCAAATAGCAAAGCTTAATTTTCCATTTTATATAAGGGACACCATTTTACTATGCCACTGTATTTAACCACAATTTATAAGTCATAATGGTGGTTTTATCGCACCCCACTAAAAGGGAAACTCCCATTGGGCAACAAACTTCATGACAAGATAAGCTAAAGGCAGCAAAGAAAAGTAGAATCATAGAATCGTAGAGTCGGAAGAGACCACAAGGGCCATCCAGTCCAACCAACTGGAGTAAAAGTAAAAGTACTATCAAGTCAATTCCAGGAAGAAGAGCAACATTAAAGCATAACAAAAGAAATTCTACAAAACTAACTCAATAAATAATAAAATAAAGAAATATGTTAAATGCCAGGCAATGAGTGATGAAGTGGTAATTCAGACTGATCACAAACAGCTTCCTCTTGAAAATCTGCTTATTTCTCCACAGCCTCTATACAATGGCACTGAAGAATTAGATTCCCAGGACCCCTGGGACAAAGTCCCACGTCAAGGTTCAAGTTACTTAGAGAAGAAACTGTTTCTCATGACAGATTCTCTAATACTTCAGGACAATTCTAATAAAAATTCCTGGAACTTGATGTTAATGAAGCATAAATTGATCGCCAGCAATTATCCCAAACCAATGGGCATGGTATCTCAGGCAGAGTGCTAGGACCACCTTCTATACACCTTAAGAAATGCAAGTTGTGAGGCCCTCACTCCCAATGACATTGTTCAAGTGAAATACCTATTTTATAATTACAAACATGCAAGAGCTGTTGTTACCTTTCTAAATGAACACATAGCTAAAAAACATTTTTCAAGGTATCAGCTATTAAACGGGACTTTTAATTTCTCAATTCTTTCAGAGCAAAGTCCCTCCAATCCCTATTCAAATCTTCCTCCAGACTAACTTTTCAAAGTAATGTAACCAATATTATGCATTGTAATCTTATTGATCTAGGAGATATAGTACCCAGCCCAATTCACTTCTGGCATGAAGAGCAAACAGCCAGTGCATCATTTGAATTAATGCACCAGTTGTGTCCATTCATTTCTTGGAAAGTCAGATCTAGCTACAGTGAGGCATGCCTTGATTACATCCCATTTGGACTACTATAATGCATTCTACATGAGGCTGTCTTTGGAAACAGTGTGGAAACTTCAGTGGGTCCAAAATGCTTGAGCCAGGCTGTTGACAGGACTGGGTACAGGAACATGGGACTTGCCCATAGAAACAGCTCCATTGGCTACCCGTCTATTTCTGAGCAGACTTGAAAGTGCAGGTTTTGATCTTTAGAGCTCTACATGACTTGGATCCAGGTTATTTGAAAGACTGTGTATGTTTATATAAACCAACATGTGCTTTATGATCTGCAGGGGAAGACTTTCTCTCCATTTCACCACCTTCACAAGTGCAGTTGGTGGGGACCTGGGAGAGAGCCTTCTCTGTGGCTCTTCCAAGGCTGTGGAACTCCCTTCCACAGGAGGTCTGATTGGCTCTCTCCATGCTCTTTTCCCATGTTGCCCCTATTAAAAATGGCTGCCACAATCTCTCTGCAGAGAAGCATATGCATTATGACCTTATTAAAAATAGCCACTGCCACTCCACTTCTGCTGGAAGTAGGTCATAAAGTAAAATACAATAAAATAAACTTTGTTGTTGCGTGCCTTCAGGTCATTTTTGACTTATGACAACCCTGAGATGAACCCATCATAGGGTTTTCTTCAGAGGGGGGTTGCTGTGACCACCCCCTGAGGCTGAGAGAATGTGACTTGCCCAAGGTCAACCAGTGGGGTTTGTTATGGCTAGTAGGGAACCGAACCTTGATCTCCAGAGTCTTAGTCCAACACTCAAATGACTACACCACACTGGCTCTCCAAAATAATCAAATCCATAAATGCTTAACCTGTGAATGTGGAGGGCCAACTGTAATAAGTAATGATTGGCTTGGGAGAAAAAGTAACTGTAATATTATTACTAGCTACAGAAAAGTAACATGTTATATGTTATATGGTACTCTGGAAAGCTAAAATTATGTTATGTTACACAACACTGGTTACTACGTTCTGTGAAACTCACAAATGAGACATGTGAAGAAACATACAGATGTCAGATTCCTGAGCAGATTCATGATAGGAGAAGCTCATGAACCTTACTGAGTTATCTTCCGCCAAAAACTCTCTTAGTCTACCCTTCCTCACCAGATTGCTATGAAATGGGGAACAGGACAAGAATCGCTGGGAAGTAATATGAGCTACAAATGAAATAAACAATGAAAGCAATTTTAAAAAATCACTCTGATACCACATTGGTGTAAAGTGGTCCTTCCAAATCAAGCTTCCTTCGACCAATAAGTGTCACCCGGGAGAACAGTTGTTGCCTCAACATCTCTGCTAGAAGATCTTTTCCAGTTTCACCAGAGGCCCCCAAGATGAAACAGGTTTGTTTCTTTTTCCGGAAACTCTCCTGGAGTTTTCTTAGTTCTTCTGGGTTGGGGACAGCCATTCTGATGACAGGAGATAGAAGTGATAGAAAGATAGAAAGAGGTAAGAAAACCACCATGTGAGAAGCTTCCCATAATATTATTATTATTATTAACCTTTATTTATGAAGCGCTGTAAATTTACACAGCGCTGTACATACAATCTTTTAGTTAGACGATTCCCTGCCCTCGGGCTTACAATCTAAAAAGACAAGACACAGAAGGAGAAGGGAGTGGTGGAGGGAAAGGGTAAGAGGTCCAGCAGTTCCTCTCTACCTCCGAGACCTGGACCAAGACAGATGGACTGGAGGGAGGGCGAGGCTTCATAATGGAGCATTTCCGTTAGAAAGCCTGATATCTATTCCACATTTACCACGTTATTTCCTGAGTCTTGTATGAATGTGTGAGCGTATGTGCCTGTATGTTTGAATCCTTGTTTCCAATAAAAGAGACATTGATTGTACTTAGAGCCTCTGCCTCATTTCTGGATTTCTAGTTCCTGGTATACAGACCGAAGGGGCGATCCCTGAGGTGTGGTAACAGGCCTCCTCTCGTGACCTTGAGCTAATTAAATTCCCCATTGATAATTTGGTCACTGTTCACTGAGTCAGCCCTCTGTATTCACAAATTCTGCATACATGGATTCCACTATCCAATGCTTGCTAATGTCACCCACCACACACACAAAAATTCAAAAAAGCAAACCCCGTTTTATACAAGGCACACCATTTTACTTTGTTGTTGTTGTGTACCCTCAAGTAGTTTCTGACTTATGCCAACCATAAGGCAAACCTATCACAGGATTTTCTTGGTTTGGTTCAGAGGAGGTTTGCCATTGCCTTCCCCTGAGGCTGAGAGCATGTGACTTGCCCAAGGTCACCCAGTGGGTTTCATGACCAAGCTGGGAATCAAATCCTTTACTATGCCATTGTATATAATGGGATTTGAGCATCCAGCATTTTTGGTATCCACAGAAGGTCCTGGTCTCAAACTCCAGTGGATACCAAGGACACTGTATAAAGAATGACTCAGTGTTCAGCTACTGAAAATACATTTAGCATTGTCCTATTACCAGACTGTGTATGATTTTTGCATCAGATATAGCTACTCCTCTCCTCAGAAGCCAAGAGGACTAAACTGCGATTGTTGTACTTTGGACATATCATGAGAAGACATGAATTGCTAGGAAAGACAATAATGCTTGGTAATGTAGAAAGCAGTTGGAACAGAAGAAGATCACATCACAGTTGGATAGACTCAATCAAGGAAGCCAAGGCCTTCGGCTTGCAAGACGCTGTTGAAAACAGGGTGATTTGGAGGCATATTAATTGGTAACCAGATATTTACTCCTGTATATCAGCCACTGGAATATCAACATTTTCTTTTCAGGAGTACAGTGAGGAAACAAAGTCTTTACAAAGCTAATATGTATTTGGGAAACTTTTCCATCTATCTTTTTTTCCCCCCTACCTCTTTTTTTCATCAGTATGTGTGTTTGTGTATATTTATGTGCCTTCAAGTTGCCTGTCAACTTATGGTGACCCCTTGAATTTCACAGAGTTTTCTAAGGCAAACAACCCTCAGGGGTGGTTTCACCAGTTCCTTCGAAATATTAACCATGGCCTCAAACAAATCCTTCGAGATCCTTCCTTAATCTCTGACCATCCCTTTGAGCTTCTTGTTGGAATTGCAACAACATTCTGCACTGAAAGAGTTAATACTTCAGAGTGGGCAGCAGAAATAGGGTTAGATAGTCTGAGTAACCTGCAGTGATGTCCCTTTCTGTCTACCTATCCTGACCCTTCTGTGATCTAAACTGATATCCTTAGGGATGTTTCCTCTTCTACCCCTCTCTTCTCCAAGACCATCCTAGAGATATAGCTAGATTATTTATTTATTTATTTATTTCATTTTTATGCTGCCTTTCTCCCAAAAGGGGAACCAAGATGGCTTACAAGATAAAAACACCTTTAAATTAAGTTTAAATTTTTTTTTAATAACCCAGTCAAAACAGTATAAAATTAAGATTAAAAACATACAAAGGTTAAAACAAGAATAGCTCTCTCAGCAACTTCCCTATCTTAGAATGGAGTTCCTATAATAAAGACCTTAGTTTATTCTCAAGCCGTTGGTGTCTTTGCCCCTTACTCAGAATCCTTGACCAATGTGTTCCACTAATTCTAATACTTCTTTCTTTTTCTCTTCTCTCCAACAACTCCCTAAATAGATTGGTCCCAGCCTCTCCAGCCCTCTAGAGCCTATTTAGGCCTTGCCATCGCGAACAGAATCTCAGAGCCTTTTCAGTCACCAAATATTCAAGTTATTCAAATATGCTTTTTGAACAATTGTGTTGCCATTCTGAAGCAATGGTCTTTTACTATTTACTTATTAGTTTCATTTGTTTACTGCTTGCCATTTATATAATAGAATTAGTAATTGTGACATACCTTTCAACTGTCCCAATTTGGCAGGGACAGTTCCTATTAATCCTCTGCCAACTCACTTTTCAGCTGCTTTTAAATTGTCCCAGTTTCTGTCCCTTCGTCCCACTTTCCCCTTGTCTTCAAGCTTACTTCAGTTGCTGTAAACTGAATTTTAGGTGCAAAGTAGTCTGTATTCAAACAATTCAAAGTGGGGGTGGCATCTATACATAAAATTTAGCCATGCATCTTGACTGACATTAGTATTTAGAATGAGAACATAAGAATGAGGGGAAGGGAAGGTTTAATCTCCCTTACTTTTGTACAGTGATCACAATAAAATTTATCCATTTATCCAAGTATTTATAAGCTGCCCTGTGTCATGGATTTCAGAGTACAGTAAAACTACAATCCATTTTAACAGTTTTAAAACCAATTTAAAATTTTGAAACAATTCACCCAATTTAAAACAAAACAACAGTTTAAACTGTTTTAAAACATATTGAACAATTTAATAAGTTAAAAAATATACTTTGATTCAAACAGTTTCAAACCATGTACATACACATTTGAAAGAAATCCAGTAAGCTTTGAGAGCTTTAATCAACAGCCATGCTTTAACTTGGCACTAAAATGAAACCAATGTCTGCATGAATTAGGTCTCCAAGGGTAGGATGTTTCAGAACCAAGGTGACATAGCAAAGAAGGATCTGTTTGATGTTCTCACACAGAGTCTTGTTTCCACTGGTAGAACACAAAGGAGGACCCTTCAACCAGACATCAGTCCTTGGGCAGTTTTATACGTAGACAGCACTCTTCCAAGGAACAAGGTCCCAAATCATTTAGGGCTTCGAAATGCGTCAGGAAAACCTTGATTTCAGACTCAAACTGTATTGACAGAGTAGAGACATATATATTTTCTTTTATTTAAAAAAGGAGGGAGGTTAGCTGTGCCCTTTTCATTTAATGCCTTGTATAGATCAGCTTACATCTCAGAAGATACCAATAGTTCCCATAGGTTGGAGTATTGTGAAGCCGATATCCTACACACTTGTCAGGACCTAAAAACCCCAAAGGTACTAGATCCCTTTATGATCTTGGAAGCTTCGCAAGCCAACCCTGGTTAGTACTTGGATGGAAGACTGCCAGGAACTCTGGGCTATATTTCAGAGGAAAGTAAGACCAACATGCACACAACCTATCACTTCATTTGAAACTGCCACTTTCCCCCCAAAGACATGTAACAACAAGAGAGAGAGAGAGAGAGAAATTCAAAAGTGAATGTCTATGGAAGGTAAAGGATGAGGGAGCCTACCTCAAGTGAATGAATGTAGGAATTGGAGATCCAAGAGGCTTGAGTCAAACTAAAGAGAAGCCAGATTCTATCATTATGCCTTATGAAACTGTCAAATGATATGCAGATATGGGAACATCAGGTGCCTCTTTGGCCCAAAGAAACAGCCAAACCAGTCATCCCTCTTGATTGACTCCCTCAGTCTGATGAATTGCTAATTAAATTACTTTTAGCACCATTACCATTAGAAGTTCAGAGCATGGGTAGAGTGAGGAAGACAGGAGATAAGTGTGCTTTCTCATTGAATAACTGAGCTTGAGGCATAGTGTTGGTTAAATCTAAATACTGACCTTGAAAATATATTAAACAGAAGAAGAAGAAGAAGAAGAAGAAGAAGTTGTTTTATTTATATTCCACCTCTCTGGAAGGATCTAGGTGGGTTACAATGAGAACACATAATTAAAATACACAATACATACATAGCTAAAAATTACATAATGTGTTTTCTGATCTGCTGAAATTGTTAATCACTATGGAGCAGGTCTGAAATAGTCTAGAATCATAGAATCATAGAATCATAGAGTTGGAAGAGACCACAGGGGCCCATGGTCAAAAAAACTTATGCTATTGAAATAAAGCAGAGCTGTAGCAAGAGAAGTAATTGATATTAAATCCTGTATGACTGGGGAATCTTAGCTGGGCTGGCCATAGGAGGCAGTCGTCTTAAGCAGCAGATTTATGTGTCATGCAAGGACAGCAAATGGTTCATGTTTTGATTAATAGCTCTTGTATTTGCCATGGAAAAGCAAGATGTATCCACGTATATGTAATGTCCTTCCTCGTGTACCAAAATATTGGCTTTGAGTAGTATGCATTGTGACTTGGACACAGAGCAAAATGTTTTGCTCAAAGCCTGTGCAGTGGGGAATGGCTTTAACTAAAGATTAAAAATACATAGCATGTATTAAAAGCATAAATAATTGGGTTACTGGTAGATAACAAATGTGTGTATATGTATGGAAAATTTGAGGAGGTTATATACAAGGCCAAGCTAAAACAATTTTTGTACCTTCTGGAGAATTTTCATGTTCTGAAAATGGGCATTAAAAGTTTTGAAATTACCTTTTATCTGAAATTTTGGCTGCCTCATATAAATTCTGTCTCTTACCTACTTTTTTGTAGCATGTAGCCTATGAGGAATTCTGGAGAACCTGAAAGCTTACACAATCTTTTGTGGCCTTTTGTTGGGTCCTAACAAAGGTATTGGCACCAACTGTATTGTTAACATCTCTTCTTTATTGTCTAAAACATATCTAAATAATTCAGATTCCAAAGTCACCATTTTTCTTTAGAAAATAAGCATTATGTGTTCAATGTCAACAAATAGTTTTTAATTTTTTGTTAACAACAGGTGACACTTTGAATATAACCATATATACATGGGAGTAGGTTTATACCAGATGGCATTTAGCCCTCTATTGTCACATAGAGAAGGGTGGCATTTGTTTCATTTCATTTTTATAAGAACTGAACACTAGTTTTAACTCTATGCTATTTTAAAATATATATTGTTGTTGTGTGCCTTCTACCCATTTCTGACTTATGCCAACCCTAAAGTGAACCTATCACAAGGTTTCTCTTGGCAAGATTTGTTCAGACGGAGTTTGCTTTTGCCTCCAAGGCTGAGAGAGACTGACTTCCCAAGCGCATTCAGTGGGTTTCCATGGCTGAGTGGGGATTCAAACCCCGGTTTCCCAGTGCCTTAGTCCAAAACTCTCATCACCATGCCAGGCTGGCTTTTGCAAATAAAATATTTACAATATCAAATATAAATATTGAAAATATTTATACAATCCGCCCTTCTTATATACGTATGTTTTATACACGGATTCAAGCATCCACAGTTTGAAAATGTTCAATAAAAGTATAAATTTCAAATATCAAACCTTGATTTTCCATTTTTTATAAGGGACACCATTATAAAATTGCTATGTCATTATATTTAATGGGACTTGAGCATCCATGGATTTTTTTATCCACAAGGGATCTTGGAATCAAATCCCAGCATATAATAAGGATCCACTGTACAGCCAGCCCTCCATATCCATAGATTCTTTATCCACGGGTTCAAGCATGGAAGCAAACCCCAATGGATACTAAGTGCCTACTCTATTTATGTCCCTTTTAAGTATTCCAGATCTATATGTAATTTGTTTTATGTTATACTTTTTTTAAAAAATCACTCAAACAGAGGCATTTGACACCACATCTTGACCTGCCACTTCTCTCCATGATTGAGCGTCAGGCTTACCAAACTTGGGTTGCTAGGTTTTGCTTCCTTAAATCTGCGTAACACCAGCAGTGTTGCCAATTCTGGGGAATTCCCCAGAATCCGGGGAATTTAATTAATTTCTTTCCAGGGATTTTGACTGAATAATAATAATAAATATTGGGGAATTCCAGGGATTTTGGATTTTACTAAAATATACCGGAGAATATCTTTGAGGCTTGTTGGCAACACTGAACACTGGGCACATCTATACTAGCCAGAATACTTGAGCTGCTGCCAGAGTATTGAAGGCCTGGACCCTCCCCAGATTCCACACATTACCGTGTACACTGTTGTGACTCTGGTCAGCTGTCTTCACACCCATTCCTACTGTGTCACTCAGTATTGGTGCAGCTGGAGTGAGTAGCTCCCTCTGAGGTCAGAAAGCACTCAGCATCAATCACATGCCTGGGCACCTCACTATGACCTTACAGATGGAGTGACTTACACTAGTGGCAGGAGTGGTGGGCATCATGGGTAGATGTATGTGTAGACAACCACCCAGTGTCATTATGGAGTGCTTTTTAAAAGGTAAGCTTTTAAAAAGTGGTTTAAAGGAGGGATAGAGTGGAGTCAGTGTGGAACCAGCCTTACACTATGAAGACAATCCACACTCAAATAAGAGATTTGACCCTGTATTGCAGGGGTAGGCAACCTGCGGCCCGTGGGCCGGATGTGGCCCAGCAAGGCCTTGAGACCGGCCCCAGCCTGGTCCTGCCACCGATTGCCGCCGGAGCCTTTGGCCTCTCGCGTGAGGGCGTGGGGCCTTTGGCCTATCAGGAGGAGGCAGGCAAGGGGGGCAAGCGGCAGGCAAGGGGGGCAATTGTCTATAGAAGCCTCCGAAACATGCATTTATATTAACATTTTTTAAAAAATCAAAAAATTTTTAGCGTGTCCTCAATTTTTTATAACAAAAGTGTCCTCCATTTGAAAATTTTGTCCTACATTTGTCCCGGTTTATTTATTTAATTAATTTTTAAAAAATTATTTAATTGTTTATTTTTTGGCTTCGGCCCCCCAGTTGTCTGAGGGACAGCAACCCGGCCCCTGGCTCAAAAAGGTTGCCTACCCCTGCTGTATTGTGAAGACAGCTTGCTATGAGGACAGGGTGTGACCGTTTTATTTATCCCATGTAGATGAGCCCATAGTTTGTGCATTATGGAAATGTATGTAGTGTGCAAAATAAATATATTGTGGTCATTTTTGCAATATATAAATGAAATAGATTCATTGTTGCAAAGTTTTAAACCCAATGTGTTTCACCCTTCATAGCAGTAGCACTCATACGGTAAGCATTGATCTGAGAGAGCCAGGGTAGTTTAACAAGTAATAGTGCAGGACTGAAATATGAGGCCTATGTTCAAATGTCTGCTTAGTCCCAAAGTGTGTGTTTATGGTAGGGAGGGAGGTTTGATAAGCAGGTACTGAAAAAGAAAATATACAGTAGGCATTATTATTATTATTATTATTATTATTATTATTATTTACCAATATTTCTGTTAGTAAGTAATTTTTCTTTCTGTATAGCTCAGGATTGCATGTATCTCTCGTTTCTGTACTCCACTCTTCTTGACCGACCTGTAGCCGAGATTTGGTTTAAGTGGCACCATGAAATCTCAGGAATTAAGGATTTCATACAAAGACCTCCCACACCAGAAAAAAAAAAAAGAATATGGCTATGGGGGTGATTGTAAAATGAAGGCATTGTCCCTCCAGACAGAAATTCTGCCACCCCAAACAGGGACTTTAAGTCCCAAATGTCCAGCATGGCAGAGAATGAGATATTGAAAATTGCTTGCACCTAAATATCTTCTATTTCAGCTGTTCACTTTTTGTTGGTCAGTTTTCCAGCCCCTTTGTTTGGTGGCTGAGGTTGCATTTTATGAGATATTTGGCATCCTCTGTCTGAGAGTTCTGGTACTACAACAAACTACAAATCCCAGGATTCCACAGAATGTAGCCATGGCAGTTAAAGCGGTGTCAAACTGCATTAATTCTGATGTGGAGATGCAGCTCTAACCTCTATTTCAAAATGCCCAACTGATGTTTTATGTGACTGCGATGCTAGAAATTTCAGGAATGGATGTAAATTTCATTTGAGCTGACAGAATTCTTATTGTGGAGGAAACTCCCAGAATATTTCATGAAAAAAACAATGTGACTGAACAATGGAGGCCTAATCTGGAACGAAACACCTTTGTGGAGAAACCACCCCATGGAAACATCTGCTGTTCCTTGCAAATGAGCTTCACCTAATGAGCTCCATGGTTGGGTGAGACTTTGAACACACTATGCAACATCTTTCTAAGTGTTTAGAGAACAAGAGATTGCTATCTCAGCCTAATTCATTCTACTTCAACAGCATGCTGAAGTCTTCTGGGTGAAAATGCTTGGAGACTTTCTCCTTAAGGATGACAAATCCCTTTAAATAGTTCATGGAACAGACTGTTCCTTCTTTGCTGGAGTCATCAGCACCATTGACTAACAGGTCTCCAGATTATAGGAAAGTGCCAAGTGTTCCTCCTCTATATTACCTGCTGGCAAATAACTGGTACAACCATATTGGCCACAAGAACAGGAAAATATTATATGATTTCTAATTCTAGAGCGACAGAATGATTAAATATCTCAGAAAAGGGGTGACAAAACAAAGCAGGCTTCCAACAGGTAAGACGTTATGGTGTTTTCAGACTAGAGGAATTGTGATGCTGTACTTTGCAGACTGTTTTTTTAAAAAAAAAAAACCAATAGGTTTCAGTTGTATTAAATGTTTAGTCCCTCTTTGCTATGCCTTAATTCCTGATCAAAATGTTTCCTTGGAGGTGAAATCAAAGGAGAAGCAACTGTAGTGCAAATGAGCATGCTAGTCAATGGAGATTTTCTATTTGTATTACAAACTTGATGTGTGTCAGCTGATAGCTTTCATATCTCTGTAGTGGGGTGGAAAATCTATGCCAAGGTTTAGCCTATAATTCAAAGGAGCTATCCAAGAAGCCGAGAGCTATCTGGAAAGCAAACACTTTGGATAGTTCAGGTTCAGTTTGAAACAGTCTGATAGTTCAAGTTCAGTCTGAAATCCAGAGTGGATTTGCCATCTCAGTGGGGGAAAAATGCCACCAGCTACCACTGAGAAAGGTCTTTTACAGCCCTGCCTGAAAACAACCAGAATTAAAACAGGATCTTTTAAATCCAAATTATACATTCTGTCACTGGAACATAGGCAGTGATTCTGTTGCAGTATAAACACAGGCTATTACACTGAGGTGTGTATGGAGGGGCTCTCCCACTCCATTGAGACCATTGGGCATGAAACAGAGTCCATGCCTGGGGAAGAGGGAGAAGGTGCGGAGGTGGTTCAGTTGAACTCTGTAGGGATGAGCAACCTGGGCATGGAGATGGTGGACAGCTGCAACTTTTCTGGCTGTTGTCTGAGAAGAGAGGCAAATGATACTGTGAAGGCAATGGAAACTGAAGCAGTCCACCCTCAGAGAGAATCCATGATTAGAGGTCACTTGGGACACTAGTATGGCTCAATGGTGGGCTGGGGCCCTTGTTGGACATTTCACCTCTTTTACAGGACTTTTATCTGTTTTGTAGGTGCCCTCTGTTGGAAGCAGTCATCTGTCCAAGTCTGATTTAAAGATTTTTAAAAAAACACCATAAAGAGGAGATCAGGAGTCTTGAAACTGCCACCCATGCTTAGAAGCTGGATAACAGGCCCAAGCAGGCACATCAGGTAACAACCTGCCTCACTCATTGAAGTGAGAGATTTTACACAAATGTACAGTCTCTTTTCTTCCCTTCTTTGGTGATGTGTGTTCCATTTGTTGTACTGCTCAACCAGGGTTATGCAGTTTTCCATAAAAGTTCAGCAAATTCAGAAGAGTCAAGACAAACCACAAGATGTTTCTCCTTCCACCCCACAATGGAGATACATCTGTCCTGAAGTGACTGTCCTTCTCTTTTTTTTCCCTTCTCCTCAGACAATTTATTATGCCCCTTATCAGTCCAAAGTACACATTTAGGCTATAGCTTTTTTTAAAATGGCATTTTGATTTTCATGGAAAAGCAATCACATGGGGGGGATCATTGTGGTTTACAATGCTCAGAATACCCTTGCCAGCATGGTCACTGGCCACAGTGGCTCATGATTTTCGATATTGTTGTTCAAAAGCTAACTTTATGCTGCTCTGCTCATGGGGCCTTGATCTGGTGTTGTGCTTTGAATCCAAATCAGATACTGATGGTGGTTTCCTTGCCCAAATCTCCATCTTCAATTTGACATCAAAAGTGCTATTTGTTTACTGTTTGTCAGCTCTTGGCTTCAATGCTGGATTAAAGAAGTTGGGCCCTGTAGCAGCTTCAAAACTAGGAACTCGTTTAACAGTGATTGCAAATTCCTCTATTGGAAGGCCAGCTATGCACAGTGGTGGATCAGCCTTGGAGGCCCAAGGAAAAAGACCAGCTGGGTATCCAAATCTACAGATGGGAAATGATGTTGCAGCCCCTTGAGATTGCAAGCTGATCTAATGCATGCTCCTCTACAACCACCACCTCCAAAATCACAGCACAGGAAGCTTGTATGTGTGGTGCCAGCCACAGTATGGGGCACCTTGCTTTTGAGAACCTTGAAGTATTGTCTCCTGTGCCATCACTAGGGTTGGTGTCACCCGGTGCAGTAACTCATGGTGTCACCCCCCACACTGATCTCTTTCCATACCACACCATGCCGAATCCTTAGTAATGTTTTTATACTAATGTTACTCATAAATCCTAATTCCTGAATGTCACTGAATGTAATAGTAATAGTTGTGATATAAACAACTAGCAAAACTAAAATTATTCCTTCAAATTACAGTCCTATACACACAGCCTAAATGCATTTACATGCACATAGTTTTATGCAATTAAAGTGAAAATTTTATTTTAAAAATTTGGTGTTTTAAAGAAAATATAAAAAAGATAAACAAATATATATATATATATATATATATATATATATATTTGGATTTTTTTTTAAAAAACCTAGGGCCCCTTCTTTCTCCTACCACTGAGCCTTGCCCCACTCACAACATCTCTTTAGCATTTAAAAGGGATTCAAGTGAATGCCATAGACTGTATCTGCCAAAAGGAAGCCCTTAGGGTGTTACCTGGTGCGGTCCATACCCCCGTACCCTCCTAGTGATGCCCTTGGTTGCCTCCAGTCATACCACTGATAATCCAGCCTTATTGCTATGTGTGTGTATGAGAGAGAGAGAGAGAGATTTTCAGCAGGAAATATGTTAGGCCCAAATCTAAATAAAGAACATGATGCAGGACCAAGGGCCTATGCAGCTGCTTTTTCTTCACATAAATGGACTCTCTGGTTTTGTTTTTTTTAAAGGTAAAAGCCTGGGTAAAATATATATTATATTATATTGCTTTTAAAATCCTGATATGGAAATCCACACCTGGTTACACATTGCAAAAAAAAACGTTTTTTAATAAGAAATCTTCATTGACCAATGCAATTAGTTTTAATCAATCAATTAAATCTGCATAAATTTGCACAGGAATAAAAAATAATAATTTTGAAGGGAAAATGTCAGCCTCCTTCATTTTGAGAAAGTGTATCTCTCTGTTGTAGCAGGTACCACTTTAGAAAAGGAATATTGCCTCTTGAGTGAGACACAAGGCAGAATTTTGCTTCTCTCAAAGTATTTCCCAGTTGAACATGGCTGCTGTTTCAGTAGATTCATCTAAATTATTGAAATACAGTATGGGGAACTTGTGGCCTTCCAGACATTGCTGGACTGCAGCCCCATTACGGTTATTCATAAGGAGGCTGATGGGAACTGCAGTCTAACTAAGTCTCATGGGCTACATGTTGCCCACTCTAATCCAAGTACATAATTCTTTACGATTCCTATTTTATACCAATCTACCTGGGAATAAGCCTTACTGAAACTCATGGGAATTACGCTGAAGTAGGCATATGTGGGATTGTATTGTAAAGGTTGCTGCCTTAATATTTAGCCTGTGCCAGAAAATAATGAGGTAGGGAATTATGTCTGTGTAGCTTTGAGGTTTCTGAGGGCAGAGAATTCCATAAGCAGGGAGCAAGTTTTCATCATATGAACTCCCAGCTTCTGCCTTCTGTGTCATTTTCCCAGAAATGAGAAATAGCAGTCTTAGTACATGCAAGTTTTTTGTATGATGACAATACCATCAGTTGCTAGCTCGCTTCTATGAATAAGCTATCATTTTCAAATGCAGAAGTCTGATGATATAATTAATTTTCAGACAGCAATGCTGCTCTCTGAGTCAGTGTCACATTCAACCAAAAGCCAGTAAGAGCAACTAAGCGGTGCCCACACATGTCTGAATTGCTTACAAAACTCCAGCAAGGTTCCATCATGACCCGGGTGACTGGCTTCTAACAAGATTTGATGCTGACTGAGATTGGCAAGAGAGACAAAGAAGGCTGAGTTGCTTTTCATTAGGGTCTGAAGGAGTTAGATGGAGACAAAAGACAAGATGTCACTTCCCATCCATTTCACCTATAGACTGGACCGACAGTTGAAATTTACTTCAACAGTGGTGACAGTGTTCTTCAGACCAACCTGAGGGAAGGAGGCTAGTTTCAAGGATACAGGACAGGCTTTGTGATACTGTTCTGTCTGTCAAGAAGAGAGCAAAATGGCAAGGGACCTAAGGCAGGATGCTCTATATGCCTCCTAGCATCTTCTGATGCTCCTGACCTGCCCATACGCCAGTGCTCCCCTGCCATCCCTGCATTGGCATGCAATCCATACACTTGGGAATTCCCCGGAGTTTCTGGCCTGATTCAGAGCAAATGAGGACTCTTTTTGTACCAGAGAGAATTTCCCTGGAGTATGCATTAGACCTGTATTTCTCCTGTTTTGGCCTTTGCATGATCTAAACAGGTTAGTGCAGGAACGGGCTGGGAACATTTCTTTTTTCCCATGTGGACATGGCCTCAGTCTTAAAGGAAAACAATGGCAAACTTCTTCTGAATAAATCATGCCATGAAGACACTAAGGAAGTGTCACCATAAGTTAGAGTTGACCAGACGAAACATGACAACAGTAATAACAACACCTTATTCTAGGTGGCCTCACAGCCATTGCCTCAGGGATCTGACTGTATGGACTTTATCATACGGGGGAAATCGGGGGTTTAAACAGCGAAAATCACATGAAAATCGCACAATCTCGATTAACATTTTCACACACATTGTGATTAAAAAGCCATTATCCTGGTAATAAACAGGCAATAAACAGCAACACATCATTCACAGGATTTACCTGTGAATGATTTGTTGCTGTTTATTGTCTATTTATTCCCAAGATAATGGCAGTTTAATTGCGACGTCATGTGAAAATGTTAATTGAGATTGCGTGATTTTCAAATGATTTTTGCTGTTTAACCCCCCCGCCTGATTTCCCCATGTGATAAAGTCCTATGTTTGATTGTGAGACCAAAGCAGCTATTTAATTAGTTATTTAATTAATGTATTTGTTTTATAACCCCCCCCCCCCATTAAACGTAAAGTTGTTTATCCTCCTCTATTCTTTAAGTGATCTAAAAATGAGAAGTGAAAACAAAAAAGAGATGGAAAAAGTGTCCTCCTATGGCAGGGAGTTCCATCATCTCATAGAACAACTCAGCTGAGATTGAAGTTTTAGAAAATTCTCTGTTTAATAACAAGTTGCTTTACTTACACTGTTGTGGGATCACAGCAGAATTGTGGGCCTGCTGCACAAAAAGAAAATAAAAGCTCCCCCGCCTAGTAAAAATGTCAATTTCCATCCATTTTTAATTCTGGGGAGCAAATAGTATATCCCTAGATTATTTATGCTATCTTTTCATTTTTACATGCTGCTTTCTGATAACATTTGTCTTCTTCCCATTTTATCTTTATCATCCGTCTTTCACAGATTGCACAGATTCACTAAAAACTAGCTGTACTAGCTGTCGACAAAATGTGAGACTGAGATGGAACAAAGACAAAACACCAGCACAGACGAAGGTTTTGTTATCCTGGGATTCAACAGCAATGGGACTTTGCAGAACATATTTTTTGCTTTGTTCTTTCTCATGCTTCTCATCACTCTCTCAGGGCATCTGGCTATGGTGGTCATAAGTTTAGTTGACCCTGCCCTCAGCACTCCTATGTATTTTTTCCTGCGCAGCCTTTCTTTCACTGAAATATGCTACACTCTGGTCATTGTGCCTCAGATGCTGGCCAACTTCTTGGCCAAGAACCAAAGAGTCTCCTTAATGGCCTGTGCCACCCAGATGTATTTCTTTATTGCCTTTGGAGGTGCAGAATGTTTTCTATTGGTTGTGATGGCCTATGACAGGTATGTGGCCATATGCCATCCTTTGCGCTACACTGTCATCATAAGTCGAAATCTTTGTATGCAGTTTTTACTGATCGCCTATATCAGTGGATTCGCAATATCTCTGGCATTGACCATGCTGATTTTTGGCCTTCCCTTCTGTGGCTCACACAACATCAACCACTTCTTCTGCGACATTCCACCAGTGCTTTTTTTGGCATGTAGTGACACACATGTCAACGAAATGGCTGTCTTCCTTGTCTGCATGACGAACTTGCTCATCCCTTTCCTGCTCATTCTGCTTTCCTATGTCTTCATTGCCAATTCCATCCTAAGGATTAAATGCTCCCAAGGGCGTAAAAAGGCCTTCTCCACCTGTGTTGCTCACCTGGTTGTGGCTGTTCTCCACTATGGCTGTGCCATTTTCATCTATATCCGTCCAAGAGCCAGCTACTCCCTGAACGAAGACAAGGTGGTCTCCTTGATCTATACCAATCTCACCCCAATGTTGTACCCCATAATTTACAGCCTCCGAAACAAGGAAGTCAAGGGGGCTCTCAAGAGAGTATGGGAAAGGAAATTTGTTTCCATGGCAATATAATAATAGTACACCTGAGGCCTAGTTTTTCAGAAATGACTAGAATTGCCAGTCATTCAGAGATGTATTAATTGTATCTCTCAAAATGAGTCTTGTAAATGTAATTCAGTGTGCCAGTTGACCAGGAACAAATGAGCTAACATTTATTTTTATGCATGTGAACAAATTACTTTTTTAAAAAGTCATAGACAAGCTCGTTTCATTTCTTCTAGCCCACTGCCATTTCTTGTTGTTGTTAAGTAGATAAAGTTTGCATTTGATACTGTTCATTAATTCATTCCAAACTGCTCAACTGCATTCCTGGACCCACCAGAAATGTTGGATTCCTTGTCTAGCTTCACTCCTTGACCAAGAACAGGATATTTCTAGGACTAAGTTTTTTTTATCAGAAAAGTCAGCACAGACCTAAGCTAAATGTAAAACCAGTTCCCATTCTTTCAGTTAATTTATTATAATTTTTGTATATGTTACACTTCTATTACATTTTGTGTATGCTGAAGTGTTTGATTTTTATAAACTTTGGAAATCTGGCAGGAAAGACAAACAGAACATGGTTACGTTGAAAACCCAGTTTTTGATTGCATTTAGCTTTCATGAGGATATTCTTTTCATCATACTTCAAAATGGGCATTTATTCAAATTCTAAAATACTTAGGAGTTAATTTTTTTTAAATGGCTCTAAAATATCAAATTAGAAGGTGCAGACTTTTTAAGGTAGTGTGGGGAACACATAGTGTAAAGGTTTCTTAAAATATTTGCTTTGAGGCTCTTCCAGATTGGTCTAAAAAGAATCATGTATTCTTGCACTATGTCTCATTCCTTCCAACTTCCTTGACTCGCAGGGACACCATGGATTAATGCTCTGTTGTCCTACCCTTTCAATGGCTTTTATAATGCTTCAGTTTCTCTTCCACTCCCATTTTCCATCCTTGTCCTGAGCTTAATTTCAATCCCAGTTGCTTTGAAAGTGCAAAGTTTAAAGTGCAAAGTTAATTGCATTCATTAACTCAAGAAGAGGGAATGGGGAGGAAAAGGTGGGGTCTCCACTTTCCCAATAGGCTCAGGGAAGAGCAATTTGCTACAGCATCTCATAGTTTGTCTGTTCTTCCCCATTAATAATCTTTGCCATCTTGACAAAACTCTGATGTTGCTTGGCCACACATGTCCCACTTTTCATCTGTGCAATGTTGGAAGGTGTGATACCTCTGGGTTTGCTGGTTGTTATTAACGAATGAATTAATTAATTAATTCCAGCCCTTCCCAACTGCAGACTTGTGTTCTGCAGATTGCATCCACAGATGGCCCTGCCCCATAATGGGACTTGATGTACCATGTTTTTTGGCATCCACGGAGAAATCCAGGATGGAATCCCTGTGGATATGAAGGGCCAACTGCATATTCCACCTTTCTCTCAGATTAAGTTTCAAGGCAGTTCACAGAAAGCTAAAAACACAACAATAAAACTTTAAACAAAATTTGAAATCATCATATTAAAACCATAGCTTTAAAATGGTATAAAATCATTCAAAAGCACAGAAAAGTTAAAAAATAAAGCATACCCATTTCATAAGAAGACTCCTTGCAATTAATTATTCATTACAAGTCTACTTGAAGACAAAGGTTCAATGCTGCCTTTGAAAAGTGACCAGGAAGGGGACTGGCCAAACTTCTCGTAGAAGGGGATTTCAGAGGTTGGGGCCAGCCACTGAGATAGCTCTCTCCCAAGTGCTCAACAAATGAGTTGGTAATGGAGGCAGAATTTAGACAAGGCCCTCCCCTGCAGATCTTAAGACTCTGTCAGGTTCATAATGCACTTTCAGATAGCTTGTTATTGTTGTGTGCATTAAAGTTATGACCCTAAGGCCCATGGGGTTTTCTTGGAAAGATTTGTTCAGAGGAGGTATGCCATTGCCTTCTCCCGAGGTTGAGAGCACATGAGTTGCCCAAAGTCACCCAGTAGGTTTCAAGGCCAAGCTGGGAATTGAACACTGGTCTCCAGAGTCCTAGTTCAACACTACACCATCACCTGCATATCCATTCTTTTCATTCTTTTGGGGGCACTATTTTGAAGAGATTTCTTAAATCTGCACCAGGACTGTTCTAAAGGTGATTTTTTAATGGAAAGAAGTAGCTTCTGGAGGTGAACCTATGGTTTCATGGACAAATTTTCTCTTAAAAATTCCTTTTATATATAATGTTATAGAGCAAAAGAGCCATCACATTAATAAGCTATAGCACTGTAACTCTTTTTGTGATGATTTGGAGGGGCATTATTGGCTAATTGCTTAGGAAAAAAGAATTGAAAGTTGGTGGTTGGGAGAACGGAGGTTTCCAAAGGGTTTTTGGAGGCCACAAAAGAAGGAACAATGATTGCACATGCCTGCAGTTTGCACTGTCCCCACCCCACAATTAAATGCCTAAGATGGTGTGGTTCTCCTTGTATGCCCAACACAGTTGTGCACCTGAGAAAGTCTATGAAATAGGCAGGGACGAAGCCAAGGGGGGGGGGTTCTTGAGGTCCGGACCCCCCCTTCCATTAGAAAAATGAATGGTGTGTGCTGCTGTGCTGCCACACTCAAGCCCCATTATAATGGTGGCACTTAGTCTGGACCCCCCCCTTCCTAAAATCCTAGCTACGTCCCTGAAATAGGGCAACTTTAAAATTATTTAAAAAAAAACCCACATCCAGAATCCTGTTTGTGTGTTGTGTCTTCGTAGGTGGACTTGCATCTGTGGGAATTAGAATTGCACCATTGCATAATGTCCATACCAAGTAGAGGGCTGTTGTTACATAGTCCAGCCAGCAAAGTACCCAGTAGACAATACAATCAATGCACATCAGTCTGAGGCACCAAAAAACACCAGGCACCCTTGCTGAGGTCACATTACGCTTCTTCACAATTCAGTAACTTTGGGGCAAAACAAACCGTCCTGAAACGGCAGACTGGAAGCGCCAGTTTTAACTCTGGAGGGACGCCGCAGCAGCCAAACCATTCGGCATCCCTCCGGAGTAAAAAGAACCTGTGAAAAGCAGGTTCTTTTTATGGTGCCCAGCTGATGTCACAAGTGTGCCATTGGCGTACTGGTGATGTAAGCGACGTGCAGCGATGTCTGTATGCTGTGCATCCCTGATGTCATCATGGCAGTGCCCATGTGGATGGGATGCCGCCATGCTACCACCGCCTGTACGGACTAGGGTTCTGGAGCATGGGGTTGCTGCACACTCCAGAATCCTAGTATTGACGGTGGCGGCACACCACTTCAGGCCCGTCTGCTTCAGGCCTAAGTTTCTTAGCCTCTCTGATACTTAAAGGAGCCCTGGTGGTGCAGTGGTTAAATGCCTGTACCCTAGCCATTCACATATAAACCTCAAAGTTGTGTGTTCAATACCAGCCAGGGGTTCAGGGTCAACTCAACCTGGCATCTTTCTGAGGTCACTAAAATGAGTACCCAGCTTATTAGCTTACACATTGTAAATCGTTTAGGGAATGGTTAAGTGCACTGATAAGTGGTATAGAAATGTACTTGCTATTGCTATTAAATGCAGTTATATTACATAAAAAATCACAAAAGATTCTGGTCTACTTTTTCATATTTATGTATGGAATTTATCTCATGCCTCCCTTCCAAGATGGAGTTTAAAGAGGCTTACAATAATTTTTAAAAGATTATCATAAGCACAAACATTAGTTTACAAAAGTTAAAAAAGAATTAAATGATAACATAACTTTAAAAATATGATTAAAAAACTGTGAAAAACATAATTTCTGGTAAAAGATTAAAAATATGGCATGCCACTCCATACATACACAAACACCCCCCCCCCCACACACACCCCCCCCCACACACATGCCCAATAACTGCGTGCTCCTACCAAATACAGGCCATCTGGCCACAGCCTCTATTAAAATAAGGCAATCCTGATGGTGATACTACAAGGAAGATCTGGTATTGGCAGATTCTGTGGCAGATTTTGCCACCAAGAGTAGTAGATACACTGAACTTGGTTTGTGTTTATTGTGTTTATTATTACAGTTTTATATAGGGAGAAGGTAGGGTGGAGTTGAGGAATAATTTGGTTTACTTAGAGTAAACTAATTTAGGATTATGTTTGTAGATTAGTGTAAGGTTATGATTTTTATATGTTACGTGTGTTATTGAGAGGTGTGTGTGTAAAAATTAATAAAAAGGTTTGGGGGGGGGGCAGTAGACACATTAAAACAGTGAAACTTGTATCAGCACCGAGTTCCCAAGTTCCTATTGATCTAGTGAGTCTCTTTTAGTTGAAACCCATGATTGGATTTAGGCCATAATTCTACATTCTCAGATAATTACAGTACACCACTGAGTACTGCACCTTTGTCTCCCAGTTGTGATGAAACCCAGATCTTTTGTCACATTTCCCCCTGAGGCTCATGGCATTCTTCAAGTAATACTTAGGGCATTAATCTAATGGATGGAAACTGTACTACGCTGCTTCAGGATGCTAGTTCTAAGGGAGAAAGCCAGGGAGAACGAATCGGTAAAATAGATAGAGTACAAAGAAATCAGTATTAATAGAAAACAATTCTATTATAATATTTCTGGTTCCAGCCAGTCTTAACTACCTGCTTGACAGAAGATATTTGCTTTTGATTGTATAAACTGCATATTTATGGAGATCTTTAATGATGTTTATGTAGCTTTACTTTCATCATGTTGCCATTAGAGCATGGGTCCTCTCTCTTCACCCAAGCAATTCGGAGGTAAGATATCGTACATTTCATCAATGTAGAATGAAATCCTGATAGTCTTGCAGATGTAAAGAAAAACTGATATATGTAGGCTTTTTCCCTATAGAAAATTTAATTAAAATCTCAATTATGAGTGAATCCCCTTACTTGGGAAGTTGAAAATGAATGACAGTTTGAATTCATTACTGGGAGAGGCATTAACTAATTAAAAGCTTTTTCCAATATTGAATTCAAATTGTGAATCATCCTTTTTCCTTTTGTTTGATTCTCTCTCTCTCTTTTTACAAAAAGGAAATGTTATATCCTTTCATTGATTGATGAAAATCTGGAAACGAATAGGTCAAATGATGATCAAATGATGGGGAAAAAATCTCAGTCTGTACATTCTGAATATTTGTATATACAAATGTCAATTTATATATTGTGTCCAGGTCTTAGGTGGCTGACTAAAATTTCGGGGAACTCTTCCCCTTCTTCAGCTCTCCAAGCAAGGAGACAAATCTCCAGGCTAGTGGAACTGGAAGAGTAGAAAGTCTGGCTTTATTGTATGAGGTGACTTTAAAGTTGGAGTGTCCATCTCCTCCCCAGTTCCAGTGATGCAAGGGCTTACTGGTTCAATGGAAAGATTTTGGTTTGTGTGTTTCACTTCTGCAATATAAGCACACCAAAAATCCATGAGCACAGAAAGGGGAAGGGATGAGGGAGACTACTGATGGGTGGATGTACTTGAGTCTATTGCACTGCATGGAGCAAGGCATCATAGTTCTTCAGGTATCTATGGTTGCCACATTGAATACAAGAGAGGGCTCTTGTACCTTTAATGGCTCTGCAAAAGAGGGAATTTCAGCAGGTGCTTTCTGTCATGTAACTAGGGAGTTGATCACATGCAATTTTAATGCTGACCCGAGCATGGATTGAACTGGAATGGGTTAAAACTGATTTTACCACATGCAAAATTGCTGCTGCACTGCCAACCAACCATCACCCATCTTCCAGCTGGTTAACAAGGGTGCTAAAATTCCCTCTTCTGCACAACCATTAAAGATACAGGTGATCTCTCCCATTTTCACTCTGGTAACCCTAGTTTTCTTCTTTCACAAGCTGCAGCAACAGTGGCATACAACCTGAAAAATATTCCCAGTGGGCTGTTGGTGTGCAGTTGTAGTCAAGCCTAGGTGGGATGTGAGCCTTAAAGGGAAGGATGACAACTGCAGCAGCTGCTCGTCATAGTTTTCTGGCAAAAAAAACCCTCTGGCCTAGAGTTGGTTAATTATATGTTTAGCTGAATTTTTATCCAAATTCTGGGGCCATTTAGACCTACCTACCACCCACCATGCAGACTTTCATAGTCAGCTGCTCTGGACTTACTTCATGTTCTTTTCCATCCTTTGCCTGTTGATTTGTTGACACGTTAGCTCTCACCCCAACTTAACCCTCATCTTGCCTACTTTCTCTCCATCGAAGTGTGTTTCAAGATATGGGCATTTTGAGGTTTCCTCACTTTGGCCAGCCATTGTGTTTTCACCCAATCCTACCTCCACTTCAACTACAGAGGTGAGGTCTGATTGGACTGATTTCAGGGACAGGAGATAATCAGGGAAATTGCTCACATTTATTCTCCACCTCTGTGCATGTGTTCATGTGCTCACATTTGACCAGACATTTCCATCCAGGTTTGGTTAAAATTTGAAGACTTGATGTTTTCTTATTTCTTGGAACTACTTTTTAAATTACTTAATAAAATTTAATGAAAAATTTTTTTTGAAGACTTGAAAAACTGGCTTTTCCCCAACTATCTGTGATTATAAGCATTGTTACACTTTCATTTGAACAGCATTGCTTCGATTTTGTTTCACTTGGAAGACCAAGAGGTGGATTTTCTGCTTGTTTACCTTGATCCAGAATTTAAAAACAAACACCAGACACCCTAGAAGCCTGAAAAATGGAAAATGAAGTAAATCTGATCATTTTGCCTTGAATTAAAAAATATCTATATTAATAAATATTTGATTTTGATTTATTTAAAAAAGCTCTGGCTTATTTTTGAGCCCAGTGTAGCCCCATCCACTCTGAAATTGTTCAGTCTTAGGCGAGAACCAGACTCTCTCAAATACCAGTTCAGTACTTGAGCCACTACCGCACACAGGCCCTAAACCATTTAGAAGTGAGAAACCTTCAAACATCCTTTTTTGATCCCTAGTCTGTGAGTGTTATTGGGTAGAGTTAGTTTGAAGTTTATATCTAAGAACAGAACTTTGTTTCCACCTCAGCAGCCCAATGCAAAAGAGCAAAAAGAATGGCTTTTGCCGTTGTTCAGAGTTGAACAAATGTGATCTTGCAGCTCTAAGACTATTTTTGCAAACCTTCACCCTTCCCAGATGACCCCAAGATGACAGCTTCAGGATTCCTGCAACTGCTTTAAGTTCTACATATATGGCAACTTGTATATTAATGATCTGTGTAAGTGGGCCAGAATCCTGCTACTGGACCCTATCCCTCCAGAGGTTTGGCACCAGCAGCAATGAGCCTGTACAATTCAGAACAGCTGCAGGAACAGCAGCAGTAGAATCAAGAGTGAATTGGCATCCACATCCACCACCACAATGAATGAGGGTCAGCCTGACATAGTGGCTTGAATGTTGGACTACTAGGACACTGTGAGACTAGAGTCTGAATCTCCACTCAGCCTTAGAAACCCACTGAGTGACCTTGGGCAAGTCACACTCTCTCAGCTTCAGAGGAAGGCAAGGGCAAACCCACTCTGAACAAATATTGCCAAGAAAATAGATTTTAGGAGATTATTACATGCACATTTTTGCTCAATCTGGGCACGGGATGGGCTCAGGCTGCAACTGGGGAAAACGGGTGTTATCACACATGAAATTGCTGCTGTGCTGCTGGCTGACCACCACCCATCCCTGAGCCGAGCTTATCCCACTGATTTTGGTAGTACTGAAGCTTTCTGTCCTTCAAACTCGGCTGGCTCGGGGACGGGTGGTGGTTGTCCAGCAGTACAACAGCTATTTCGTGTGCCATTTCCCCCCATTCCGGCCTGATTCCATCCCATGCCCGCATCAGGCAAAAAAGTAAATGCAATGATCTCCTTAGGGTCTTCATGACTCAGAAACTACCTGAAGGCACACAACAATAGTTAGGAACAGGGTAAAACTTGTGGTATTTCCTTTGAAAAAGTGTAAATATTTAAAAATGGAAGTAGTGGAACATGCCATCTAAGGTCATGTTCATTGTTATTATTTTTTATAGTTAATGTCTCTGTCTTTATTTCAGCACAATGTCATTTTAAAACAAAACAAAACTGGGATTAGTATGCTCCTGCGATATAGCTTCCCCCCCAACTTGATACCTTTCATCTTACACAATTCAACTTACAATGAAGAACTCTGCAACCCAGTGATACATTCATTTTAGGATCACCATAAGTCTGAAATGACTTGAAGCACACAACAACAAACTACAGTGGATATGGTGTCCACCTTTCCTTACAGGTCTAAGCCAAGATTGAGTCTCTCAGTCTTCTCCTAAATGCCAATGATGTGCTTTTGTGCATCCTGAAGAATACAAAAAACCTTTATAAAAAAGGAGGGGTCTTTTTAAAAATATGTTCCACAGATAAGGTAAGTGTCAAGGACTATTATGCCCACTTTAAAACCTGAGGAACAAATAGTATCTTTCTGCATAAATGGCATTTTTCCCCATTTTATTTGCTGACTTGTGCTGATCTGTTTCCTGTAGCCATTTTATCTTTCTTATCCTTCTTATGCAGACTGGTGAATGCAAAGAGGAGCAAAACAATTTGACCACGGGATGTAGAGTGAAAATGGAACAAGGACAAAACAAGAGCACTGATGAAGGCTTTGTTATTCTCGGATTCAACATCAATGGGACTTTGCAGAACATATTTTTTGCTTTGTTCTTTCTCATGTACCTCATCACACTATCAGGACACCTGGCTATAGTGGTCATAAGTTTAGTTGATCCTGCCCTCAGCACCCCAATGTATTTATTCCTACGCAACTTATCTTTTATTGAAATCTGTTACACTCTGGTCTTTGTACCCGAGATGCTGGCTAACACCTTGGCCAAGAGCAAAAGAGTCCCCTTGATGGTGTGTGCCATGCAGATGTATTTCTTTATTGCCTTTGGGGGTACAGAGTGTTTTCTGTTGGTTGTGATGGCCTATGACAGGTATGTGGCCATATGCCATCCTTTACGCTACACTCTCATCATGAACCAAAATCTCTGTATGCAGCTGTTGCTGGTAGCCTATATCAGTGGATTCACAATCTCCCTGGGACTGACCATGCTGATTTTCAGTCTTCCCTTCTGTGGCTCACACAACATCAACCACTTCTTCTGCGATATTCCACCAGTGCTTTTTTTGGCATGTAGTGACACACATGTCAATGAAATGGCTGTCTTCCTTGTTTGCATGATGATTTTGCTCATCCCTTTTGTGCTCATTCTGCTTTCCTATGTCTTCATTGCCAATTCCATCCTGAGGATTAAATGCTCCCAAGGGCGTAAAAAGGCCTTCTCCACCTGTGTTGCTCACCTGGTTGTGGCTGTTCTTCACTATGGCTGTGCCATTTTCATTTACATCCGACCAAAGGCCAGCTATTCCTTGAATGAAGACAAGGTGGTTTCCTTGATTTACACTAATGTCACACCAATGTTGTACCCCATGATTTACAGTCTCAGGAACAAGGAAGTTAAGGGAGCCCTCAAGAGAGTATGGGGAAGGACTTTTGTTTCAGTAACCAGATAGTGATAGTACATTAAAGGGCTATTGTTTTACCTTTGACTGGATTGTAGTGTTTTATCCAGACAAAAAATCCCCATGTTTGTTTTTATTGTTTGTGTACCAGTTACCCAAAACCAAAACAAATTCCATGCTGTTCCCTCATTCCAACATTGTTAATATTTTTAAAAGTTCAGTCATCAACTTTTGCTCTTGTTTTTCACACAGGCTACTTCTAAAAGCTAACCAAAACTGTTATAGTCTACTCTCTAGCTTTAGTCTTGGACTCAGAGGGCTCTATCGTCATTCCATACAAAGGGCCTCTACAGACAGGTGGTTCAACGCCACCCCTTTGAGGCCTGGATGGAGGCTGTGGCAACCAGATGCTGAGGCCTCCGCAAGGACCAAAAAGAATCCGCTTCTTGGTGGGTTGTTTTTGCGCCCCGGAAGGGAGGCCACAGGTGCACGTGAGTGCCATGATGACGCCCCTTCCGCGGAGCATCATTTTGGCACTCTGCCGCATGGATGTCATCATGGCTTGTGCCATATGGACGGGTGCATACCATGATGGTACCCTGGTGGAGAAAGAAGGACTTGGAGCGTGTGAACGTTCAGCCCTACTGCAGCCCTACTGAGTATGCAGGCTGGCATAAACTCCCAGTCTGTCAAGCCCCAAAGTTGCCAGAATTTAATTTTCAGAGCTGTCAACCTTATACAAAATGAGCAGGGTGTGGGACCACTCAGTTGAAGTGCATATATATATAGCATTAGTAAAAATCCTAGATTTTGATCTGCGTCATATTTTACTTGAGGTGTGTTAGGTTTTTTGTTGTTTTTTTAAATAAGAGTTTGAAAAGGTGTACTGGAAATGCTTTTTAAAAAATAAAATGGGGCTTTAAAGTATATTGTTAAGTAACTTCTGTGAAATATCAGTGAAAATCCCATTCTGGTATTCATCCTTGTGAAATGTGAAAAATGTGGAGGGATTATGCAATTTCTGCACAATCCACATTTTTTTGTGCAGAATAGGTCCCAAATTGTTAAGTTTCTGGCACATCTAGTATTCATCTTCTCAGAGTTTCTGGACATTTGAGAAACCATTTTAAAAAAAACACCAATTTTTTAAATATTCTTTCCATCCCTACTGTATTCTGTGCAGTCAGTTTTATATATTACTGTCATCACTCTGTATAACACCCACATACTGTTTGGACAGTCCCATTTGCACTAGTTGTTATCATATAGGCAGGATTTTACTAACTTTTTAAAAAGAAACATTGCAAACTTTGCAACATTTCCCTTAATTTTATGGCAGACCTCTCATGCAAAACCTTGCACACCTTTCAGTTAAGAGTTTCAGAATAGTCTGCCCTTTTGTGCACCTCTTACTCCAGAGGATGGAATTGTGAGAGTGGGTTTGCAGTATCTGGCTTCCCCTGATTTTAGGACGCAATTTGGCCAGAGCAATTGAAACCAATTATCAATACCTCTTTATTCAGGAGGGCATTTGAGAAGTGACTCTTTCTTCAGGAAAGGGATATTTAATAGGGAATGTTGTACTTTGTTGATATGCTTTTAATTGTTTTTATTCAATTGTGGTTCAGTATGGTAATTTTTTTGTTGTACCTTTGTGATGCTCCTGGTGATAGGACCCTCTGTCTCTCTGAAACACATGGTGGTTGCCCTTGGTTCTGTTGACTTTGGAAGCTGCCATTACCATTTTCTCTGTCCTTGCAGTGACTGGGAGTAGGTCAGGCAATGGCAGGAGGCTGCCAGGGTCAGGGCCATGCCAAACCAATGTTAGCTACCCTCCTGCTTCTGCCCCAAAGGGGAAGCATTCCTCCTCACTCCTCTCCTAAGTCTTGCTAGCATTGAACGTTATCAGACAAGGGAAATGGGAAGTATAATCCAATGGCAATCTGAACGCAATCATGAGGTTTAACGTTATTGTGTGATAGACTACCACACTCAATTTTGGGCAATGGGAAGCCAGTCCGAACGCAATCATGAGGTTTCATGTTATTGCGTGAGAAGTGATCACATGCAATTTCGGGCAATGGCAAGCTATTTTTGGGCAATGGGAAGTCAGTTGGAATGCAATTCGCATTCACGTAAATTCTCTGAACTAGCGAATTCACGTGAATGCATTCTGGCCCCACTTTCTTTTCATTCAAAATTAAGAGAAATTCCTCCCGTGTGTTAAACTCCATTGAGACCATGTGGACTTGCTTTTGAAAGAGGTAGCATACAACAAAGGCTGCATCTACACTGCAGAATTAATGAAATTTAACACCACTCTAACTGCCAGGGCTCAATGCTATGGGATTCTAGGGTTTGTAGTTTTATGAGATATTTAGCCTTTTATGTCAGACAGCTCTGTGCCACAACAAATGACAGGATTTTATAGGATGGCACCATGACAGTTAAAGCAGTGCCAAAATGCATTCATTCTACAGGCTGGGAACAGTCTAAGGCTAAGGCTTTTGTGATGAAATGTCAGTTTGAATGGCCCAGGATGATGAGTCATATGTAGTGTTTTTCCATCCCCCCAAAATATGAAAGTGTATTTTTCCACCACATAGTCTGTATAATTTCTGTGCAAAGAAAATACGAGTTCATTGTTACATAAAAAGGTTAGACTCTTGTATGGGACAGCATAACATAGGAGTTCTCTGTGTGGAACCATACTATAGCTGGTTAATCAACATCCACAGATTAACTACTGAGCTGCTGCAACCCCTGTACAACCTTTCTAAGGCTGGTGGTGGTGGGACTGGAGGGTTGTCTAGCTATGCCTCAGTAGCCAGATGCAAAATGATTGCATCATATGCTCAGGTTCTTCAAGATCCTTTGGTGGCTACAGAGACATAGCCAGATGCTTCTTTGATCCATCCTGCTTTCCACTAACCATGGAATGGCCATGGAGTCCTGTAGTGCCCTAATGGTAACTCAGGGCTCATTCCCACTACATTATAAAACGAATCGCAAATCAGATTATACAGCCATTGTTCCCATTTTAATCCAAACCCGATCCCTATTTGATTGAATTCTCTTGTGAAAACCCAAAGCAGAGGGGGAAACCCTGGGTTAGCCTGACACTACTTTCAGTGTAAATGGAAAGAACATCCATTCTTAGATCAAGTGCTGCTCTCATGGAAAGGACCCTTGCTATGAGTGCAACTCTTCTCCTGCAAATGGAAACATTTTCTATTTGTGTATCAAAAAATGCCCCAGGCGATTCCATCCTAAATGTGGTGAGACACTTGATTTCACTTTTGTGCAGAGGATTTGGGTAGCTGATGTATACGTATGCAACCTGTCATTTCATAAAGTTATAACCACTGCCTTTGATACCTCCAGGATAGGATTTAGGGGAAGAAGTCCATGGCTCCCCATACCAGAATATGTAGGAGGATCTTGATGTTCAGTAGGGCTAATTTACCACATTTTGAAGTAAGGGCAGTACTAAATAGTACTACCTAAATTGGAAAGCTTCCTTAGACCACTGAATAAAGCTTCACATAAACTATAGGCACCATGGATTACTGTACACCTCCCCTTCCCTGTTGTGATGAATTTGAAACTTTTCCACATCTCTTTCCTCTTGAGGGTCACAAAGTTCTTCAAGTGCCTCTTGATTCTTAACCCATCAGTTGAACTCAATCTATTCTGCCACAGGAGACAAGAGAGAAAGGAAGAATCCATAAAAGGTGACAGTTACCAAAACGTTAAACTTAGCAGCAAACAGGTTGCAAAAGTGTGTCTGGTTCCAACCAGTTTTCTCTGTTCACACTGGGGAAAACCTTCTGCTTTATGGATCACTGATTCATGGAGATAGAGAGTGATAGATGTGTGGAATTAATCTCTTTAAAAATCATGGTGGTGTTTTTTGTGAACGCATTTCATAGGCACTAGGATTCTTCAGTCCACGTAACTATCCAGAGGTAAAGTATGCTTCATTTCATCTATTCGGAACGCAATTCTGATAGCCAGGCAGTTGCAGACTTAAATGGGCATAACAATAGTTCTTCTTGTTTTAATTCACATCCAGTGATGAACAAATCCCATTAAATGGACACCTCTTCCATTCCTGAAATACCATTCTCCTTCGCTAGCCAAATACTTAATGGTTTATCCTGCAGCATGTTGTTTGTTTGCTTTATAAAAAGGATGTACAGGGTGAATCTTCCTTATTCAGAATTCCAAAATATGAAACATTCAAAACAACAACAGCAACAACAACAACAACTCTCTTTTAATGGGTGGCTGAGATAGTGACACCATTGCTTTCTGGTGGTTCAATGTACCATTTTGCTTCATGCACAAATATTATTACAAATATTGTATAAAGTTACCTCAGACTATGTGAATAAGATGCATATGAAACATAAATAAATTTTGTGTTTAGACTTGCTCCCCATCTCCAAGATAGCTTATTATGTACAAAAATGCAAATACTGGTATTACAAAATCCAAAAAAATCTGAAATCCAAAGCACTTCTCTTCCCAAGGATTTTGGATAAGGGAGACTCAGTCTGTATTGGATTCTGGGACTGGCTGATTTTAAAACCTACAAATATTATTCCAAATCATGAACAATTAGTAAAAAGACTCCCACTTCTAATATTTTTATTTGTATATCCTGCTCTCAGAGTTTTAAAATGTTTTGTGGAAGGTATGTTTAGGGAGTTAAAAGGTACATCTTTAGTACAGGTTTGCACTGATGTCCCCATCACCTATGTTTTAATACATGCTGGTGACATTGATGTAGTGGATTCTGTATCTAGTTATGGGGTGATGGCCCATAGACCTAGTGTGGCAGAGTCTAACCTCTGTGAATTGGGGAATCTCAGAGTGCATCTACACTGAAGAAATAATGCAGCTTGATACCACTTTAACAGCCATTGCTGCATCCTACGAATCCTAATTTGTAGCTTTGTGAAGCACCAGCACTCTATTAGAAAAGGCTAAAAACCTTGTAACCCAGGATTCCATACGCTGGAGCTACAGCACTTAAAAGCAGTGTCAAACTGCAGTATTTCAAATTCAAACCTCTCTTTCTCAGACTCACTAGTTGTTCTAGGTTTTTCTTTAAAATGCATTGAGACAGCAACTGTGCAATCCACTGAAGATATACATAGAAGTATATCCCATTGTGGTGCTTGTGCTTACTCCCAGCCAGGTGTTTAGAATTACAGCCTGAGGCGATGGCCCTAAATGCAGGTAAAAATTGGGGGAGGGGGCAGCGGCAGTTTATTAGGAACTCTGATCGTAAGTTGTCCCTTGGAAGATATCTGCACTACAAATCAAAAGTGCTTGCAAACCAGACTGATAATTCTGGTTCTCCAACAAGGGTCCTTAAAAACTATCTTTCTTCTGTGTAGTATTATTATAGATGGCTCTGAGAAGGACACTGAGAATGCCATGTCTGCGTAGGTATTACCAAAACAGAAGGACAAAGGTAGATGCAGGTTTGCATAATTTTTTGCAGGGGGTAATTTAAATATAAAGATAATAATTTAGAAATAATGACTATATTGATGGCTGTTTCTAGAAGCAGAGAAATGGTGTGAAGAAGGATGTGATCAGGTGATCCATGTCTGCTCGGTCTGCATATAGGCAAATTTTAACTGCGATAGGCAACACCAGGGCCCATCCTCCTCCATTTTATGGTGTTTTTAAATATTTAAACCAGTCATGGAATGGAGAGTCTTTGAAACAGAGAAAGCCTTCAAAATGAGGACAGTTTCTGACAACCCTTCAAGTAGGGGAAGGTTTGCCAGAATCTTGTTGGAGCATTTATGAATGTGTTACCTAGAGTTATGTACTCATGGGTAGAATTCAGAGATATAACCATGTTAGTCTTGAATATCATTATCCAAAGGGGTCTTGTAGCAGCCTTGAGACTAACTGTGTGAAAGAAGTTGCAGTATAAGCTTTCATAGACTTGGTCTACTTCCTCAGATGCATAGAGTGAAGTTTTGCCCAGGAAGGACTTTTAAAATCAGATGACACGAATAGCCATATAAATTCAAAATTTGTGAGCATGGTGATTAGGATTACTTTGTGGAGTTTTTGGATACATTGCAATACAGTTGTTTGGAAGGAGCTTATAGCTTTGTCTTTTAAATCAGTTTCAGCCTCCTGGGCTGCAACTGGGATGTGGGATGGAGGTGGGAATTATCGCAAACTATGCAGCAAATTTAGTGTGCGATAATCCTTGCCTCCATCCCATGTCCTGGCTGCAGCCTGAGAGGCTGGAGTTGATTTAAAATGTCTGGGAATGTGGTGTGTGAAGACTGGAAAGAGAAACAGCTGAACTACAATATACCCACAAACCCTCCATCAATAATGGGTTGAAGAGAGACAATGGCTTCCTGGCACACTACACATATTATAACACTGGTTAACCTCCAATCTCATAAGGATTCTCTTAGCCAGTTTAATATATCTCCTTTCTGGTTTCCAGTCTTCACACACCACATTCCCAGACCCCCTCGGCTATTTATATGGTCATCCATCTATCATGGCCTTAGGCAATATCTGTTGTCCCTCAATAACCAGAGTTAAAACTGAACTTTTCACCTCATCACTTATACCCACAAGTTTTGCATTTCTATGGCTGTTCATGTAGTCTCATTATAAAAGGTGATTCCTGGACACCAGATCACCACATGCATCTCAGGAAGTAGACCAAGAGTATGAAAGTTTATGCTACAACTTCTTATGCTACAAGATAGTTTTGTCATACATAGGGACCATGCCTGCCTCAAAGCAGCTTGCTGGTGCTCCCACCCTCTTTGTGCAAATGATCTCTGGCATGAGGGGGGATTGTTATCAGGGCCCTACTTCTGACTGTCAAACTGGAGATTGCTCATGAGAAGGAGGTGGGAATGTCAGTCAACTGCTTCCTAACTGACAGGGGAACAGATCCTTATTGACTGCAGCAACTGCTGCCCAGCTGGTGGGAGAATGAGGAGGTCAGGACAGAATTCATTGCATAGCACCAGAACTATGGAGTTTATATGTTTGTAACTTCCGAACAGGATTCTGGCTGTTCTTTGTAAAGTAGGATATATGGAACACTTGGACATTTATGTTTGTCCTCTGAATCAGAAAGGATGAAAACTCAGCCTTGTTATGAATGGAACTAAAAATTAAGTTTGCTGAATCTTTTTGCTTAGCTCCAGTTAGGGCAAATACCGAACCAATTGTTGAATAGTGAGTCAGTGCATGAGTAAACCCCATTGATTCCATGGCGTGATCATAGTAGGGTCTAACCATAGATTTCAGAACATGGCCAGCCTAAGTGGAAGTACAGGAGAGAAAAAATTGTGAGGAGAACAGAATACCTGACTGTTTCTTAGTTCTGCATCTTTCATGTATAAACACTTGGACTTTTATGTTTGTCCTCTGAATTAGAAAGGATGAAAACTCAGCTTTGTTATGAATGGAATTAAAAATTAAGTTTGCTGAGACACTCTCACCTGGAGTAGTCAATAACATTTTTGAAAAGCAAAATACCTTGTCTCAAAATCCAAATTAAAACCTGTATATCTGTAATGGACTAATGTTATCAGTGTAGGACAAAAAGCCCTCTCATCATCATCATCATCATCATCATCATCATCATCATCATCATCATTTAAAGACAATACATTTTTGTCTCTGGCATAATCCATAATAAATAAGCCCATTTTACTGCTGAAAATAAAAAGCAATCA
>NC_056523.1:186571893-186599493 GCF_019175285.1 Sceloporus undulatus | reverse complement strand
TATTGATCTGTTAAATAGGTAAAAACAAAACAAAACACATAACTATGAAGGTTATCGCATCAGTGCCTGAAACGTTTCTATTCTGTTCCCAAAACGTTTCAAGATGTAACGTTATGGGAACAGATATTATCGCATTAGAAAATGTAAAGCGTTCCGAGAACGTTACGGGAACACATTTTACCGCATTTGTCCTTATAGGAAGCGTGATAAGTATGAGAACGTTTCAATATTCGCGCATGCGTATTTATTTCGGAGGACCTTGTAATGATGATGTAATCACTCTACTGTTCCTTTTCACCCGGAACTGAATAGGGTGACCTTTAATCTTTTTATATACAAGATACATATAGACACACACACACACACACACATGTATACACACATATAGTCCGCAATCTATATATACAAAATTATATATATATATATATATATATATATGTGTGTGTGTGTGTGTGTATATATATTGTGTGTAATATATTTATATTATATATAATATATTTTTTGTATATATTACATATTTAAAATATGTATATTGTATATATATTGTATGTATACTTTTAGACACACACACACACACACACACACATATATATATATAAATGTTATACATATACATAAACATAGGGTTGCCATCCCTGGGGACCTCAAAACTGGGAAAATGTAGGACAATGTTTTAAAATGTAGCACTTTTAAAAAAAATTCCTGGCCAGGAAATTTTAAAAAGAAGGTCCTACATTTTTAAACCTTGTCCAGAGCCAGGCTAGAGCTGGGGGGACAGCCTCTCTCAAGTGCCAGCCAGGCTTTGGAGGACTCTGCAATCGAGGACCCCCATCCATAGCCAGGCTAGAGCTGGGGGGACAGCCTCTCTCAAGCTCCAGCCAGGCTTTGGAGGACTCTGCAGTCGAGGACCCCCATCCATAGCCAGGCTAGAGCTGGGGGGACAGCCTCTCTCAAGCTCCAGCCAGGCTTTGGAGGACTCTGCAATCGAGGACCCCCATCCATAGCCAGGCTAGAGCTGGGGAGACAGCCTCTCTCAAGTGCCAGCCAGGCTTTGGAGGACTCTGCAGTCGAGAAGCCCCATCCATAGCCAGGCTAGAGCTTGGGAAACAGAATGCAGGGAGGGAAGTCCTTTCAGCCAATCACAACAAGGCAGAACATGGGAACGGAAGTAAGAACGGATTAGATTACCGCTCTGACATTTCTTGGACCGTTTTAAAAACGTTTCAACAAGCTTGGATCACATTCTTATCCGTTCCCTCCGAGGAACACATTTGGAACGCTTTGAGGGGTATGTAGAACGCGATGGGAACCCGATGGGGAAAGAAACGTGCGGTAAACTTAAAAGTGTTCCGTTCCTATCGGGTTCCAATAACGTTCTCGGAACGCAATGCGATAAACTAGAATGTATCAACAGTAGCATATTTTTATTAGGAACAATTTTTTTAAAAAATCACAAAATTTTTTTGAATCTACCACAAGTCTTCTTCAAACAGAATGTTAGGCAAAACAGCAACAAGTCTTGTGTGTGTGTGCACCTTGAAGTCACCTGCCAGCTTATGGCAATTCCATGAATTTCAGGGGATTTTCTCATGCAAGAAACACTCAGAGGTAGTTTTGCCAGTTATTTCCTCTGAAATATAGTGTACAGCATCCCTTCTGGCCCTGACTCACCAAAAATCCTTAGTTCTGACTTTCTCAATATGGTCTTTTCCAGTAATGCTGAGCTACA
Organism: Sceloporus undulatus; assembly: GCF_019175285.1. Taxonomy (NCBI): domain Eukaryota; kingdom Metazoa; phylum Chordata; class Lepidosauria; order Squamata; family Phrynosomatidae; genus Sceloporus; species Sceloporus undulatus. The sequence continues at coordinate 186,597,764 of NC_056523.1, read as the reverse complement.
GATTCCATCATTCTTTAACCAGCATGGCAGTGGGCCATCTGCGGAATGTGGATATTTTTTAATCTGGGAGTTTTCAGCCCAACACATCTGGAAGTGTGAGAACGGTGCCTGATTTAATACACATTCAATCCTACATTTGCCTATTTGGGAGTAAGCCCTGCTGAACTGAGTGTGGTATATATTGGAATAGACATGCATTAGATCCAGCTGCCCATATTTATAAACCATGAGTTAGGAAGAAATCCAGTCAGGTGCATTTGGAGAGACACTTTGTGTTGGGAGACTCCTTCCCCATTCTCCCGAAATGTCATCTTTCTCATATATTTAACACTGGAGTTTACACTGAGTAGCAAGAAGATGATCATTTATGGTTGCGTCCATATCTTGTGAGAATCAGACTGAGTTACATTTTTTATTGTAGAGTGTAAAAATGGCCCACTTTCACAGGGGGGTTGGATAGTGCCATAACAAGGGCATTGCTCCACAAAATGAAGAGTGAAATACCAGAATCAGAAAACACATGCTCAAACGAGGTGGTATATATTTGTCCCAAGTAGCTTAACCAACAAAAATGTAACAGATTTGTTTTTGTGTTTTTTTTTTCTGAATGAGGAAAAAAAACCTAGTTGCACTTCAACTGCAGAGGGTGGGGTAAGATAAGAACAGACAAGGAGGTCCAAAAAAGACAGGAAAGAGTGCCAGCCCCCCCCCCCCCCCCCCGGCCAATCCCAGCCTTCAGTGGTGGAATTTGGGATGAACTTTGCCTTTCCCTGCTATTAGCCATCACCAATTCTTCTATTGTTGCCAGTCACAGGAATGGCCAAAGAGCAATGCTGATCATAGATTCCTTCCCTGATCACCCTAAATCCAGAGCTCTAGCCCCTGACATACTAATCCCCTTAGGGAACACTAGGCAGGAATTCTAGTTTGTGTTCACAGTCCTGAGTAATAGAAACTTCTATTGTTTAAACAATGTGCTCCTCCTAAATATTTGGGCATGGTAGTGTTGACAAAAGCAAGCTTAGCTTTAAGACATCTCTTATTATCACAGCTCTCTCCCATTTGCAGGATTCTGATGGAGCCCAGTTTTTGGAATCACAGGAACACAACTAATGATTTCATCATGCTTGGTTTTTCTAATCTGCCACAGTATGAGATCTTTCTCTTTTGGGTATTTCTGGCCATGCACTTGGTCACACTTTCGGGACACTTGACTATTGTGGTGGTAACTTTGGTTGAGCCCACCCTCCACACACCAATGTACTTCTTTCTGCGGAACCTCTCCTCCATTGAGATCTGCTACACTTTGGTCATTGTGCCCAAGATGTTGGCCAACTTCTTGGCCAAGAGTCGCAAGGTGTCGTTGCCTGAATGTGCAGTGCAAATGTATTTCTTCATTGCTTTGGGCACCACAGAATGTTTCCTGCTGGCTGTGATGGCCTATGACAGATATGTAGCCATATGCAACCCACTGCGCTATACCCTGATCATGAGCCGAACACTATGCCTCCAGCTTCTGGTGGTGGTCTCTGCCTGTGGTTTTGTTCTCTCACTGGGACTCACTGCACTGATATTTAGGCTACCTTTCTGCAATTCCCATGAAATCAACCACTTCTTCTGTGACATCCCACCTGTGTTGTTCCTGGCATGTAGTGATACCCACACTGATGAGGTTTTGGTCTTTGTTGCATGCTTGATGGCTCTTCTGATTCCTTTCCTCTTGATCCTCACCTCGTATGTGTTCATTGCCAATTCCATCCTGAAGATCAAATGCTCCCAAGGCAGGCAAAAGGCCTTCTCCACCTGTGCTGCTCACCTGGTTGTGGCTGTGCTCCACTATGGCTGTGCCATTTTCATCTACATCCGGCCAAAGGCCAACTACTCTCTAGAGCAGGACAAAGTGGTTTCCTTGATCTATACCAATGTGACTCCCATGCTGTACCCCATGATCTACAGCCTCCGGAACAAAGAAGTTAAGGGAGCTTTGAGGAAGGTCATGGGAAGAAAGGTCTCATTTCATGTAAGCTTTTGATGGTGGGGTTGGTTTAGTGTTGTTAGGGGGGAAATACTTATCATGTTCCTCCAAGTGTTATAATTTTAGAAATCAGCAGGTTCTACCCAAAGTGATAAACAGAATGTCTGAGGGTCTGACATTTTATCAATTGATGAGTTAATTAAAAGGGGGAAAGTAACATGAACTGGACATCAAAGTGAAAAAAATATGTTTCAAGACAAATAAAAAACAAAGAAACTGATGATAACCTTAGATACTGATTGGTTGTCTTTTATTAGCCATATGATCCTTAAGAAACAGAATCAGGAAGGTACATCTATATTACATAGTAATTAAAGGACAAAACCAGCCCATATAAAAGATAATATCCACTCTTAATTTTTTAACCTGTTGACTGATGCAATAGATGTATATATATTTGCATTTTTGTAATAGTTATTCTGGGAGCCAGTGTGGTGTAGTGCTTTCAATGTTGGATTAGGATTCTGGAGGCCAGGGTTTGAATCCCCACTCAGCCATGGAAACCCAATGGATGATCCTGAGCTATTCACACTCCCTCAGCCTTTGAGGAAGGCCAAGGCAAAATCTCCCTCTGAACAAATCTTGGCAAGAAAACCCTGTGATAGGGTTGCCTTAGGGTCACCATACTTGAAGGCACACAATGGAAACTAGTGGAAGGCACACAACAAAAATAGTTATTGTTGAGATGTTTTTAGATTTGATTGATTTTTCTGTCTATATTATTTTTTGTTTTTTATATAAAAATGCAGGGGGAGGGAACCATAGGCAACATAATAACCTTAGAAGATTTATGTACCTGATTCTGCCTTCTGTTTCTCACAGGGAATAATACTTCTTCTAACAGTACATCTGCTAAGACATGTACATATATTATCCAAACTGAAAGAAATTGTATGCTTTTTCCTTCAAAGCTATTGGGTTTACTGTTAAGAAAATGTATTCAGATCTAACTAATGAATTTAGTAATCTGCCAAAACTGGTCTGATCAATTATGATTATCAATTAAAATATCTATTCTGGTCCAAAACCAAATATTGTCCACTCCTTTCTGCCTAACTTCTTTTCTACAATCTGACCTCTATTCTAAAGCATTACACAGGATTGGTGAAACAATATTTATTTTTAAAGGGAGCAATAAGAAATGAAAGCAAGAGAAGATCAAAATAGAAAACATATACTACATGTGGGTAATCTGTACCATAGTGATATGACATGGTTTATCACATCATAAACAACCTCATTTAAAAAATAAGCACTACATATTCAGGCTAATCAATGTGCAGTCTTCCATATCTTGTTGAACTGACAATATTAATAAATGAAGGGTGAACTGAAGAAAAGATTTCAGTAGTGGAGGAAGAGCTAAAGATAATAATATGGTATGAAATCAAGAAAGGACATAGGAAGAGCACTGCCAGATCAAACCAGAGGTATATTTAGTTCATTTTTCACAGTTGCCAGCCAGGTGACATCTAAGCACACAAGCAGAACATTAGAGAAATATCCCTCTCTAGTTGTTATTCCCCACCATCTGATAGTTAGGATAAGCTACAGAGTTGGTAATGAGCCAGCAAGCATGAACAAATCTATTAAAAAATTTCCAGGAGCTGATTCTTTACTTATCTTCCTTCCAAGAAGTTTCTTCAGGGCATTTTTCACATCCTTGTTCCTCAGGCTGTATATGAGAGGATTGAGCATTGGCGCCATTGCACCATAAAAAACAGAAATAATTTTGTCCTTGTCTATGGCATTTTTAGATTTTGTTTGAAGGTATATAAACATGGTTGAATCACAGAAGATGCCAACTACTGTCAAGTGAGAGCTACAAGTTGCAAAGGCCTTTCTGTAACCCTGGTGTAACCCTGGATATATACCTGTCCCAAAAAGGAACACTCAAATGCCAATGTATGTTTGGGAATTATGAAGTAGCTCAATGGTAGTGGCTGGGTTACTTAGCCATGGGATATATACCAAGTCCAGAGACACAAGGAATTCCAGAGGTAAGTAGTTTATTGTAAAAAAAGGGAATTCAACAATCATCCAATACATACAATCACGCACACTCACAAGGACTAGGAAATTTAAAGGTGTTACATTGGAACAGAGCAGGCCAAACGGATGGAAATACTACACCTGAATTGGATAGTTGCTCTGCTTGTTACAGGTCTAGAGATAAAAGGAATTCACTCCTGAGGCAAACAGAGGTTGGCAAGCGAGAGAGGGGTTAACCAAGCAAACTGGCAGCATGGACACCTGATACTGGTCTAAGTTGAGGAAACAAAGAAAAGCAACAGTATATGTAGGGAATTTTAGCCCTGGGGCATAATTCAGGGTATAGAAAAAGCCAAATAGGGTGCTTCCTTTGAAATGGATTTGAATCACTTCGAAGTTGTTTTTTGCAGGTGGTAACATTGGGGTGTGAATATGGGTGATGAAAGTGCATTTCCCAGTGTCAGGTGGATTAAAGGGCATTACCTCCTTGGCATCATCCCATTGTGGCAATTTCACACCTCCTCAAGGATGTCTGGAAAAACAGGGACCAGGCGACTCCAATTGTTAGCTTATGTGCAATGAAGGAATCCCTATAAAGCCATTCACAGTAGGGTCATAGAAGGGCGAATTAACCTGCATTTCTGATATCAAAAGAGGAGAGGTTTAAGGAGGTTAACACTGGATAGAATGGATCTGCCACATCATCAAACCAATGCACAAGTATGTCATCAAGATGAAAACAAAATGGACAAGAACAGTTGCAGTATTGATAAAGGAAACAATGTCACTGAGGTGAGTGTTGACACAGTTGAGCTTGCCAACTTTTAGAGCCTCACATGTAAAGTGACTAATGACATTGGAAGCACAGACCTATTTAGGGCCTATCATTGTAGGGATGAGGGTCAGGATCAGGCCACTGCCCCATGTGCCAGCTGTCAGTAGGACACAAAAGAGATTATCACACGGGAAAAGAGGCATGATTACATGCAGTTTGTATCCATCCCCAACAGATCTTACTGCCCTGCCCCATGCCCAGGCAGTCGCCATCCCATATGCAACTCAGGCTTGCCCAGCACCTTTTCAAGAACAGGAAAATTCCATTTTTGAAAAGGTGCTGGAGAAGCCTGAATTACAGATGGGCTGTCTACTGCTCAGGCAACGGAAAGTGTGGTATGCTCCGTCAGAGGTGGATACAAACCGCATGTAACCCATATCTGTTTTCCTGTGCAATAATCTCCAGAGTCTCCAGTTCATGATCAATGTGTAATGCAAGGAACTACATATGGCCATAAAGTGGTCATATGCCATAACAACCAGGAGAAGACATTCTGTGGTCCGAAAGTATAGGCTAATGTGTATTTGAGCCATGCAGCCAATGAAGGAAATGGTGGTTCTCTTAGTGATGCCGGTGACCAAGGCCTGTGGGACACTGCTACTGCTTCAACAAATGTCAAGAAATGATAGGTTGCCAAGGAAAAGTACATAGGAGTGTGCAAATGGGTTTCTGTAGTGATCAGAAGAACCATAAAGCCATTCCCAGTCAGGTTGACAAGGTAGATTATGAGAATGATTCACAAGATTATAATCTGAGCCACTGGGTGATTAAATCTGTACATAAATTAGTAGTATTTGGTTCAGTGAGGCTGACTGTAAGCTGTGGGTATATGACTGTAACCTTAAAAATGATTTGCTTTTGATTGGCACAAATCAATGATCAGTCTTCAAAATATGCTGTCCTGTAACTCTACTGAATTTTGAAGGTCAACAGTGCACACATGTATGGATATATCTACCTCCCTATCCCCCAGTTATGGATTAATTTGTTATTTTGATAACCCTTGGTAGCATATGGGCTCGGGAAAAATTTGTACTTTATATACAAGTATAAGTACCCATGTATAAATATGAAGCAGATGGGCTTTTTTAAAAAAAAAAAATCCTACAGTTGGTGTTTAAATAAGTTCATTATATGAGAAGGAAATTCAGTCAATATGAAGGCTAAATTACAGAACACACCCCTACATTTGTAGTCTTTTAGCCATACATTACTCACATCCAAACCAAAAGGTTTATTTCAGATCTCATAACCTAATATTCTCTGATAGGTTCTAAGGGATGGGCAGGACATACCAGGAGAGGGAGGGGGAGTTTTTTACCTTGAGAACCCAGATATAATAATGAGTAGCCTCCTTTTTAATATTTTTTTCTTATTTTATGCCAACATTATTAACTGATAAATCTCTTCAACTGCAGAAAATGGTAAAAGCTTCTCCTGCTCTAGAGACAAGAACACAAACCAACAGGTTCAAATTAAAAAGAGAGACAGAGAGGAATCATTAGGAAGGAACCCTTTGCTGCAAGGACTGTTCAACAGTTGGATAGATTGCCTCGGAGAGAGGTGGACTCGACATCTTTGGAGGTTTACAAAAAGAGGTTGGATGGGCATATTTCAAGAATGCTTTAGTTGTGTATTCCTGCATGGCAAGTTGTTGGACTAGATGACCCTTGTGAAGATGAGCTCTTTGAATTATAATATTCCATGAGATAGAGGCCCAAAACAGAAGGGCTTAGAAAGCCATCTTCCGCATGGCTTGGGGGGTGTGGTGATTTATGACGCACACTCCCAACTCACATGGAAGCTGTACCGAGGGATGCCTAAGGTGGCCCAAAAAGAAGCTGATCTGTCCATTTGGGGCAGCAGAAGTGGGCACCCTCAGAGCCACAGCATGTGGTCGCCATGGCCCTGGAGAAATCAGGCCCTTCTAGCTTCTGGCTGCTTCTTCCTGCCCATCTGTTTCGCCCCATGTCTTCTCAAATAAAGACTTCAGAGTATTCAAAAATATAATTTGATTGCTTTTGTTGTGAACTGTCTTTGAGTTGACTTTGACTAATAGCATCCCTATGAATGAGACATTCCTATGACTCCCTGTCCTCAACTGCTTTGCTCTGCCCAGGTCCTGCAGGTTCAGGACTGTGGCATCCTTTATTGCATCTATTCATCTGGTATGCAGCCTTCCTTTATTTCTACTGCCCTCCATCTTTCCTAGCATGATTGTCTTTTCCATTGTGTCCTGCTTTCTCATGATGCGTCTGAAGTAAGGTAAAGCTATTCCCCTTTGACAAGGTTATCATGTTGTGTATTAAGCCAAAGAGCCAGCATTGTCCAAAGTCAACTCTGTGGTCATGTGGCCAGCATGAGTGCACAAAACGCAGTTTACTGTTTGTCCGAATACAACAGCCCAAATTTAATCATCCTGGCTTCCAACTCAGAATATTAATTCAACATAATTCCTGGGAATTGCTTCTATGGTCTAAAACACAACACAGAAATAATCCAGTCTGAGGCTGCTTTAATTGCCCTGGCTCAATGCTAAGGAATTCTGAAAACTATAGTTTTATGAGACATTTAGCCTTCTCTATCGGAGAGCTCTGATGCTACAATAAACTACAGTTCCCAGGATTCCATAGCACTGAGCCAGGGCAGTTATAAAAGGGTGTCAAACTGGATTATTTCTGCTGTGTTTTGGACCTATGCCTTCTATATAGATCCATCCACACACATTTTATATAAGTGAAAAAATACTGGAATCTAGCTAGAAGGGCAAAAGATCTCAAGACTACTACGCCCAGAGGCTTTGCAAATATGGGAGAGGCTGCTTTTATGTTTACCAAAATTAAACAGCATGTTAAATTCAACCTTATTTGAATGTTATTGCCAAATCCAACCTAATTTAATTTCATTGTACACCTCATTTAGGTGTTATCCTGTCAAATACACCACCTCATTTGAATCTCAGCACATACCTCAGTACAAGATGTACCTCAGATACTACAACCTCATCCCTCAATATGAGGGACAGATCTTCATATTAAGACATAATTGTTGGCTCAACATGATGTAGATTAACCTGGTGTTTCACATTCGTCAGTAAATTGAAGTGTCTGTGCATGCTGCACACTGGATTAATTCTTCAGTTTGGAATGACTACATTTGTTATGACACTCTGGAAGTTCAAGACAGTTTGTTTTCAGTTACAGAATCAATAGGAACTCAAAATTTTGCACAGATTCACACTTTTTGTTTGTTTTCAGTTTCAGAATCTGCTCGAACTCAAGATTTTGCACACATCTTGCTAGATTAAAAAAATGCAGAACATTACCTCAAGGAGCTGTTGTATTCAGAGGCCAGTTCCTCATCTGTTGAGTGTGTTGTTGTTGTTTAGAAAAGATATCAACACCAAGGCTGCATCTTTGCTGCAGAATTACTGACTCTGCTTTAACTGCCATGTCTCAATGCTTTGGAATCCTGGGAATTGTAGTTTTGTGAGATATTTATCCTTGTTGGTCAGAGAGCTCTGGTACCACAACAAACTACAAACCTCAGGATTCCATAGGCTGGAGCCATGGCAGTTAAAGTGATGTCAAACTGCATTAATTCTGCAGTGTGACAGCAGCCCAAGGTGACTTTACTGTTGAGGTTTGGGTTCTTTGAAGCAGTATTCTGAGTAGGTCAACTAGCATATGTCTAGACTGAGAAATATCTAGCATCACATCCCATACTTCAGAGGTGAGTGCTGATCATTATGTAGCCAAAACAGTACCATCCACAATATCAGAATAAATGTCATCTAGACATCAAGTTTCTCCCCCCTTGTTCATCTGAAATCTAGCTGCCTTGATGTATAGGTCACTGGTGGACAGCCTATGATGTGGAAGTGCCACAGAGGACACTTTTTAAAAAAATGCCTGGAAAATGGCAAAGTTTCTATGTACCTGGATATGGTGTGGTTAAGCCAATATCTTTTGTTCTGCACAGGTATCTATTGCCTGGGTCACTGAATGAGATGAGAATCATAACCATGGCAATGGGCAACATGTAGGACTGTATAGTATATGTGCTAATATTTAAAGAAATGACTGTCGTTTAGGGAATTGAGCCCAATGTTGTGCATCCCATGAGGTCTCTTCAGACTTCAAGAAGTATTAGAAACAATGGTAGGACATATCAACAGGAGAAATGATAGTCATGGAAGGACACAACTCACAAGCTACAATGTAACACAAGAACCAAGCTGGCAGTAATATGTAGATTTCAGCTAGCTTCTTTAAACCTAACACTCTTGTGGCTGATATGCATTTTATACTTCAGAAAATACAAAATATTTCCCAGGAAATGTACTCATAAACAACCACTGCTAACTGGAGTGTGGCCTGTATTCGTATTGCAGAAGTATTTCAGATGCTGTTGTGTTGCACATTCCATTTGAAGTGGTGTTTGGCCTCACTCCTACCACTAGAATGTATTTTTTAATTATTAATTGGTATGCAGTAGAGCCAGTGTGGTGTAGTGGTTGGAGCATTGGACTGCCACTCAGGATATCACACAGGGACAGGATAAGGACAGGATCATTCTCCCTTCCTTTTCCCATCTTTGACTGCGATCCCGTGAAAGGCTTTCCGATTGCAGCACTATTGTCCCATCATTGAAGTGGCATTGCTTTAATGTGAACTCTTGTTAATGCAAAATGCGGGGCAATTCCACTTCAATGACGGGACCTGTACAGCATGGTTTAAAAGTGATCATGGTCAATCACGCTTTCTGGATGGGATAATATCTGGATAAGCATGACATCGTATGAAAATCGTCTCGCACTCACATTATGAGAAAGGGAAAAGGACAGAACAAGGAAGTTTCATCCTCCGTCTGATAATCTCCCAGGGTTTGATTCCTGCTCAGCCATGAAACCCACTGGGTGATCTTAGACACGTCTCATGATCTCAGCCTTAGTAGAAGGCAATGACAAACCTCCTCTGAACAAATCTTATCAAGAAAACCCCATGATAGTTCACTTTAGGATTGCCGTATGTCAGAAACAACATGAAGTCACACAACACGCACAAGGTAGCTTTATTGTTACATTTTACGGTGCTGCCATAAGCTCCAGAACTTCACAAATAAAAACTGGGCCACATGTAGTCAAGCAACACCAGAATGTGGTGAAAATGGCAAACGTTATTAATGAGGAAGGACAGATAAGCTAGGAGAGGTTGCAGAAGTTTGATTTTGCCTGAGCCCACCGGGAAGGGCATGATTCTGTCCCATCTTCTCTTCTCCCCCCTGCTGAATTAATGGAGTGTAAACGACTTTGACACTTTGAAATCAGTCTGCAGCATTGGAAATAATCCTGGCCAAAGGAGGAAAGTGGGAGGAGGAGAGAGAAACTGGGACATTTTAAAGGCAGCTGAAAAAGTGGGATACCAGATGATTATTCAAGACTGTTTCTGGCAAATTGGATCACTTGCCTCCACTGTATTCTTTATCTTACCTAGGAGCAGAGGCACTTTATTAAAAGCACATTTTAAAATCTTTCTTCCATGCATCTTTTTCTTTCTCCATTAAATTGCAAACATCTAGGGAAGGCTTTTAAAAACCTGTTTGAGCTCTTTTCCAGAAGTACAAATGTGATAAGAAAACTTGGTAAGTTTCACTGAGGCAAACCTCTGTCACCATTGCCCCCATTGTTCTCTAATGAAACTGGTGAGATGAGAAGCAAGTTGAGCCTGTTCATTTGCTTCATTTCATTTATTTGCATTCTTGCAATATCAGGCTGATGTCAATTCAATATATCTAGACTCACATTTTTTACACATGGGCTATTATATAACTTTGTCATTCAGTAGTGCTTTGTTGTTGCTCCATCACCAGTTTTGAAATGTATCTAATGAATATTTGAGTGAAAATCCCTTGCCCCATAATCATTTGAAGTCTATAAAATATATATTTTCCCTAGAAGCACTGATCACTTCCCAGTGAAATATTCATGAGCTGCCATTCAATGAATGCTTCATTCCATATAAATGTCATAGATGCCTAACCAGCCCTCTTACAAGCATCCATTGAAGGCGGTCCCTAAAGATTGCACTGGGTTTACTAGCTTTAGGGGGGGGGACTCCTCCAGGCACTAACTCTGCAGGACTTTACAGGCTGAAGGTTTTAAAAAATGAACAATTAACTAGTGACTGCAAGTGAGAATGAGGTAGAAGGGAAGAAATCAGGTTGGAGGCAAGTTGGTTTTATAGCAAGAGCAACTATTTCTTTATTAAAACAACAGAAAAAGATAGCACTAGAAACTGACAGTGCAGTCTATGTTCAATGCAAGCTGTTTCTCAAAGTAAAAGAGGGGGGGGGATGGCATTTAAACATTGGACTATTACTCTGGAGACCAGAGTTTGAAATGATTCCTATGTTACAGGGGGATAGACTCAGTCAAGGAGGCTGCCCTGAGTTTGCAGTATCTGCACAAAGGCAGCTTTGAGGTCTGTCTTCCATAGATCAGTGGTGACTTGAAGGCAAACAATAATTTAAACTTCTGAGCCAAAGTGCTCCCCTATTGATTCAGCAAATGACAAACTTCAGCATTCTTTGGGATGATGGAAGCCATGGCACTTAAAGTAGGACCAAAAGTACAATTGTGTAGTTTGAAAATGCTCTTTGTGTATTTACGTTAAAAGAGAACAATCTTCATTCGCACAAACACACACATGCACACACTCAGAAGGAACTTTCCTTTCCAGCCTATTTATTGTCCAAGAACAGGCCAAGATTACCTGCCAGTTCTTTCCTCTGAAAGATCACCTACAGCACCTGGTATTCTTTTGCAATCTTCCATCCAAGTACTAACCAGAACTGACCCTGCTAAGCTTCCAAGATTGGATGGTACTGTGGTTCAAGAGAAACTTTGCTTTCCATGGTGTGTACACGTATTTCATTTGTTCCGGCGTCTCAATTTTTTGAAACAATACAAAAAATTATTGGAAGTTTAGAATAATACCTAGTGCATTTGCTCACTATGTTTGTGTGAGTTATGGGTCAGCCTCACTGTCAACATTGGACAAATCCCCCTCCCCAAGAGTTCTTGCATTCTTCTGTGAGAACAGCACAAAACGCAAAGTCAACGGTGGGCAATATACCTTTAGTAGGGCCCATGTAAATTTATGTAAATATAAATTCCTTTGGCTGAACATATGGTATTGTAATTTAAATGTAAAGTGATTTAAAGGTGTAATTTTAATTTTGCTAGTTGTTTATGTCACTACTATTGCCTTTCCATTCAGTTATATATGGAAGTTACAATTTATGAGTAACTTTATACATAAAAATTATTCAGGTTTCTGTAAGGTCTGGTACAGAAGGAGGTCCATGAGGATGACACCATGTTTTACTCCAATGAGTGCCACCAACCCTGGTGATGCCACTTGTCCTGCCATCAAACCCAGGAGACACTTATTTGGCAATCCTGTAGGGAAGAATGAATCTGTCAATTTAAGCTGCCCTTAGTTTTACAATTTTACAGCCTTAGCTGGAAGGGTCATAACTAGATTTTGCTAAATTCTGGGGGACAACTGCAGCAGTGAGAGAAACCTTTGGAATGGTTCTGCCTCAGTAAATTGTCCAGGGGTAGCAATGTAGTCCTACGCCCTCCAAAAAGTTACAAAATTGCCCCGGGTTTTCTCCCCAACAACTCAAGGCTCAAAGTTGTAATCTTGACTGCAATGGGTGAGCATTTCATTGCAATGTATTTTTCAAATCAGAATTTACAGAAAGAGAAATGACAAATTTCATAAGGGGGGGGGGAATTAAGAGATATTTCTCCACCCCCTAATAATGACACTTCACTCTTTTTTCTTATTAATATTATACCAGTGTATGCCCAATATAATCAATGTATGGAGAGAAGTTAAGTCAATATTGTTATTATCATTTCTGAGCATTAGACTAGGACTCTGGAGACCAGGATTTGAATCCCAGTTCTGCCATGTAAACCCACTGGGTGTCCTTAGGCAATTCACACTCTCTCAGTGTCAAACGATGGCAATGGCAAACCCTAGCTGAAGAAACCTACCAAGAATACCCCATGGTGGGTTTGTGTTAGGGTCTCCATAAATCAGAAGTGGTTTAAAGGCACACAACAACAACAACAACTGCTAGCCTCCAATGGAGATCTTTGCCTCCACATAGAAATGTGTGCTATTGGGAACTGAGATCTATGTGCTCCTGGCAATGCCAGGAGCTATTCTTTGGGGGACCAAGTATTCATGTGCTTGTAAAGAAAATCTCTGAATATTGGGATCAATGAATATTTGGAAATGGATAAACATAGAATCCCTAATGAAAGCACATAGATGAAAACTCTATAGATTCAGAAAGATATTATGGAGTTCCACTAAAACATTTAACCTGAGTGATTACCGAGCACGGGTAGAAATACTATGAGAGTTCTGCCAGAATAGGTTAACACAGGTCTGTTGATGGTTACAAAGAATAGCAGGAGGGGGAGGACAAAAATCACAAAATCAGAAACAGTTGAGTTCATTTATCTGAATGTGTATTCTTTCTGGTCTTGAACACTCGCAGGGATTAATAAGTTTGAAGACATATATTAAAAATAAAAGAAAGCAAAACAGACACCACAGTCAGAACAGCCCCCATTTGTTTACCTATGAGTTTTCAAATGTTGAGCAGAATGAGAGTGTTGTACAGTGGGCCCTGGTATCCTCTGGAGTTTGGTTCTAGGACTCCCTATGGATACCAAAATGTATGGATGCTATTCCCACTAGATCAATAGCATAGTAAAATGGCATCCCTTAGACATAGAGCAAAATCAAGGTTTGCTTTTTGGATATATATATATATATATATATATATATATATATATATTGTGCTTGGCTGAATCCATGGATGCAAAATCAGTGGATATGGAGGGTCACCTGTACATACACACACAAAAACCATATAGCAGATTTTTGGCGAAGACTATTCAACATCACACAGATCTCAAAATACTGATCACCATGGTTCATATCAGTATTGGGTGGAATGATCTACACAAAGAGCACCATTCTGTGGGCGGGGAAGGAGTTAAAAATTAGGGCCACTGGCAGCTGATGTTCCTAGCAGGGAAGTCCCTCCATTTTTTTAGGAAATGGTGATCCTTCTTTTTGATGATGGGCTATCCCTGAGTGGGGTTGCCCTCTCATTACATTTTATCAGGGAGATTCCTGGTGTCCTATAACCCATACGCCATGAAAACCAACTCAAAGGGTGGTATCAAGAGAAAGAGACTTGACAGATGCATGAAGCAAACTCTGGTGTTGTGTGTCAGAGCAAGCCAGGTTGAAGAAGGGCTGCAACTCACCACCCAAATGGTTGATGATGTAATGGCCATAGAAGTCAATAGGCTGCAAGAGAAATGTGACTAATGTTGCCAGGAAGGCAAGGACCACAGATGTCACAACTAGGTAAATGCAAAGTCTTCAGCTCATGATCTGCATGTAGTATGATCTGCATGCTAGGGAAGTGTATTAGGGATGTCATGATCTTTCGCTGCAGCTTGGAAAACATTTTTTTTTTTTTTTGGCTTCTTGACCCCTTTAATTTTTTATTTACAATCCAAGAAATCACCCTTTATGTGAAACTATGGAAACCCCAAAGAAGCGGTAGTGTACTACAGACAGCATAACTCATTGCACTGTGCTAAAGACAGCACAATGCAGTGGCCCTGCACTAAGGACACTACAACAGAGTACTACAACACTGCAAACCCCATAATGCAGTGACACTGCACTGCAAACCCCACAATGCAGTGACACTGCACTGCAGACCACACAATGCATTGGCACTGCAGTAAGGACAGCCCAACACAGTGGCACCACAACAGTGTGGCATCGTACTAAGCACAACAATGCAATGGTACTGCACTACTGACCCCACAATGCAATACCATTGCACTACAGGCATCACAAAACAGTGGCATTGCACTAAGTGGTACTGCATTGCGGATGCCACAACACAGTGGCACTGTACTAAGGACAGCAGTACACTCCACTACTGAGCCCTTAATGCAATTGCTGATACTACAATGCACTGGAACTGCACCAACGATGTCAAAATGCAGTGACACTGCACTTACAGATCCATCAATGTAGTGACAATACATTAAGGATATTGAACATTCCAATATTCCAACATTGTGGAACTGCACTGAAGACACTACAGTCAGTGTGGAGAGGGGAAGAAATGACTTGTCCACCCCACCCCCACCCCAGCCAATCGCTCAACCATCCAGACCACTGCTAAGGAAGGGGTGCTCTGAAGCCACCAGGACACCAATTCAGGGTCTGATGTGTCTGCTCTCTGAGCAGCCATGTCTGATCCTGAATGCAGCTGCCCCCACCCTGGAAAGGCCTTCAAGATCTGACATGGATGCTGGACCCTGGCCGTGGATCCTGAAGGCACTGCCACCCTAGCAGCCACCAGTACTGAGGGGTACAGAACTGTGGCTTCTGGAGGACTCGTTTAGGATCCAATGAGTGAGTGAGTGGGTGAGTGAGTGGGAAAGCACCCTTCCTCACTCACACAGTAGCTGTGTCAGTTCCTCTGGATGTACCACCTCACTGAATGCAACACCCCTCTGTAGTGTCGCCCTGTCTGGTGTGCGCGCACACACATACACCCATGATGCCAATGTATATAGGCAGGAGTTTTAGTGCTCCTACATTCATATTGTTTTTTGAACATCAGTAGAAAGAAGAAAAATATAATCATTGAGTCTACAATGCTAATGTACAGTAATGTTCCTTGGGGCTCAATTAAAGGCCAGTCTTTGAATCACCTTTGGGCTTTATCTGTTCAGAAAGACATGAGGAGTAATTTAGTTCACAAACCAGTAGGGAACAGTTGGGATCAGATTCATCATCTTCTCTCTCTAGGCATGGGCATGTTAGAATGACTTTATCACATGAAACATATGTTACTTTTTCCATGAAACTCTTTCCTGAATTCCTTGAGGAGGAATTTAAGCTTTCCATCTTTAGTCCATGGCTTTCTTCTTTCTCACACTGAATCTCTGGTCTCTTCCAACTCTATGATTCTATTATTCTAATTCATAAACTGTTTCATTTACCGGCCTACAATTTCATTCCAGATGTATATGGGTCTATTGCTCGTTTAAGCAGAGAACGTTATCCTAGCCATTGTGGCTTATGACTGCCTGGTAGCTGTATGCCAGCCCTTATACTATATGCAGATCATGAGCTGAAGACTTTGCATTTACCTAGTGGTGGCATCTTTGGTCCTTGCCTTCCTGGCAACACTAGTCACATTTCTCTTGCAGCCTACTGGTTTCTATGGCCATTACATCATCAATTTGGGCTGTGAGTTGCAGCCCTTCCTCAAACTGGCTTGCTCTGACACACAACACCAGAGTTTTCTTCATGCATGTGTGAAGATTCTTTCTCTTGATACCACACTTTGAGTTGGTTGTCATGGCTTATGAGTGTATAGGACAGACTGTTCTGCACATTCATTCAACACAGGGTCACAGGAAAGTCTTCTCCCTCTGTAACTCTCACCTTGCTGTGGTCACTGTTTCTTATGGGACAATCAGGCTCATGTACTTGAGGCCACAAGGAAAAACTTTTTGAGAAGGACAAGTTGATATCTTTAATGTGTGAGGCCCTGACCCCCATGTTCCAGCTTGGGAAATAAGGATGTGAACTGGATTTTCTCTAGGCTGGTTGGAAGGAAATTGTCAGAATAGAGACTGGTGTTTTTTCACTTATTATGCACTCTTTCCTACTGTTATCAGTTAACAGTAAATATGCAGAAGTGATGGAATCAGTGAAGGTTTGAGCTTTTATCCTCTTTATCTTAATGCCATTAGTCAGAAAAGAAACCATAAAGCCACTGTGATGGAGTAGTTTAAGTGTTGGACTACAACTCTGGAAATAAGGGTTCAAATCCCGTTAACCATGGAAACCAACTGGGTGGCTTTGAGCAAATCACACACTCTCAGCCTCAGAGGATAGCAAAGGCAAAGGCAAACACTCTCTGAATAATGCTTGCTAAATATCCCTCATGATAGGTTTGCCTAAGAGTCACCATAAGATGGAAACAACTTAAAGGCACACAACAACAAACTTTCTTATATAGAAATTAATTCTATTCTTAATAGTCATTTATTAAAATATTTATATCCACTCCTATTTTGACAATCCCAGAGTGGTTACAGGTAAAAGTAGTATGGCAGTTTAAAACAATACAAAATAAATAATTTAAGCACATCAAAAGCATTAAACCAGTTACTCAAGATCTTACTTTGTGCTACTTTGTGCTTGTGTGGGATAAATCTATACTCATGTAGTTACAGAGTGATGATGCTATAATCCTTCAGATGAACATTGTATATCTCCCAATATGCCTGCTAAATTGTGCAATAAGAAGTAGCTGTTTAAGTCCATCTAGTACAGGGGTAGGCAACCTGCGGCCCGTGGGCCGGATGCGGCCCGGCAAGGCCTTGGGACCGGCCCCAGCCTGGTCCTGCCGCCAATTGCCACCGGGGCCTTTGGCATCTCGCACGAGGGGCATGGTGGGACAATTGTCTATAGAAGCCTCAGAAACATGCATTTATCTTAACATTTTTTAAAAAATCAGCAAATGTTTTCGCGTGTCCTTCATTTTTTATTTAAAAAGTGCCCTCCATTTGAAAATTTTGTCCTACATTTGTCCCGGTTTATTTATTTATTTAATTTGTAAAAAATTATTTAAATATTTATTTTTTGGCTTCGGCCCCCCAGTTGTTTGAGGGACAGCAACCCGGCCCCCGGCTCAAAAGGGTTGCCTACCCCTGATCTAGTAGTTTGACAGTTCTCTGAAAACACAAAATGGCTCTTGTTTGAGTTCTCTTGCAACAACTAATCTCCTTTTTGCTCCAAGGAAGAAATCTCATCTCAATCTTTGATGGTGCATACATCAACAAATATTAGATTATGTTTCTTCTGTGGTTATATCTGAAGTCAGTTTTCCCCCAGCCATTGAATAAGGAGACCCCTGTTCAACATCTTCCTAAGTGCTCCTTTGACTTCTTTGTTTCTGAGAGTATAAATTAAGGGGTTCAGCATGGGAATCAGAACAGTGTAAGACACTGCAAGGATATGGTCCTTGCCTTCACCATAGCTACCTTTGAGCCTAGTATATGAGAAGATGGCACTGCCATAGTGAAGAAAGACCACCGTTAAGTGAGCTCCACAGGTAGAGAAGGCCTTGTGACAGCCCTGGGTTGAGTTCATGTGCAGAGAAGCCATTAAAATGCACCCATAGGACAACATGATGAAGGAGAAGGGGACAACCAGTATCACGGTAACCAAGGTTGTAACAGTCCTTTCAATAATTCCATAGCCTGGGCAGACCTGGCTCAGAACAGGAGGGATGTCACAGAAGAAATGTGGGATGTGATTAGGTGCACAAAATGGCAAAGAGAAAATCATGCCAGTGAGGAAGGAAGAAACAGCGAAACCACCACAGATGGAGCCTACCACAAGGCCCCAGCAGATATGTTGACTCATGAGGATCCCATAGTGGAGTGGGTGACAGATTGCCACATAGCGGTCCCATGCCATTGCTGTCAATAGCAGGCAGTCACTTACGCCTAAAGCCACAAAGAAGAACATTTGTGTGGCACATGATGCCAAAGGAAGGGGTTGATGGGGTTCGAGCAGGTCACAAAGCATTCTTGGTATCACTACCAAGGTGTAGGCTGTCTCAGAACAGGAAAGGCTTCCCAGGAAGAGATACATGGGTGTGTGGAGGAGTGGATCAGCCCACACCACAGCTATAATCAATCCATTGCCTACCAATGTCACTGCATACATCATCAGGAAGAGTCCAAACAGCATGTGCCTCAACTGCGGATGACTGGTGAATCCCAACAGGATAAATTCAGTCACCATGGTATGGTTGACAGAAGGACCATAGACCATGCCCCTGAACCCTTGCCTGAAAGAAGATAAGACAGGAAGAAATACAACTGCATGGGAGAGCATGACCATGGTATAGGCAATGAAAAGGCAATGGTCAAAGGGCAGAACAAATCAGAAGGGAAAGAGAAGAATAAAAAAGAAAGGATGTGGGTGAGCCTCAATATCAACTGCAAGCTAAATAGTGAGTTGCACAGCTAATCTTGCACCCATCTCCATTGCTGCACAGGGTGGTGTTGGTTGAAAACTAAAGTTTACATACTTTAACACACACATGTTTGACCATGGTTGTGCTATAAACTGGAAAATTATATCTGTCACTCTTGGCCCCCACTCAGGGCACTTTGAATGCAAATGTGTGAATGCTTTAGACCTGTGAACTATACATTTGAAAGGTCTGAAGCAGAAAGAGTGGTTGTAAACTACTCTGCCTCCTACCCTGGCCTTCCACTACTCTGTTGGCAGGTCAGGCATCATCATCAGGTGATGATTCGATTTCAGGGGGATGATTCCATTGGGGGGGGTGAATCCTCTCTGAAAGAACTATCCAAGTTGCTGAGACCTATCCCACAACTTGGTTCTGTACCTTGGAGAACTCTTTTGAAATGCAGAATAAAACAGGGAATGGATTCACTGCCCCCAGTGACATGGAAGTGACTACTCACCTCTGGTTGGCACTATCAATTTTTGCCTCTTGAAATACAGGCCAAGATGACAGCTTCTCTTTCCACCTGTAGAATTCAACTAGACTGGCAGACAAATCTTGCTTAAACACTGATGATTGGACTGGGATGGTAGGGAGACTCTACCACAGCTGAAGACAGCAGGCTAGCTTTGGTGGTGTAGGGCAGTCTGCCACCTGAGGCAACTGGCTCACTCCCTACTGGTAAGTCTGTCCTTTGCTCTTTGCGCATGTTCCTTCCATGTTTGATGTGAATTCTGCATGAATGAAGGTGAGCAAAGAACCTGGTGTACTAGTATGTGCATTCTCCCTCTGATGTTTTGCAATTCTGTATTTCCATATTTCTGCATTTCCAATTCTGCTGTTTTCTGTATCAGCAACCCCTCTCCCCATGAAAGCATCTTCCTTTTTTGGGTGCATAAGGAAATATTGTAGCCACACCTTAGGACAGTACTATGAAGAGCAGTGCAAGAGGTTTATTGGTTTGTGGGGGAAAGCTCCTCCAAGCACTAACTCTCTGCAGCACTTCACAGGCTGAAAGCTTTTTAAATGGACAATTAAACAGAGTAACTGTAAGTGAGAATGAGGTAGAAGGGAAGAAATCAGGTTGAAGACAAGCTGAATTTGTAGCAAAAATAATAATTTCTTGATTAAAAAGACATAAAAAGATAGTAGCAGAAACCAATATTATGGTCTATACTCAGTGAAAGCTGTTTCTCAAAAGGGGAGAGGGGATGGCATGAGTGGACACCCTACTGTTGACCAATCTAAGGGAGCTAGAGAAGTTTAGCTAAATTTAAGGGATTATAGACTAAATGACACACATGGATTTTCTCACCCTCCAACATGAAGACGAGTCTGATAATTGGAGAATGGAGCAGCAGAAGGATAGGAAGCATGTCTTTGGCCTGATAAAGACAGACCAAAATAAAGCTGCTTCAAGTCACTTTGGAGGTGTGCTGTTTAAATGATACATGCGTCCTAAGAGTCCAGAAGCTTCACTAAAGCCACGCTCCAGTCCTAAGAACTGGAGTGCAGCTTTGGTGCAGCTTCCAGACTCTTAGGATGCATGCATCATTGAAATACCATACCTCCAAAGTGACTTGAAGCAGCTTTATTTTGGCCTGTCTGTATAGGGACTTAGAGACTCTGTTTCTGTCTCTGTATTTAACTTCTTCCTTGAACAACTTGGGGGCTGTCTCCTAAAGTGAGGTGAACACCTCTGGCTGGGGAAAACGTGACATCAATGTTGTTCAAAAAAAATTCAAAAAAGCAAAAAAACATGCTTGCAAAGGCCAGACGTGAACATGTCCTTTAGGCACTGATAATTACTCTTAGATGGCCTTTCCAGTTGAAGACTATGGAGCTGCACACACAAGACAAGGCCAGTTAAGTAGCCATTTATTCTCTTTCAAATCCAGACAGGGTTGACCACCATCTCTGGAAGATACACAGTACCTCACAATGGGTGATGTACCAGTCTGAGCCAATTTGGCAGGTCTCCATTCAGTGGAGATAGACAAAATATGTAAGTACTAATTGCTTTCATCCATGAAATCATTTCCTTGTCAGGAGGGGAGGGGGTTGAAGAGAAATTGCACTTTTGAATAAGGCTTAGCTTTTTTTCAAGATGGGTAGGGGTCCAGGCCACCAGCTCTATCCGTCCAGTATGCCTTCTTAACAATTTGTGCAGCCTCTGGCAACAGACTGCTTCCTGCCTTATGCATCAACATTTAATATTCATATTTATTGAGCATAAGCCTAACAGAACAATATAAATGACTGCTTAAGGTGTGACTACAAGGGTTTAGCTATGAGAGGAAGGCAAAATTAAATCATTAGTCCCTCAGATAAAAAATCCACAACCCAAATGAAAGTTTCCTTCATTCCCCAAATTTCTAGTGTTGCCAAAATTGAAACATTGAAAATAGTTCGCATCCAGAACTCTTCTGTTGGATTGATTTGCATTCCATTGGTAACTTTGCCCACTCCCAATTCCTTGGATGATTAAAATATATTTCAAAAGTGTGTGTGTGGATGTGCCTTCAAGCTGCCTGTCAACTTATTGCAACCCCATGTTTCTCATACAGTTTTTCAAGGAATACTCAGAAGTAGTTTTGAGAGTTTTTTCCTCTGAAATATAGTCTACAGCACCTGGTATTCATTGGCAGTCTCTCATCCAAGTACTAACCAGAGCTGATCCTGCTTAGCTCGCAAGTTAAGATGGTATCTGGTGCCTTTAGGGTGATTAGAGATGGAGGACAATTATGGGTGAAGAGAAATTTTGCTTTCTGAGGCATGTACATATATTTCCTTTGTTCTTGCATTAACTCAATGCAACAAATAATAATGATCTGTTCTGTTTGTTTAGCAGAAGAGAAACTGGGCAAGTTTTCACAAGCAGTGATCATTCTTTTAAAGTGCCTTAAGCTATTTAGAAATAAAATAAATCTGTCTCCAGCCTCTATTACTAGACTAAATCACAGATCAGAGTTCTGAAACCAAAGAGTAGCTGGCAAAGCATGGCACTGATCCTAGTTAGGATGGTAATGCCCAATACAAATCCTTTTCTTCTGGTGATGATAATCTCTACCTACTGATCGTATCCATGATCTGGTTTGTTTCTGCCATTCCCTAACCTCAACTGGAACAGAGAAGCCAAAACCCATAAATATCCAGAACTTATTAGTTCCACAACAATACATGGATGGCACTGGCAGAAAATGAATGCCACTGGATCTTACCTCCAAGTGTCCTGGGAGATGATAGGCTAAATCTATGCAGAAAAGGACAAGTTAGGGTTATTAGAAATTTACATGCTGAGAAAGGAAGGAACCCTATTAGGAGGAAAATACTGCTCTAGTGCAGGGGTTTTATAATCATCCACATATTTTGGAGTCAGATCTAACCTGAGTATGACACACTGAAGCTGATTAGTTGTACACAATTTCCTCTGGGGCTTCAACAGTTCAGTCCTTAAAGTTTGTACTGTGAATTACACAGTACCATTGAATTACCACTGGAATATTCTGGTATTCATAGAATGTGTTCCCAGAGGCAAGGATGAGATAATGCATTTGTTCCTTCCCAAGGGGTTCTCTTCTGTAATATGTATGAAAAACATATCTGAAGTTTTCCCACTTCAACCTGCTCTTTACTCATTCTTGGACTTCACATGAAGTTCAGAAATGGTAAATATGAGACAGGTGGCCTGGCAGTTCTTCAAGGTGTTAGGATCCCATTAAATCTCCACTCCTCAGCACTCTCAGCACTATATTCTTCAGTGCTGATGGTTCTAGACCTTTGGATCTCCAGATGATTTGGGCTTTGGGTCCCATAATTCCTAACTGTTGGCTAAGTTGTCTGGGGATCCTGGAAGCTGAAATCCAAAACTAATGGAGCACCAAAGTTTGAGAACTACAGATCAATTCTAGGTTGTTCCTTTAAAGAGGCATTTGCAGTTTCTAAGACCCTAACATACAACTACAGAGACCCAAACACACAATCCTTCTCTAGCCAGTGGGATCAGCCAAGAAGAACACCAGATGGAGTTTGTAGTTTGGTCAGAAGAGCTCTCAGGCAGATAATTCTAAATGCCCCTCCCTTCACTGTCAAACACAGGATTGTTATCATGGCAGTTAAAATTAAATCATATCACTATAACTGCGTAGTGAGAAAGAGATTTAAGTTTCACTTTAAAATGGTACCTTACATTCTGTCTTAAATTATCTCTCTCTTTTTAGGGGGAAATGTAATCAAATATAATAAATATTAGTATATGGGTTCTGATCTCTGTCTTAATGACATGTAACCCCCCTCTTCACATATGAAGACTTAGTCAAAGAGGCTGAATCAAGCCAGAGAAGGCACTGCCAGGATGGCGAGATAAATAGCCCCCATCTTCCTGTGTCTCTGGGTGCAAGAGCAATCCCAAACCTGAGCAGGACTGTTTGCTGAGCTTGGTAGTTTGGAGCATAATAAAGACATATTCAGTTCCTCCCACTGAACTTAACCATACAGTATGTCAATGCCTACTATGACAAAACTGTGCTCAGAAAAGCAAGGTTAAGTTGAGACAGACAACTCTACACTGGGTATGAAAGCAAAAAAGATATTAAAAATGAAACATGTAGTTTTAGGAACTGAAATTTCCATCAAGTATTGATATGTCAAACCGAGTATAATCTTTTCCCTTGTCCCGATCCATGGGAAAAGGCCTGACTTGCTTCAAAACACCTTTGTATGGGATGTTGAGGGGAAGCTCCATCATCTCCATCCCATAGATTACTGGCATTCAGAACAGCTTGCCCTCTTCCAAACTGGCTGGCCAAACTGTGCCCTTGGTTTTTATTGATTTGTGTTGTCTTTCTCCAGCACTTGCAATTTCACCAGTTTTCCCCTCCCCATTACCAGGAAATGTACTGATCATTGTTTGCTCTGCTTAACCGCTCTACCCTCTTGATGTTTGATCTTCTCAAAAATTGTTTGGGATATTTATCAGCTCCCTGCCACTGCCCTCTGATAGAACAAACATTTAAAAAGTTCAAACAGCTTATTAAAAACTAATTGGTTCATTATAGCACAAGTTGTTATGGACTGTAGACCATTTCTTTAGATGGCTGAAGCAGTACAGTATCTTGAATTTTATGTTCATAGTCAGAAGACATGTTTTTGTTTGCGGCGGGGGGGGGGGACTGAAAATAATGAAATCACAGTGAAATTAAATGCAGGGTGTATTAGCCATGATACTGGGGATTCAAAATGTTTTGCTGATAACATGGAATCCAGGCAATAAGTAAATCAAGTAACACATAATTAGTGTGGTAAAAGCAATTAATGTGTTACCCACCCTAGCTATAGACTGGCCACACTAAGTGACCAAGCATCTAAAGTATTAATGCAATATAAAATATTATAAGCTTGATGAAAAAAAAAAAGCTTGATGAACACTAGCAAGAAGTCATGCCCACTTACTTACCACATTATGGTCAATATCCAAAGAACTTTTGATGACATTCCTTTCTATGCTGTTCAGGTCAACAGCTTGACAATAATTGCTTAAATCCAGTTGCTAGTCCCAATTAGAACCCTAATGAATAAATTGTTAAAGGAGACATCAGCACCTTCAATGTCCATTCATTCAGCAGATTTTCTATAGCTATGATTATGAATGGGATGTACACCAATTAGGTTGCTGGTTGATTGGTTTGTTTATTCAGTTAGTAACCTTTCTTTTATTCCTTGCATCAATTACTATTGTTTTTATTCCCAACAGCTTTTGAAGTTGAGGACATCCAAATTGAACAATATAGATATTGTGAGATATTTCAGAATTATTGTTCTCGTTTCTGTTCTTCTCAGCCAGAGGTCAGAGGTTAGCAGTTTTGCTCTCTGGGAGCCTTATAACACAAGCAAAGAAATCCAAAACAGATCAGGAAAGCAGTGGCTTTCTCCGTGCCTTTCCATATGACATCGTAGCACTTCCATTCTCCTTCCAAGGGAGCCGGTCATAAAAGCGCGTCTTTCGTTGCACTGGAAAAATCCATTCAATAAAAGGCATGCTTTGATGACTGTCTCCTTCAGGAAGGAGAACAGAAGTGCCATGATGTCATGCGAAGAGGCTCAGAGAAAGCCACTGCTCTCCTGCTCCATTTTGGATTTTTTTCCCTCTCATGAGATAAGGCTCTGAGTACTTCTTAACTTACTTGTATGCCAGTGGTTGGTCACCATGGTGACCATACTGAATATCCAATAGGGGATACAGGAGCACACATCATCTTTTTTATGTCTAGCATCTTCAGCTTCCCAGAAATATTTGGATAGTGACTGCTGAATAGAGGGTACTGACCTAACTGGAAACATAGACACTGCTTTAGGCTAACTTAAAAGAAACATATACGGTAGGTAAGGAACTGAAAGCAAGTAGCCAAGCAGCAAACAAAGAGGAGACCAGCTCCACATGCTAAAAGATGGTCAACTGTTTGTTTATTAAGTTTATAACTTAAAAGAAAGATAGGAAGGAAGGAAGGAATTTTCTGCTACATTATTAAATACCCAATTATAAGACTTGTATATTGGCAGTAAATACAGAACCAGCCACATACCATATATAGTCAACTCTAAGTCAAAAAATTTATGCCCATATCTTGACCCTAAAATCACAGATCGACTTATATATGGGCAAAAACTGTACTACATCCCAGAAAGATTGTAAAAGAAGCACCATCCTGATGCCCCATTCCCCCTGCCTTGATAGTAATTTCTGAAAGAGCTGCCAGGCAAGAGTGTGTATATGGAGATTATCGCACTGGGTTCTGAGAACGTTCTCATCACGTGATGAGAACGGAA
>NC_056523.1:186503756-186566893 GCF_019175285.1 Sceloporus undulatus | reverse complement strand
TCTTCCTCTTCCTCCTCCTCTTTCTGTCCCTGCCCAGCAAGCACTACATTTCCTCCTAGTTCCTTCCCAGTCCCATGGAAAAGCTTTCTCCCAGCAAGCACTACATATCCCTCCAGTTCCTTCCTTCTAAATCCTATGTTAAAATCTTCTTCTCCCCTGTTTACCCCCATCTTATCCACGAGTCATATCAAAATCTATGATTTTGACCCTAAAACCTTCCCTCGACTTATACACGAGGTCGGCTTATACACAATTATATATGGTACTTCAATAATTTAATGTTATCTCTTATTATTTATTTATTTTATTGATACTCTCCTTTCTCCTTAATAGGGTTCAAAGAAGCTTACAGCATAAATTAAAATAAAGCACTTTAAAAAGTAAGAAGTACAAGAGGATGGTCAGCCAAGTCTGAAGGCCTGTTCAAACAAGATCTTTGCCTGCCAGCAAAAACATAGAAGAGACAGGGGGCAGATCAAACCTCCCTCGTGAGGAAGCTCCAAAACCTAGGAGCAACAACCAAGAAGGCACAGTTACCACCAGATTCCCTTACTGAGCATGTGTTGACAGCATGGCAGAGAAAAAGGTGGAAAGCAGAGAAGCCTGCATCAGCAGTGTCCCACCAACATGGTAAAAAAGCATACATCTATAAGTCTGGCCTTCAAACAGAAATCAAAAGAGAAGTGGAGGCTGAAAAAAGAAAAGAAAATTATCCCTGGATGCATTTTGGAAGTACCTTCCAAAGTTAATTCTAAAAGATTCAAAGTGTTTTCATTTTTTGTGGTGCAGGAACTTATCTCCATTCTTTTATTATACCTCTGCCTTTGGCACCAAATTTTTCTGCTAAAGAAATGATTCCCAGGAACATATCTATATAATATAGTATAATAAACCAATTTTATGTTCAACCATGAAACAAAGATCTTCCATTGCTCAGGATAAGTTTTAAAAAAACTACCGGTAACTGGTTGTTATTTTTGCATGAGCTTTTGTGGCTATAAATAAATCCACTTCTTCAGATGCAGTGCAGAGTGATATTATTAAAGCTTCAGGTTATAAATCCTAGTTATACAGTTGTGAGAGTGGGAAAGAATGTAATAGGATCCAGAAAGATGCAAATCATGTCCTTTGCCCTAAATTTTCACAGGGCTGGGTGTGGTAATGCAGTTCTTTCAGATCTTTATAGTGGTCAGTTAGTGTTCATGTCTGCTTTCGTTGTTGTTAACTACCCTCAAGTTGATCTCAACTCATAGCAATCCTGTGGATGAAACATCTAATAGACCTCAAACAGACAGGCCAAAAGGGACATTGTCAGGCCACTTTGAAGGTGTGGTATTTATATGCCTAGAATGCAACCAGATCTGCCCCAACCCGGAATAGCCAGGGTAAAAATGAGTAGAAAAAAATACTCCTTTTTGGTGGCCTGGTTCAGGACCTTAGCGGCGTCTCACATTGGGAGCAGGTTGGTGCAGTCCCATAGTGATCAGGGCAGAAGTGGCCTCTGGCTGCTCCTTTTACCCCATCTGCTTAAGGCCCAAGATTTGCTGTCTTCCACTATTCTTGTTAGTTCTTGCAGATTCATACCTGTGGCCTCCATAATAGAATCCATCCATATAGCACAGTGATTCCCAAATTCTGATCTTCCAGGTGTTTTGAACTTCAGCTCCCAGAATCCCAGACTATTGGCCAAAATGGCTGTGGCTTCTGGGAGGTGAAATCCAAAACACCTGGAGGACTAGAGTCTGGGAATCACTGTAGGCTTCCTCTCTTTCTGCATCCATCCATCTTTCCTAGCATTATTGCCTTTTCTAGTGAGTCATGCCTTCATGATGTGGCCAGAGTATTTTTGCTTCCAGAGAGCTTTCAAGTTTGATCTGTTCTAGGAGGACCCATTTTTGGGGGGTTTTTGGTTGTCCGTGATGTCCTCAGCACTCCTCTTCAGCACCATATCTTAAATGAATTTCTTTTCCTTAATCTATTTTCTTCATTGTGCAGCTCTTGCATCCAGACATAGAAATGGAGAATACAATCGCTTGTAAAATTTTAACTTTCATGCTCAGTTGTATATCTTTGCTCTTTTGGATCTTTTCTAATTCTTTCATAGCTGTCCTTCCCATTCTTAGGGCCTCAACAGACCAGCACTAAACACTGGTAACGGGGAGGAGTGGGGACGCTGCCTGCCTGACCACTTCTGAACTAAGAACAAAAACAGCAAAATGCAGGCCTATGACTAACAATATCATTTTTTCTTCTTCTGTATGGTTTTTAGCATCTTGCCTAATGAAGAAGCCAGTGGAACTTCAAAAGCTTGCAACATGTATATTGTGCATTTTGGTTAGCCCAATAAAGGCATCACTGTTTAGTGGATTTTTCATATTTTTGGATTTCTATATGGCCAACACAACTACCCCTAAATGTTTCCTGGCTTAGCTTTGCTATTCTGTTGCTGCTACACTCTGGTTGTACTATGGTTTTTGCACTGGGCTATAAGTTTTGAAACTAAATTGTAGTTAAGCCACTTTAGAGAGCCTTACAGAGGAAAGTGAAAGAAAGGAGAAATAAAACCGAAATAAATAAATAAATTTGTTTTTATGTTGTTGACAGTGGTGAGAGGAATAGTTTGTTTTTCCATGATTTCTTACCTTTTTGTCTTTTCCCCACTGAGTAGGCAATGATTAGTATGTGTAGTTTTTAAACCATTTTTTATCTTTACATGTACACTTATTTTGTCTTGGTTAAAAATCTATTGGTTAAAAATATTTTGTCTTTGGTTAAAAATGGCAATTAAAAGTTAAGGTATTCCTGAGATATTTGTATGGCAGTTGTTTCCTCTTTCTTTGGCACCCTCTTGCCAAGTGAGTGACCTGCTGGTCTGGAATTAAGACATTTCTTATTGCCTTGATACATTGCTCCTTATTTTGCTTTATAATAGATGTTCTGTTTGCCATGTAAGCAGATGATGGTTGCCAGAAGGGTTGGCTATAAAAGTCACTGGGAATCTGAAGGCATCCCTGCATCATACAGCAGGGAGTTGCAAAGATGAAAGCTTTAGCTTTCATTCTCTTCTGCCTCTTTATTGCAGTAAGCGAAGGCAAGAAGTTTGACAAATGTGAACTGGCCAAATTGCTGAAACACAATGAAATGGATGGATACTTTGGTTATAGCCTGGACCTCTGTGAGTTTGCTCATCCTTTTCTTCCATTTTTTACTATGCGATATATATTTTGTGGGGAGAGGGTTAGAGCTGACATGAAATGTCACGGAGAGGGGGCTCTTTTCCAAAGCAACAGTCCATGGCCATGAACCCACATCCTCAAGGCTTCCACTTCCACTCTTTTATTTTATTTTATTTTGGTGGGGTAGGAGAACCAAATAGGGACACAAGTTATCACCACACCGCAGTTCTGTATTGACCCTCTACACGAGGAGTGGGGAAAGTGCAGCCTGTGACTGGCATGTAGACCCCAAGATCATTTCGTGACAGCACTCCTTAGGATCACCAGCGCCCAATTTTTTGGGAGTGGTAAGTAGTAGTGGGACATGCTTGCAAGGTCTCTCTGCTTTATATCTTTTTACTAAAAGAATTACACACTGGTTGTTGACACCTCTTTTCCTTATAAAAGAGGATTAAGGCTGTCCATCATATATTATTCAGGACTGTTTGCTGCTGCTGTTGCTGCTGTTGTTGTTTTAAAAGAAAAGAGGCTGCATCTCCCTTAAATGTCTAATTCCTCAGACTTCAACTATTGTGTGTTTGTATGTGTATGTGTCTTCAAGTCACCTGTGGATGTAATGGTGACCTCATTAATTTCATAGGGGTTTCTTAGGCAAGGAAATCTCAGAGGTAGTTTTCCCAGTTCTTTCCTCTGAAATGTAGCCTAGAGCACCTGGTATTGACCTCTTTTCAATATAAAGATAAAATTTAATATGGAGACAATATGGAGACAAATTCCCCCAATGTGGTGAGCCAAAGATTTCTGAGAAGGATGGGAGACTGGAACAGCTCCTGGAAAATAAGATTTCAGGAACACTGATACATGAGGACTCTGTTGCTACCTGGAGAAATCTAGTGGGAGCAGGCACTGTATGCAAAGAGAAAAGAGTGACACAGAACTAAGAACATCCCAAGACATTTTGTTGCCTGATGCCAAGAACAGGATGCTGTCTTCCCCCACCCTCCACTCATTCCACAACCTCATTCTATGTACAGGAGCAGAGTTTACCAGCTACTGAACCTTATTCCAGTGAAGTCATTGGAATTCTGTAATATTAGTATTATTTTATTACCTCTCACCCCAACAGACTACCCAAACAAACCAAACATTCTGATCAACATTACATTTTTGAAAACTAGACAGAAACACACACCAAGAACAGAAAGCTATGTGAAACAACACAGTTTCAGGGGCTTGCCAGAAGTTCAGTAGGAATGGATTAATATCCCTTTGGGGGACAGGATACCACAGCTCAGGTGCCAAGACAAGGAGGCCCTGTTTCAAGAACAATTTGGCAAGGACAAATCTGATCAATCTTTTGTCATTCCATTTGTTTTCAACTACTTTTTTGCCATTTTGTTCACACTCTGATATTGTTTAGGTACACATGTCCCAGTTTTCATCTGACAGTTGGAAGGTAGGCTTTCTGGGTGGTAGGACACACAATTGGTTCTCTGGTGAGTGTGTCAAATTTCAGGCAAGCTCAAGTGGGAGGAGGCTTTCAGATATGTTGACCCCAGGCAATGCTTCTCATGCTTCCTAATGTGTCAGAGACTGGTGCTATATTTGTTACCATTGAATACAACTGTTTCTTTCTTTCCTAGAAGATCTCTGTAAATTGGCAGCCAATGGCTCATGGACTGGAACCAGTCCAAGGGCTGCCACTTTGAGAAATACCAGTTTAGAGGCAGGTCAAAACCAGCATCTTAAATTGAGTTCAGGAAAAGAATGGATGTCAGCAGGTGTAGTACAAGACCAGTGATATGAGTAGCCTAGCTACCACATTATGAAATAGCTGTAATTTCAGGACACTTTTCAAAAACAGAACTATATAAAATATATTACATTAGTTTATATAAGCAGTAATTAAAACATGAACCATTGTGCCTAAATCTTCTTCTTTTTAATCATGGGACCTCAACCCTCTTTTGGATGGAGTTGCATCTCTTTTTGATGGAGCCAGATAGCATCTGAGGCCAGGAGTGCCTTTGCCCAACATCGGCTGGTGTGCCAGCTGAACACCAGCCAGTGTTGGGCAAAGGCACTCCTAGCCACAGATGCTGTCTGGCTTTCCAGAAGCAATACTGGGTCCAAGAGCATCTCCAGAGTGCAAACTTGATCTTTCAGAGGGAGTGCAATTCCAGCCAAAACAGGACTGAGGTCCCAAGCCTCATGGCCTTCATGACCCACAAATGGCAGCAGGCCAGTTTAAGGGATGGAAGACAAGCCCCTCTATCCCAAGGAGAAAAGGCTGGAACAGTCATTCCCAAGCTTTTGTCATCCCAGTGCTTTGGACTTCAGCTTCTAGAGGTCCCAGCTACCTTGGCCAACAGTCAGGATCCTGGGAGCTGAAATCCAAAATATCTAGAGGACCAGAATTTGGGAGCCATTGGCCTAGAGGATACTCAGGAAGAACATTTGGGAAACAGATTACTATCCCATTGCACCTGGCACCCGAGGCAGTTGCTTTACTAGCTATACTGAAATATTCCCCCTGAAATAGGAAATTATATTTCCCAAATACCTTCGACTTCACTTTTGAAAATCCTTTCTTCTTTCATCTCTCTGGAAAACTACATGGAAATTTCTACTTAACGATGTTCTGTTCAAGCACTGTCTTTTCCTGAATAGCTAGAGTACTTTTTATTTGAAAATGTGTGATTGTTTTTCTTTAAATGGCATGACTCTCTTTCTTCCCTTTATTTTTACACGGCACCTTTTCACGCTTACCTTCCTCCACCCCTCCAGATATGTGTATGATTTATCATGAGAGTGGCTATGACACCAAAGCTGTGAAGAGACCAAACCAAGATGGGACTGTCAACTATGGGCTTTTTCAAATCAACAGCCGCTTGTGGTGTTCTGACGGGAAGAACAAATCAGCCAACAACTGCAAAAGTTCATGCAATGGTAAGCGATGTGCTCTTGTGAGATGAGCAAAAGGCCTGTGAAACTTCCCAGATAGATTGCATGGATTGTGTTTGTGAGGGAAGGCCCTAGCTTCCCCACCCTCCAGTGAACCATTCTCTGTCCTCACTTTATTTTCTCATACAACACACGCAAACCATTCCCGGGTTGCCACTAAACTGCCTACTTCCCCACTCAGGGCCCTTTCACACTACCAAATTATAGTTGGCCCTCTATATCCACAGATTCTGCAACCACAGGTTGGAAATATTCACAAACAAAAATTCCAAAAAGAAAACTTTGATTTTCTGTTCTATATAAGGGATGTCATTTTACTATGCCATTGTATATAATGGGACTTCAGCATCCACAGATTTTGATATTCACAGGGAGGGGGTCCTGAAACCAAAACCCAAAGGATACCAAGGGCCCTATGTATAGTATAGCGCTATGATTCCCCTTAACTGCCATGGATCTATCCTGTGGAATTCTGGGATTTGCAGTGTAGGAAGTGTGAATCTGCAGCTGGGGAGCTTCTCTAATGCCATTGCCCAAATTACAAACCCATAGTAGTTAAAGTGGAAACGCAGTGGTGTTATTGTGTAGTATAAAAAGGTCCTCAGAAAACAGCCAAACAGTGGTACCTGGTGGCTTCTGTGTCACTGGATGGTGCATCTGCTCTGGGTTTTACTCCAGAATTTGAAGGAACTATCCTCATGTTGAACCTATTTTGACAACAGAGCTTAAAAACTAAAGCTGCTGCCACACTGCAGAATTAATACATTATGACACTGCTTTGACTATTATGACTCAATGCTATTGAATTCTGGGGTTTGTTGTGGCATGAGAGCTCTCTGAGAGAGAAGGCTAAATATCTCACAAAACTAAAAATCTCAGAATTCCATAGCATTCAGACATGGCAGTTAAAGCAGGGTCAAACTGCATGAATTCTGCAGTGTAGATGCAGCCTGAGACAACTAATTTAAAGTTCAGACTAAAAACTGGATTGGATGCATTGCGTCATCAACATGAAAACCACCAGCTGCTACTGCATATGCCCCAATATCACACAAAATATACCAGCACATATTTCCACATTCTAGAGGTGCCCCTTGCTCTACTCACACCAACAGTTTCAATCTTTTCTCCTCCCTAACTCACCATTTGGCATGGAGGTTCTTGCTACTAACAGTGCAGAGCAGGGATGTAGCCAAGGGGGGGGGGATCTGGGGGTCCAAACCCCCCCCTTTCCATTAGAAAAATGAATGGTGTGTGCTGCTGCGCCGCCGCACTCAAGCCCCATTATAATGATGGCACTTAGTCTGGACCCCCCTCTTCCTAAAATCCTAGCTACGTCCCTGTGCAGAGGGAAAAGTAAGGCCAATTTACTTATCAGACCCATCTAGTCTGAAAGGCAGGGATTTGCATTGCTGGAAATTCCAATGAAGAACATTATCTCTCCAATCCATTGCTTCCTATTCTGTCGCCAAACCCACTTCTGGGACTGAGATGGGCAGCATTATGCAATATGTTGCCCTCTTCTTCTCCATTCTCTCCAATATTGGGCAGAGATCGAGAGAGCAGGAAATGCCTCTTCAACAGATTGTCTTTGTTATATTTAGCATAGAATAAGAATTAGTTCCCAGTGTTGAGTCCGGTTGACATATTCTATTGCTCAATTAAGCAGAAGAATAAAGAGTAGGGAATAAAGGAAGAAGTAACACAATTGAGAGAACGTAGTAATCAAGCAATCCAAATACATACACCAGCAACAGTTGCCCAGCTGCCTGAGATGTTTCAGTATTAAGACAGCTTCAGTCAACCAAATGTTAAAGGAATACTTGATTTAGATTACCTGTCTTTTCAACCAGTGCTTCTTAAGTTATCTAATGTGTGGGTCTGGTAGGGTCCAGGGATTTGGTACCATGTTTATTTATCTGATGTATTTTTATTTTGCCTCTCAGCCCACAAAAGCTCCTCAAGCAATGAACAAATAAAGCAAAAGAGTACATACATAAGATTTTTTTAATATAAAAATATATTTTACAATTTTTAAATACAATCATTAAATACAATTTCGAAACTGTTGAAACAGAAACATTTCAAACATTAAAGGCCATACAGAGCAGTACTGTTTAAGTTGCCCACCTGAAGCTCAAAAGAGATGGAGCTGGTTTACACTTCCTTTGCTAGGTAGCCCCACAGTTTGCATGTTGTTACAAAGTCCGGTTACATGTACATACTAACACGATGTCACAAGGTGTTGGGACACCACAGGGCCACCTCTGAGGATCTCAACTTTTGAGTAGGATCATATGGGATCATATTTGCTCCCATTGACTACAACACTTACTTTCTTTCCTTGAAATTCAGCATGGTCCAGTAGCTAGTAGCTTGAAGACTGGTACTTGTCCACAGAACATAGCCCTGCTCTAAACTCCATTAATAAAGAGCATTACTTGTTTCATGTACTCCTTGACATTGATATCTGGCTTCAGCTTCTCCATCCATGCCACTTCAAAAGTTTTCTCTCTGCAAAGATTAAGCTCAGTTGCCAAAGTAAGTATCTTTATTGAGGCTGCTCTGTCTGAATGTTTAGCATTCATAACCATGATCTTGATCATTTTATTATGCTGAGCATCTTCTATTGTTTCAGCAAAGGTCACATAAACTACATTCTCACAATGAAATTCAAATGCAAATCCTCCCATCTCATTTTCCCCAGCACAATA
The DNA here is from genome assembly GCF_019175285.1 of Sceloporus undulatus. Lineage (NCBI taxonomy): Eukaryota > Metazoa > Chordata > Lepidosauria > Squamata > Phrynosomatidae > Sceloporus > Sceloporus undulatus. Next base: position 186,558,039 of record NC_056523.1, on the reverse strand, counting down.
TAAACAAGGAATTTTCTTGTCCAACATTTGTTACTGTATAGGTGAGATTTCACCGGCGGTTGTCTCAACGTTGCGGAGGCAGTGCAAATTACTTTTGTCTGAACTGAATGGTGAACTAAGATCTTCTGAACTTTATATGTAAACCTGAAAAAATTCATTATGTTCTGTGTCAAATCTTTTGGCAGCTTTCATTAATGATGACATCAGAGATGATATTAAATGCCTTAAAAAGGTTATTCGTCGCAAGATGAGTCCCTGGTGAGTGTTAACAAATGTATGGTGTGGTAATGGACTCTCTCATTATCTGGACAACATAGCTGAAGGGTATAGTCTCTCCTCCAGATAAACCAGGGATTAATGATGTGTTGGTTTTAAATTGCATTTATTGGGGGATCAGCATAATCAAGGAATAAGAAATCACAAGAGACAGTTGTCCAGTGAAGTTGACCAGTTGGGCAGAAGTGTTACAGCTTTGAAATACTTGCCAGTGAGAGGTTATAAAATTTTGAGATGCCACATGGCATAGAGAAAGGGGGAGACTGGGACTTTGGGAATAAGGCACCTGCCTCACCTAGGGAAGTTTGTTTGCAGGCTGGATAAGGACACACAGACTTCCAGCTTCTCATGAACAACCAAGACTCAAAATACCATCTGTATAGTTAGTAGAACAGGAATATTTAGCTGATTGCATTAGGGTTTATGTTCTTTTTAACCTTGACTGAATATGACCTAGGCTGTTAATAACTTTTTAACTACTTTTATGTAATTCCTGAAGGAAGATGACTTTATGAACAAGATACCTTTTTGCTAATGTAAATTGCTTGCTTAGAATCAAAAAGCTTTCCTTTAAAAATCTCCTCTTCCTCACACTCTTTCCATGTGCCTTTTTCTCAGTGTGTGTGCACGTGCATATGCATATAGGATTCTCATCTCCCACAACAGTCAGAGGTGGAAAAGTGCAAGTTTTCCTTAATGTCCTTTAAGAATCCTACTTTCATGGGAGTTAGCATATCATTTGCATCTTTCAGATCAATCCAAAAGATCCATTATCTTCTGCCTTTGATTAAGGAAGAAACTTTCACCACTGCTTCTTTCTATTTGTACTCCAAGATAGTGTGAGATGTCTCCCAAATTCTTGGTATCAGCCCCTTAGTTGAGATTCTGGATTATCTCTTTACTATCTGCTGTTCTTCCCTGCATATGAGCAGATCATCAACATAAGTCCACTTATTATTTGTGAACTTCTTGTATACACATTAGCCAACAGTGCCTGGGGTGAGCCCCTCTTTGACAAGAATCTGGTTCAGTTTCTTACTCCATGGTGGCCTGTTTCAAACTATAAATGCTCTTTTGCAGTTTGCATTCTAAATGTTCTTTTCCAGGAACTTGCGATCCTGGAAGTTGTTCCATATATACAGTAGTTGCTCAGAGATATCACCATAAAGAAAAACTGCCCAGACATCCAGGTGTTGAACATGCATTTTCTTGTGGGCTGCAACAGCTAAGAGAGTTCTGATTGTTGTGTGTATGAATACTTTGGCAAAGACCTCATTGTAGTCCTTACCATATTGTTGACTGTAGCCTTTATCCAGAAGTCTTGCTTTGTATCTCTGTGTCCAAGAAGCACAACTGTTTGTTTATTAAAAAGTGTTTTTCATAAAGCCTCCTCGAACGGCAGAGGCACACCCTTTTAGACCTTTTCTGGCTGAAGGTAGGTGTGTCAGCATCCTCCTCCTCCTCCTCCTCCTCCTCCATGTCTCTTGTGCAATAAGACCCTGCTGGGCAAAAGGTAAACACGCAGAGCTGCCAAGAGGCAGTTCCTCCAGCAACAATGCCAAACAAAGTCTGAAGAGAGTAAGCCACTAGCCAGTCCAAAGTTGAGGATTACAGAGAGCAATACTTCCAGAGAGTTGGTCAACGAGTCCAGTCCGAGGTCAAGGATTCCAACTCAGTCAAAGGTCTAGGAGGCAAGGAGTCAGATCCAGCAGCGTTCGCTAATGAGAACAAATAGTCTCTGACAAGAGCTCAGCATCTGCCAGGTGTCTTATATCTAGCTCCTTTATCACAGCTGCTGAGTGGCTAATGAGCGTTTCTCAGCAAGTCTCTCGGAACGCCGAAGGCACACCCTTTCTAATCTCCTCTGGCTGAAGGTAGGATCCTCAATGCCCTGCTGCTCTGTCTCCCATGTCTGGCACTTCTACTGGGGCAAGGCTGGGCTGCTGAACCCCAGGCTCCATTGGAGAAGATCCCACAGAGCTAGGATCTGGCTGAGCCAAATCCACTCGGGCTGGGAGAGCAGAGATGAGACCTGGCAAGGCAGAACTGGGGCCTGGCACAGCCTTAGACTCCTCCTGCACCTGAGGAGCCAAGTCCTCCTTTGTCATCCTCTGAGTCCTCCTTGTGGCTGGCCATGACATTTAGGATAAGGAAGCAATACAGTGAATGTCAATGCATCATGAAGCAGGAAAGATACATGAGTAGATAACTGGCTGATCCCTCACCAGGAAATTTCTAGAAATTATTGTTAGAAACCCACATCACCTGTAACTATGTGAATTTTTGTAATACTCTTGTTCTGACTTTTAGGTCACCTTGGAGGAAGAAATGCAGACCAAACAATGTTACAGGATGGACTCGTGACTGCAAATTGTGAATCTAATCATCCTGAATTAAATCCAGCATTTCCCTTGATTATCCTTTGATGAAAGTGATGCCGAATTCTCCTTGTACAATCAATTTTCAGCTAATTCTTGGTTTACCTTTGAAGATAGTGATATCCAGTTCTCCCTGTGCAATTAGCTTTTAACTCATACCTTCCACCCAAGCATTTTTTTCCCATTGGCTCCTCACATGATGGGGAGCCTGGCCTCCTCTGCTCATGCAATAGGTTGATTACAAATTAAACATCCCTGGGTGAGGAGGTGGGTATTGATTTTGGCTGAGGTTGTGAGTTCCTCTGCTTGAAACTCTCAATAAAGTGAGCACAATAAACTCTCCTTTTTTGTTTGGCGCATAAATACAAAGGGAAAGAAGGCAGAAGTAGGACTAGATATACTACAGCTAAGTACTATCTCCTCCAATTACTCTGCTTCCTGTGCCCATGAAGCAGCCTCCAGAAGTGAATGAAGACAGGCTGATGATCATATATTCATCCTAGTTTCTGAGAGTTACAGTCTTTATAAGAGCATGGTTGCTAGCTCAGGATCATACCAGGCCTTGAGGTTTTGAAGCTAAATCCTAAAACATTGGGAGGGTCCCTGGTATTTTGCATTAAGTACCAAGCACAGTTGCCCACAGCTTGCCATTCAAATACATGCACAGACATATACAGGGAAACATGAATTTTTCCTATCTGGAAATTAAGACACAAACCTTAGAGATGAAGCAGAGGAACAGCTTAGAGTGGCCTCTGGCTGCTCCAGCTGGGATCAGCCCATGATCAGCTGGGGATAGCAGCAACTAGACAGCCACTACCGCTGTACCAAACAGGCCACCAGCAAGGAGAGGACCTTCATCGCTCCTTTTGCTGGTGGCCTCAGAGAGACTTCTGGCTGCATCAGGGGTGTGCATCATCTCCATGCCACACTCCCAAAGCAGCTGGAAGTCACACCTTTTAGCCCATCTGTTTTGGGCCTTAGCTAAAAGGGCTGTCCCCAGATCCCTAAGTTACTTAGGGAGACAGTATAAGGAAGATTGAATCTAGTCCAATTGCTTCTAATCAGAAGGTGGATGCAGACCAGACCAGAAGGCGAGCTCTGGCACTGCAACAACTGGGAAGGAAGGAAGAAACTAAATGCATAGATCAATTGAGACTTGCAAATTGAAGCAAGTAAATGCTGTACTAGATGAGCTTCAGATCTGCACACAGTCTTTTCCTCTTGCCTGAAGCTGAGCCCACCAAAACTTGAGAATTCAGCCCCTGTCCCCTGCTTAAAGGTGACTCACAAAAACTGGAAACTCAGGGCCAGATCCTTAGATTTGGTAACCCTAGATCCTACCTTCGTCAACACTGAAAAGCAAAATAATGCTTCTGTCAACAACTAAAGACTCAAACTAGGATGTGACAATATGTCCTGCACTGCCTTGGCTATGTCATCCACCAAAGGCCATTACATTCACAGAGCATAAACCAAGCTAATGGTGGAACAGCCCATTATAAGAAATACTGGACTACTAATAAGAAATATTGGCTGCTGAGGGGGGCAGCTAAAGCCAATCGAGTGGTGGGGGGAGTCCCTTGGTACAAAATACTGGAACTGAATGGTCTGGAATTGGCCTGGGACCAAACTACGATGCAGCTTATTTCGGTCTTTCTTGATATTGTAATTGTTTGATGATTGGGTTTCTTTGTCATCTATCCTAAAATCAGGGAATTTTAAAGGAAATAGTAAATAAATATACAATTATTTGTGACAAAATGTTAAAGATTTTTAATCTTTAATAGACTGGGCCCAAAATTGGGGGCCAAGTGAAGGACAGGAAGGTTTGGGTGAGGGAGAGGATGCAGTAGTGTCAGCAAGTGGGAGGAGGTGAACAAGAGGAGGGGCTGACAGTGGTGCTTGTGACTGGAAACAGACCCTTGGAGGTGATGAGCCTCTTGTGGCCTTAATGGCTGAGAGAAGGAGGAAAATTAACACAACCCCAATACCCTGGTGAACAGCTCCCCCAAATCTTCACCAGCTCAGCTGTATCTGAGATGAGTTCTCAAACATTTTCTGGCTGACTTGTATTGACTACCAAGAGGGCAGCCTCTGGAGGTGGGTTAAAGAATAAACCTGTGCAGGTAGTGAGAAGGATACTGGCTGTATATCACCCCTTCCAGCCAAGACTTGAAGGATCTTGAGGGAGTAAATGAACTTCCAGCTCCTTATCCACAAAAAATTCACTGGGGCTGGAACCTGAACTTGATGGCCCCAAAGACCAACTCCATGCCAAGATCTCCCAGGAGTGCAGTTCAGATTAGGACAAATCTCAGACTGATTTGGGCTGAAGATTTAGTCAGACTCCCAGAGTGTCCGAATCAAAGTGTGGCTTCTCTAAGTGGACTAAACTGGAAGCTGAATACTCCTAATGAGCTGTTAGCAACTTGGATTCATAAGGACTCAGACACAGTCAGTGTATAAGGATGCAATTCTCCACTACGAGTCTTCTCGAAGGTAGCAATGAAAACTGTGCAGTTTCCAAAGGCTGTATGCAATTCGGGACTTATTCTGTTCTAAATTTGCAAGTGGGTGTTTTGTACAGAAATCAGCATTTTCTGCATAGGAATTAATATTTTTGAAGTGAAATAATATTATCCATGCAGAAAGTGCCATTTTCTGCACAGAACAATCATGTGTGAAATTTGCACAGAGGAAGTTCTGAACTGTGAAACTTCTCATTAGGCAAGGCTTCTTGGAGAAGGGTCTGGTCAAACTCGAATTAGGATCCTTATACTTAAGAGTTCCATCCAGCTATGTTCCAAGACATGCATTTATGTAGGTATTACATTGATGAAATGATTTCACACATTGTTAAAGGCTAGGACATCGAGCTCAAAACCAAATTGTTGTACCAATTTGAGTACCTTGGCATGATTCTCATATTGTCAATTGATTCTTTGTATCTGGTCCAGCTGTCCCTTTTAATCAAAGAATATATAATGGCAAGCTGTGGGCAACTGTGCTTGGTACTTAATTGTTCAAAATGCAGTGGCTTCCCAAAGTCTTTCCCCTGGTTCTTTTACTATTGCTTGCTGATATGTCACTAACATGTTTCTTTGTTCCTGTTGGCAGGTGTAATTCCTTGTTAAGGTCTATTTCAGGCAAATTAGAAATATTATTCATGTTTAAATCCTCCATCCCATGCCAATCAATAATTTTATAATTCTCAGTTTTGGATATCATAGGATTAGTCTCAAGATCTGAGGGATTTGTCAGTCACCATTAGCTCTCTTCTTGGAGACTGAGTAGCAGAGACAAAGCCAGAATTTTGGGAAGGGGGGGTCCAGACTAAGTGCCACCATTATAATGGGGCTTGGGCGCAGCAGCACACACCATTCATTGTATGTAACGAAGGGGGGGGGGGTCCCTTGGCTATGCCCCTGTGAGTAGGATCGCTTTCAAGAGGCACATTGAGAATTTCTTCCTCTTGAGAGGACTTACTTGGGGAGGAGATAGATCAATAAGGTTACCATTCATATTATCAATTATGTTGCTAGAAGGAACTGATCTTGGGGAAGTTTTAAATACTGTCGGGGGGGGGGGCTTTATTCTCAAAGAATAAAGATGATTGCACCTCAAAGTACAATAACTGGTACCTTTTGCCATGTGCTTGTTTAAGAAGGTCACAATGTATATACGTAGTTATAAAATAGCTAGTTCTGGGCACCACAATTTAAAAAGGATGTTGAGAAACTGGAGCATGTCCAAAGGATGGTGACTACAATGGTGAAGGGTCTGGAAACCATGCCCTATGAGGAAAGACTTAGAGAGCTGGGGTGTTTAGCAAGGAGAAGAGAAGGTTAAGAGGTGATATGATAGCCCTGTTTAAATACTTAAAGGAATGTCACATTGAGGAGGGACCTAGCTTGTTTTCTGCTGCTCCAGAGAACAAGATCTGGAGCAATGGATGCAAGCTCCAGGAAAAGAGATTCCACCTCGACATTAGGAGGAACTTCCTGACAGCAAGGGCTGTTTGACAGTGGAACACACTGCTCCCCCAGAGTGTAGTGGAATCTCCTTCCTTAGAGGTCTTTAAACAGAGATGGATGGCAATCTGTCGGGGATGCTTTGATTTAGATTTCCTGCATGGCAGAATGGGGTTGGACTGGATGGCCCTTGTGGTCTCTTCCAACTCTATGATTCTATGATTCTAGGTATTCCACAAGAACCATGTATTTGGGAGTAAGGGTCCCATGACACACATATAAGCTACATGAGAGGTGGTCCCAATACTCTGAGATAACATACCCAATGCATTGGGACAATTGCTAATAACCAGCTTGTGCTTCACTAGTGTTAAATTCCAAAAGGTATTGCTAGAATTATCCTGAGGTATTGGGAGCCCAAACAAGGAGAATAATTTCTTCTTAGTTTGGCTCAAACCTTTCCCTAGAACTTTGTCCCAGGGATCATAGGAATCTACTTCTTTGGTACTGCTACATCAAGGCTGTGAAGAAACAAAACAGATTTTCAGGAGGTGGCTGTATATCATCAGGAGACATTACCACTTCATTCACTTCTCAAAATTTAACAGATTTCTTTTTGTTGCTTGTCATGTTGGCCAAGTTCAGAGTTCCTTTTTTTATGCTTTGGTAACAAATCTCCATACTGTCTGTGAAGTCAAAGTACTTCTTCTTTTGGACTTTGGACTTTTCCTGACGTAAAGTCTACTCACTGGTGAATGTTTCCCTTTTACTAGGGTGGGGTAAATTCATGTCTTGAGAGAGCAAGTTGATCTCAAACCTTATATCCAACTTTACCAGAGATTCATCAATGACTTTTAATAAAGCCTTGCATTCAAAAATGAAGGACTTGATCAATTATAAATCTGTGGTTATATGGTTAAGCTCTGTAAGTTTCCACAATTTCACCTCTTTTCATTTCTTCTATTTCTCCAATCACAAGACTGAGATTAGTTTCACATTTACTAATTATGTTTCCAGGCAGATCCTACATCTGCAATTGCATAACAGAAGTGGTGGCTATGGTACCACATGGTAGTTTTACAAAACAAAAGCAGTGGCTAAATTCTTCTTCTCTGTTGTTACAACCGATAGGCCTATGATAGTCACACAGGTATAACAGTTCTGCCCATTGGCACTGACATACTGATTGTTTTTATAGCTGCTAATTAATGCTTTTATACTTAATATGATGCATGATTTGGGGCTCATGTTACAATAATAAAGATCGCACATATACGCATGCACGCACACACGCACACACACACATATAGTATTCTTAAAGAACTTATATAACTCCTTGTTTTATTTGAATGGATTCAGACTACAGGAAAATATTCCACTTAAACGTTAGGAAGAACATCCTGGCAGTAAGAGCTGTTCAATAGTGGAACACACTCCCTTGGAGTGTGCTGGAGCCTCCTTCTTTGGATGGCCATCTGTTGAGGGTGCTTTGATTGTGCCTGCATGGCAAAATGGGGTTGGACTGGATGGCTCCTGTGGTCTCTTCCAAATTTAGGATTCTATGATTCCAATATCAGACAGTTTTAAAACAATAGATATATTTATAAATGATATATGTTTTGAATTGTATGTTTTACATTGTTATTTTAACTATGGGCTGAAACAGACAGGCAGCTTGGAGCAGCCAGAGGGCACTCTAACTGCACGTGTGTCCGAACCAACATGGGACTGCGCAACCAGGTGCTGCGGTCCCAGGGCTGGTCGCTACCATGGTCAGCAACAGATTGCTAGAAGGAGTGGTTCTTTTCTGCTCCTTTTCAGGCTGCCTTGGGCTTCCAGCTGATCCAGGGGTGTGCATCATGTAAATGCCATGCTCCCAGATCAGCTGGAAGGCAGCATTTTTGGCCCATCTGTTTCAGGCCATGACTACGTATTTAATGTGTTGCCTTTAATGTGGCCCCATGCGCTTCAATGCCACTGCATTAAAGGAGTTACTGAAATATAGAAATAACTCAGTTAATAAAGCCTCAGACAATTCTTTTTATGTCTGCCCAGCTCTCTTTTTCATTGTCTAGCTGGAAGGTTTTTAGCTGCATCAGGATTGGGAGCATGGGGAAAGAGGGCTGGAAAAACACAGATTTTCAGTGTCAGATTGTAGCAGCATGCCTGCAGTAAACAATGCTATGAAACTTATGATCGAATTAAACTTAATGGACTTCTTAAAGAAGAGTGGAGCCCAATCTCACCAGCTTTACTAAATATGGAGCAAAATTAACTGACAGGCCCTACACAACCACAACCTCGAATGCAATTAGTGAAGAGACTTGAAGATCAGCCAGTTTTGGACTTTTATCTGCCTTCAACAGAATCCAAAACCTTTTCAGTGGGGATAGGGACCATTAGAAGACGTGAATATAGTGCATGGCCCTGACAAGATGAACAAAGGGTGTAGAGGCAGGCAGCAAATAATGACAGGTTGGTGTTACTAGAGCATCTGAGAGAAAATCTAGTGAAAATCTTCAAAAAGATTGGGAGCTCATCATCAAATCTATGGATTCCAAGCTCTCTGCACTCACAAGGCACACCCATGATATAGAGCAATGGCGGTGAACCTTTCAGAGACCAAGTGCCCAAACTCAGTGGTGTTACCGTACTGGGTGTCATCTGATGTCAGAATCTATACAATCTGCCTTGTGTTTATATTTTGTTTATATTGAGGTATGACTGTATTCTGATTTGACTGTTTGCTGAAACTGTTTCACTATTACAATACCAGATGTAAAATTATTTACTCTTATTTATACTCATGTAGCTCAATGAAACCTGTCCTGATCTGGACCTCAAAAGCTCAAATTTTGAGCAAGTATACAGATCCTGCAGAATAACTCCAAACATTCTTCCAAGAGACATCAGATTTCATTTTGGGTGCTATCCAAAGAAGGAATAAGTCTGCCACTCAAAATTTAGCTTACAGGGATCATAAAATGCTGGTATTTCACGACCTCTCAACAGAAACTTTGAAGAAATGGCATAACCTCAAACCCTTGCTCTCAACTATTGAACACAATTCTTGTTTTATTGATGTTCTTTATTATAAGGTCTATGAACATGGCTCTTCACTGACTTTACTCACTTACTGCGATGAGATGAAAGGTGGCGGGCATACTACAACAGTATACAATTCATAAGTTTAAAATGTCACTGGGAAAGGTTCTTTTACAATACTCTTGTCTAAGTCCTAGATAAGATTAAAATTGTCTAACTTAATATTAAATGGCTAGGTTCTGCCCCTAAATGTAAAAGAATAACCAGATATTTAAAGCAACTAAAGCCCAATAGTGTTTTTACAAGAGACTCATAGGAAATAAATATTGCCTATATTCCACCAATAATTATTTAACAGGAAATTCTTTTAAAAATCCTAGAGGAGTTGGAATTTTATTTGACAAAACCTGTCCCTTCAAAGCTAAAAAAAAATAGTGAGAGACCCTGCTGGGTGATACTTAATTTTGCAAGGTTATTTAATACACAAGGCACTCACATTTGGCAGCTTTTATTCTCCAAATAAGATTCTAAATAAGATGCATGCAACTGTTTATGTGGACTTTGGAAGCCATTACCTTTGATTGGGAAAATGTATACGATGTTATTGAAAAGATGAACAGGTAAAAGACTCCACGTTAAATGGGCCCAGAATTTGGGATATAATATTGAGATGGGTTATTGGAAAAATGGGGACATCTGGCCGGAAAGAGTTATCTTATCACATGAAAGAAAATATCTATAAGATGATGTACCGATGGAACTTGACACCAGTGAGATTATTGCAAATATTTCTGGAAGACAATTCAAGAAGACCTAGAAGTGAATGAAAGTTCAGCGGTTTTATTTAAAAGCTGGCTTTTAGTTTCAGAAGAGTAATCTCCCTGGTCTGAAGCACAGGTATATAGGTGACATTCCTTTTTATAGGAATTCAGACAAAGAACTTATAAGCCATACATTGATTGGATACATAGGATACAAACACTTATAATAAATAATAATAAACTTTTATTTATATCCCACCTACTCTGATTAGGACCGAGGCAGCTTACAGTAAAACAATCAAAACATAGTAAAATAACAATATACAATAGTCCCAAGTTCTACCCTCCCCCATTAAAATAACAATTAAATCACAGTTGTATTAAAAATTCATACTAAAAAGATTAATTGAAACAAATAAAAGCAAATAAACCAGAGGATGGGGTGCGAAAAAATCAATAGGCTACATAATAGTCTACTCAATAGGTGGCTGAACTATTCCAGAAAGGCCTGTCAGAAGAGATCCATCTCGACAGCTTTCTTAAAGCTGTCCAGGCTTGTACTATGATGGATCTTGTCCAACAGGTTGCCGAAAAGGTCCTCTGGGTCGCCATAGTTGTTCTGGTCTTCACCAATTGCAATAAATAACTCCTAGAGGACATGAGGATGGATTATACAGGAGGAGGTGATCCTATAAATAGGTTGGACCCAAACCATGTAGAGCTTTAAAGGTGATAACCAAAACCTTGTACTGTGCCTGGAAACCAATGGGCAGCCAGTGGAGTGATTTTAGGATAGGTGTTATATGGTCACTCCTGTTTTTCCAGTCACCAACCTGGCTGCCATATTCTGAACTAGTTGAAGTTTCCAGACTAACCACAAGGTAGCCTCATGTAGAGCTCATTGCAGAAGTCAGGTCGTGAGGTTACCAGAGCATGTACCACAGCTTCCAGGTCCCTTTGTTCCAGGAAAATGCAGTCGCCCCGATCGCGGGGCAGACTGCTTTGCCGCTGCAGCGCGGCAAAACTACAAGCCCCAGAATGGTCTGGGGCTTGCCTCGGCTCCCGATTGGCTGGTGGGGCCGGAAGGGGCGGCCCTTCCGGCCCAGGGACGCTCTGGGAGCCGGGCTTGCTGGTGCGGGGCTTCCGGTCCTCCAAGGCTGCCCATTGGTGGGCTCGGCCTTGGGGGCGGGGCCCCGCAAAGGACGCAGAGGGGAGGGGCCGAGCAGTATATATTGCTGCTCGGAGGCCTCTCCGCCTCAGTCGGCGCTTGGCTCCGAGCAGAGCGGAGCCAAGCTGGGAAGGGAGCTAGCCTTGAGCTTCTCCCGCCCGCCCACCGCTGTTTCAGGTGGTTTTTTGTCACAACTGTTCGGCAGCATAGGCCAGGATCTGAACGTTGGTGGTACCAGGGCTATGGAGTTCTGGTTTGGGAGTCACAAGGTACCCGGGGGCGATGAGCGAAGGCGTCTGGCCATTGCGGGGGCCAGAACGCAGGTGCGCCTCCCGGTGACTAGGGGCTTTGTGAATTGGGGAACGCAAGGCATGGTTTGCGCTCAAGCGGTGTTTCTTAGCCCCTAGGTCATCCCAAGCACCGGGTAGGGACTCGGCTTTGGATAATCAAACAACAGGGTGGTTGTTTGATTGCACAGATCCTGACCTTATGCTTTGTGCCAACCCTACCAATGGTTTAATAAAGTTGTGGCCTTTCTCCCATATCGGTGTTTTGTGGTTATTTTGACAAGCACATACAAGGCAAAGGCCACAGCTTACACCCATTTCCAGTCATTTGATACGAAACATATACATTTCTGGGCCCTCGTGGTCTCCATCATTGACATCACTTATCAGGACTGTTTTCAATCACTGTCCAACATAGTCCCAGCCTGGCATTCCTTGTTTTGGGTAGATGGAGACTTTTAGGCACCACTCAAGAGCAATAAACATGCTCTGAATACCAGGAGGAGACCTCTCTGACCCATTTGTAATCTGTCATGTAGACAGTTGTGTTCTTAACTCATTCTTATCTATCTTTCTCTTCTAGGCATTCTAGGCTAATACTATTTTTCTATTTTGTTAATTTTTGTCTTCTTCAAGATTGTACTAGGCCCAAAACACACAGGCTAAAAGAAACAGGTTATAGCCATGTTGAAGGTGTGCTGTTTATATGATGCATGCCTCCAATGCTGCCGGAAGCTGTGCCAAGGCCACACTCAGGTTCTTTAGACCAGAGCAATATGGACCACATTTGATGGTCTTGTGATGAAGCGAAAAACTATCGGAGATAAATATAAAAATTAATGCAGTCAAATGCAGAACTGAGTTAAGTCTGGAGTTGCTTTTGCTGGGTATATTAAAGGAGAAATGTAAAGGTATAAACTATAAAGTGATGTACTAAATTGTTTTTTTGCAGCAAGATTGTCAATATGACTACCAGAACTGGAAGACAAATTGTCTTCCTACAAAAGAGGACTGTTGAGATTTTTTGATAGAGCCAAAATCTATTCCGTTGACTAGGATTGTTGCCTCTGAACAGTCATATTGATGGTCCCGTATAGTTATTATCTTGTAGCAAAGAGGTACCAACACTTCACCCAGTCAAATGCCTTTAATGCATTTTAAGGCAGAGGTGCCATGGGAGCCATTGCCTGGGCAGAGTGATGTATAATATTAACTCCTCTACAAATAGGGTTAGCTAGTCAAAGGCCTGACTTAAACCAACCTAACAAGGATTTATGTATTCTACAATTAGTTCATTTATTCTGTTAGCTAAAATCAATGTGAAAATTTTGGCATTTTTGTTTATCACAGCTATTGGTGTAAAGGATTTAGCATCTGGATTATCTTCTGCTGCTTTTAGAAAATGGATTATCCATTATGTACACCAGCTGATCAGGAAAGGGGCAAAATTCATGAATTCATTGAATATGTTAAGTAATTAGGCAGCTAATTCATTGTAAAGCAAATTATAAAATTCCCCTGAAAACCTATCTGGGCCAGGAGATTTTCCTAATTTCAATTTCTCAATGACTCAATTAATTTCATTTATATCTATGGGTTTAGGGGGTCCCAAATGGAAATCCTGCAGATATCAAAGGCTGACTATAATGTACTTTATTATATTGAAGTGAAATCTGAATCTTTCTATTATCCAATTCTGCTAGTTCAGCTTTTTTTTCTGGAGTAACTCGACATACATTTGCAGATCACTGGTTGATCTTGTGTGTCTGAGTTAACTCAAAACTAACACTCTGAGCTAATTAATCTACCTTCTGGGTTTCTCTTTCTAGACATAAATCATAATCACAAAGGACATATCACAGTTGGTTCCATGTAACTACAATCCTATCAGTGAATGCATGAAGTCCAAACCCTTTTCTTTAAGACCCTTTGTCTTGTAGCCTCAGTTCACATGGTAGATAAATTTGTGCAATTAAAGAGTGGACAGATTGTGAGGTTTATAGTATTCAAGATCTTTTCATAAATGAGAGACACAAAACAGAAAATCTATCACCTCAATTAAAACAGATTAAAACCAATTGTTTCCAAAAACATCAGGTCACCTCTTTTGCCTCCTATCTATCATCAGTGGGAGAAACCCCAGGCTCCTTCACTTTCTGCAAATTGCTCTGTACAGCTAAACCATACCAGCAAAGGGGTGATGCTGTGTCTATATACAAACAGCTTCTTGAAAGTAAACATTGGAAAGATCAGTTTATCAGACAGGTGTGGCATTGAGAGTTAGAGTTGGAGATTTCTGAATCCAGATAGCCCTGCATTTGGTCCTCCCCTGCTTACATGTCCTGTTCAGCCATCACAAGAGAATGAGTTCTTAACATTATACTTAAATGGTATAGAAAGTTTAAATTTTATATCCCTAGACTTTACGACTTCTTTTTCAGAGCCCACGTGGTCAAAAGGGAGGAATGGCCTCTGCCTACATGGATAGTGCCCTGTACCATCTTAACCAAGAGCAACAATGGCTTCAAACAGATGGCCCCGTCGGGGGCATGGCATTCAGATGACGCCCACCTGAACATGACTGGAAGCCATCCTGGGCATGCTCCATCCTGGAAGGACCATCCCAAAGAGAAACAGGAAAATACTGCTCCTTTTTGGCACCCATTTCAAGACCGCAACAGTGACCTGGATCGGGGCCTGGCATGTGTGGCTGCCATGGTCCTGGGGCAAACTGTGGTGGCACTGTCCCAGCGCAGACCTTTTCCACCATCTGCTTCACCCCAATAACAACATCTTGACAAAATGTATACCTGTGACTCCAACATTGTCATTTTTCCTTTGTTTTGTATGATTTTTAACACCTTTGCTTGATGAAGAAGCCAGCTTGAATCATGTATTTTGTACATTTTGGTTGGCCAATAAAGATATTGCCGTTTTTGTGGATTTTGGATATTGTTATACTTTGCTGTATGACCAACATGGCTACCCCTGGATATGTTTCCTTAACTGAGACATACCTGCAATATATTACAGGACTGACTCAGTGTGCATTAGCTCTCTTACATAGGAGAAGGAAAGTCAGAACTGTTTCGATGGAGTCTAGGGGGTTGGGGGATCTGGGAAGGTATAGTATTGAGTTCTTAGAAAATGCTGAAAGTTCACATTCCTCTCCTTCTGCCATCATAAGCCATACTTCTATTCCATACCCTTGTCCTACTGCATTTTCTGTCACTTAGGAGCTGATTTAGTAAGATATTTCTTTTTTTACCTATTTCACTCCTATTTCTCCTTTCTTCCAAGAATCAAGGTAACTTGCTACAAGTTTAAAGCTCATATACACCAAAAGCAGACAGGTTTTTTAAAAAAATAAAAGAAGAAGGAGGAGGAGGAGGAGGAGGAGGAGGAGGAGGAGGAGGAAGAGGAGGAGGAGAAACTGCTGAAACAATTGAAAAAACAGTCAGGTATGAATTACTATTCAAAAATCAAAATATCATTAGTTTTTTAAAAAAATAAATAAATTAAAAGCATGTAAAAATTAAACAACGGAAAACAATAACCAATAAAATTAGCAATCCAATAAAAACCCCTTTCTCAAGAGTCAGTCAATTCCGCAGGCTGCCTGAGTAAAAATTTTGTTCCTTGTAGGTGGAAGGACAACAGAAAGTGGAACAACCTAGCATCTGGTGGCAATGAGTTCCACAGCCTTGGAGCAGCCACAGAGAAGGCCCTCGTAGCAATAGCAATTGCAAGTACATTTATATACCGCATATCAGTGCACTAAGCGGTTTACAAAGTGTAAGCTTTGTGTCATCTCATGTCCCCATCTAATGTGCCTATGAGGGTGGAGAAAGTGAGAGCAGAGGCTCCCAGAAAGATCTCAGAGCTGAGCCAAGCTCTAGAAGGATCCCTCAGAAAACCCAATGCATGTAGATCCAGGGTCTATTCATCATTCAACAGTTTTCATTCATCATCACCCCTTAGCAGCTCCACAAATTCTTGAATAGAGACATCTCAAGGACATTTTCATATAAATTATCACACATACACACATATACACAAAATCAACCAAGAAGAAGAAGAACTTAATCTCAAGTCCCCCTGCCCTTCTACAACTTCTGTTCTGCAAACTATAATGGAAATCTAAAAGAAAAACCCAGTTAGTCTATAAAAGCAGAAAAGGGGAGGAAAGAGGAACCTACAATAGCAACATCCTCATTTACTGACAGATTTATTTTAACTAGAGCTTTCATAGATATCTTTCAATTTCTTCAGATATGCTGATAGAGTAATATTAAAGCCACAGGTACTTCAGAATAGTTACCCAATTGTGAGAGTGAGATCATGATGTGGATCAGGATACAGAAAGATACAAACTGGGATCCTGGCTGTACATTATTGGAGTTGTGTGAGACGATACTGGTCTTTCAAGCAGCTATTTAAAGTCATTTGTGAGTGCTGATGTGTGAAAGCAATACATCTGCAGCAACTTGAAATATCTCTAGCATTTCACACAATTCGGTGGAGATTTATGACCAAGGTCATATTTAGCATCCTTGTGTCCCCAATTAACTTCTACTCCCGCTCCTACAAACTTTTAGTCATGCTTCATAACCTGTGGCTTTAATATCACTCTATGAACACATCTGAAGTAGTGGATTGGTATCTGCAAAAGTTTGTGGTAAAACAAAACAGTTAATTGACAAATAAAGGAGTTGCTAGTTGCTTCTTTGGAGACTATCAACTGGAATCAAAGTGGCTTGCTCCTGTCCTTAAACTATGCTAATTGCACGATTGGGAGTGAAGATTATCACACCCTCACACTCTCATTCCATCTTTCTTCCATCCATAAAGAGTAATGGAACCATCCCCACATGCTTATCCCATCTTTCTGCTGTCCGTAAAGAGTAAAGGAGCCATGATTTGGTATTAATGGGAACTCCCGTTAATGCCAAATGATGCCTCCATTACTTTTTATGGATGGCAGAAAGACAGGATAAGCGTGCGGGGGTGTGATAATCTTCACCCATGATCATGCAATTAGCAGGCTTAAGGATGGGAGCAAGCCACTTGTTTGCTTCCATCTGATAATCTCCTTTGTGCCATTAATTTTCACCATGCTGACTCTGTTCCTCTTCTGGCTTCCTCTTTTGCTTCCTAGTCTGCTGATTTCATCCTCTTACTGACATGGTAACCATCAGCTGTATGCTCATGTTGCATACACATTTTTTAATTTTAGGGTGTTTTCATATAGGAATATTGCGAAACTTGTTAGAGAAAGTTCTGGAAACAATTTATCAGTGCATAACAGAGAAAATAACTCAATATGCCTCTCATAAGGTCTACTGTTCAATCTTCTATGAGCAGAGATACTTATATTACACTACAGGCATGTGATTAAGTTATTCAACATAAAGCTATAGATATATAGTTTAGAGAAATGTAAAAGGTATTTTGATTGATATGAAATAGATTAGACAAATCAGAAAAGGAAATCATTGTGGTTAGTTTTATGTTTTAGCAAAGTTTTTGTTATGTTTATGTTTGGTGTATGGTATTTGTCCTTTTGTGGTTATGTTGTTGTTGTTGTTGTTATTATTATTATTATTATTATTATTAATATCCTGCTTCTCTACAATATATGTTTATATATGTTTTAAAACTAATTAAAACTATTTTTTTAAAAAAAATCTTCTATGAACAGAGACAATTGTTCAAGCAAGTAAGAAGGAAGAATGGGCTTTAAACTTTTCAAAAGGACCAAGACACCATGATTATATGGAGGTTTATTTACCAAATCCTGAGATTAGACAGATATGGTGTCTGTCTGCCTGATAGCTTCTTTATCCTAATTTGGTCCTTCTTCCTTTTATATTTGGAAAAGAAATATTTTAATGAAGTATAAGTGTCTTCATATTACAGTCTGATGACACAAGATGGTCAGTGAGTTTCCATGGCTGAGTGGGGATTTGAAACCTGGCCCTTCAGTGTCTTAGGGGCTATACAGACAGGTGGCTAAATGCCGCCATTGTTTGCTCCAGGTTGGTGCTTCAGCAGCTGCACGTTACGGCACCGACCTGCACCCCGAAAGAATCTGCTCTGAGCAGCTTCCTCGCAGGGGTGTCATAGGCACGCTTGCACGCCATGATGACACCCCTTCTGGCCAGTGCTGTTTGGCCGTTGTGCTGCCCCTACATCATCATGGAGTGTGCCGTATAGCTGGGTAAATGCCAGGATGGTGGTGCGGTGGCAGAACTAAGGCTTGGAGTATATGAATGCTCCGCCCTAGTTCAGCCCTAGTATGCAGTCAGGCTGGCACAAAGTGCAACACTTAAGCCTTACTGAATTAAACACTTAATAACTTATTAGATTTTATCAGGTAAGCTACTGTATGAGGGATTTTACTCTTTAGTACATTAAACACAGTAAATATACGAATCAACATAATTAAATAATCACTGTGCTTGATGGTTTTCTCATTCACCATGCCTGCATCTTCACTGTTGAAATAAATCAGTTTGAGATTGCTATAACTGCAAAGGTTCAGTGGTATGGAATCCTGGGGTTTGTAGTTTCTTGTGGCACCAGAGCTCTTTGGCAGAGAAGGCTAAATAACCACAAATCCCAGAATTCCATAGCATTGAGCCATGACAGTTAAAGTGGTGTCAAACTGCATTATTTCTGCAGTGCAGATGCAGCCTATGATACATAGATGCTTCTTCCTATTCATTAAATTCTATTTCTAAATTCTAAAAGTGCTCTGGTTTGGATTGTGGCTGCTGTGTGGTGATGAAGAGGGAAGTCTAATCCTTTTCCGGATGCAATACAGAATCCTGATGTGAATTGTAGATTGTACGCCATTGGCAGGTTTTATATTTTTATTGATTTGATTATCTGTATGTACAGCACTGTGTACATTTACAGTGCTATAGAAATAAACTATAATAATAATAATAATAATAATAATAATAATAATAATAATAATAATAATTGCCACGGATGTTGTTATCTGCTTTGATAAGGACAGATGAGGCCAGGTTTGAAACCAACAAAGGCAACATTTGTTCTCAGAACACATGTTCCAATTTGTCTTTGTCTGTTACTGGCGGCAAAACAAAGTAGGTTTTCCTCTCTGAGTCACATTAATCTCCCACCCTGTTTTTATTGATTTGTTTAGAGAAATGAGGGAAATACTAATTCCCAAAAACCAGCAGAGTCAATCTGTTACTGGAAGGCTTAACAATTATTTACCTGGGAACCTCTGTTCCAATACTGGGCAGCTGTTCACACACATGTCCCACTGTGCCAACTGGTGCGATGGCGGCAAGTCGCTCACAAGATGCCAAGCCTCTATCACATGGCAAGGTGCTCAAAGTGAGCAACAGTGGGACACGTTTTAAACAGCTGCCTGGTCCAGAACAAACAGCTTTGGATCTTCCTGGAAGATCCAGAGCAATTAGTGATATTTCAAAAATCCATTGTAAGAAGGGTATACCCAGGGTTTGGTGCTGCATAGGCTGGCCATCATCTGGACTATTCACACCAGACTCAAGGATTGGGCTTTGTGTTGTCCAGATTCCCACCAAGAGGACAGTGGTGGTGGTGGGAAGGCTGTCATATTTGGCCTGGGCAGACCCTTTTGGAAATAGACAAAGGAAGGGTCATTTGCTCCTTAGTTATGACTTTTTAAAAAATCGTTATATAACCTGATTGTCAGAGATCCAGTCCTGTCACCAAGAATTCAAAACAGCCTGAGGTGTTAGTGCCTTTTATCAAATTTGGCTTACAGGCCAGCTATGTCTCCTCCTCCAGGCATTCAGTCCTTGTTCTCTGTTTTCAATCATATCTTCTTCCTATGTTAAGTATTATCCCTGGCTTTTCTTAACATTCTTGACATTCTAATATTTTTATGCTTTGACACTGTTTTGGCTGATTTATTTGTACTGGTTATTAAACTGATTGTAAAAAAATTACTTGTTTGTTTAATCTATATGCTGACTTTCCCTTGGAGTGGGACCCAAGGTTACTCATAGATGAAACTGGTTAAAAACAGAATATATTTTTTAAAAATGTATTTGTAAATTGCCCTGATAGCATTTGGCCATTACACTATATGTAAACATTGGGCGAAATATTATGATCGATCTGAACTGAAGCAGATAAACTGAATCAATAGTATTTACTTATGTGTTGACCCACAGTTCAATAATTGATTCAGTGGATAAACTCTAGCTGGCATTAACCAACAGGATTAGGTATTCACCAACAGGATTAACCAACAGGAGACAGATATAGCAGTGTTTCTGAAGTCACCCCTCATTTTGGTTAAAACGGAAAAAAAGTGACTCCAGAGAATTCGCTTCCAGGCTTCCTTCGATTGCACTGCAATTTGGTCTGGTGTGGAAAAGCACTCCAATGCCACCCCCCTTGGCCCCTGCGTCCTGCTCCATCATCCCCCTCCTCCTCCTTCATGCCATCTCCTCCGCTCTGCCAACCAGCCGATCCCATCATCCCCTGCATCCCCTGCGTCCTCCTAGACCCGGATCTCCTCCACTCCTTCAGCCTCCCACCAATTCTATCATCCCTGACTTCTCCTAGACCCCCATCTGCTCCTCTTCTTCACCCTGACACCTAACCCATCATCCCGACTGCTCCTGCATCCCCATCTCACCCCCTCTCCACCTAACCCATCATCCCCTGACTGCTCCTGCATCCCCATCTCACCACCTCTGCCACCTAACCCATCATCCCTGTTGCACCTGTATCCTGATCCTGGCCCCAGGGACCCCCAGTGACCTATCCCATCATCCCCTGACTGCTCCTGCATCCTGATCCTGGCCCCAGCAACCCCCAGCCACCTATCCCATCATCCCCTGACTGCTCCTGCATCCTAATCCTGGCCCCAGCAACCCCCAGCGAGCTATCCCATCATCCCCTGCCTTCCCCAAGACCCCGATGAAGGATGACAGCTAAGGAGGGGGCAGGGAAGGAGGACAGCGTCCAGAGCCCCACTGAGCATGTGCAAGGGGGCCGATTTGAATCGTTGACCCCTCACAGTATGCTCTGGTGTGGTAATACAATGTGCACTCACTCCCCTTTGCTTGAGTCCGCTTCACGTGACTTGCTTGGAATCGAACTGACTTCTCTTCCCCTTCACTTCGGAAGGGCAACAGAAAGGCAACCAGGTGTGGAAAAACATGATGTTTTAACCTCAATCCGAATTACTAGAGAAGAGTGACTCTGGATCTGGTATGGAAAAACATCACGCTTTGCATTACTAGAACAGGAGTGACTGCGGATCTGAGCTGCAACCCGCCCCCCATGTGTGATAAGGTCTTATGTTTCCCATATTAACTAAATAGGTTCCACCTGGAGACTTTCATGTTTATTTCTGATGAAGTACATAGCATGTGGTCCCTCTTTATTAATAAAGGGCAAAGAAACAATTAAAAGAATACACTGCAACATATAGAACAACAACAAACAAAAAAAAAAACACCAGTGAATTGTGGATTCTCATGGCGTTGTAAAATGTGATGGCATTTATGGGAAAGTTGGAGAGTGTAAAAGTGACAAAGTAAACACTACTGAAAGGTCTAAGTATTTAAACCATGCCAGCTACTAAGGATCAATACACACACACACACACACACACACACACACAGGCTGCAATAAGTAAGAGCACAAGCCCCTACAAAACTGTGTGTGCTTTTCATATTCCGTGGGCTCCCACTTTCCCCATTTGTCCTCAACTTACTTCAGTTGCTGCAAACTGCAAAAACAGTTTTTAATTAAATGAAGAGCTGGGAAAAGATAGGAGGGGAAAGTGTCTTGCTCTTCCCATTAGGCTAAGGAAAGAGCAATCTGCTGCAGCCTCTCCTAGTTTACCTGTTCTTTCTCATTACTAATTTTTGCCATCTTGACCACACTAGAGTTTATCACACGAGAGGAATTTCTCTTAATTTCGAATGAAAAGAAAGTAGGGCCAGAACACATTCACGTGAATTTTCTAGTTCAGCGAATTTACATAATTCTAATTGCGTTCGAACTGACTTCCCATTGCCCAAAATTACATGTGATCACCTCTCACGCAATAACATGAAACCCCAAGATTGCGTTTGGACTGACTTCCCATTGCCTGAAATTGCGTGTGGTAGTCTATCACGCAATAAAGTTAAACCTCATGATTGCGTTTGGATTGCCATTGAGTTATACTTTCAATTTCCTTTGTCTGATAACATCCAAGGTGATGTTGCTTGGCCACATGTGTCCCAGTTTTCATCTCTGGGGAGAATATATTTCATATTAATAAATCCTCCCAGAGAAATTAATTAGATTGTCGGGGTAAACATGCCTTCCCAAGGAATTTTCTTCATGGAGGGGAATAGAGACCCCCGAGAGCTTGTAAACTTATGTATTTTATCACTTCTTGGCCATTTAGCTAAGATCAAGTGAGCTGCAAAGTCTTCATCCTGCATGGCCACTGGTTGGGAGATTCTGGAAGTTACATCAAAAAGGGAAACTTTTCCAGACTCTAGGAAACTTTGTTTAATCCAGGATTTAGTTTTTATTTTTCCTTATGAATTTAGTAACTATTCATTATTAGTAATTGTTAATTTTTTGTTATTGTCCATTTTTGTTTGTCTTCTTATGTGGTTGATGATGGTAACTGAACAGTGGGGTTTTTCCTTCATTGCATTGTAAGTCACTTGTTTCCTCCTTTTTAAAAAAAAAAACTTTAGCACACGCTGTTGTCAACAATCCAGAATTGTGACACTTTCCCTTTTCTGAGACATTGCTACATTTTTTTTCTTTCACAATTAATGTTCTGTTTGCATTTCAACCCAAGGGAGTTGCCCGAAGGGTTGGCTATATAAGCCACTGGAGATGCGAAGGGATCTCTACATCATCCACCAGGGAGCTGCAGAGATGAAAGTGTTGGTCTTCACCCTCCTCTGCCTCTTCATTGCCATCAATGAAGCCAGAGTATTTAGTAGATGCGAACTGGCTGCACTGCTGAAACGCCATGGAATGGATGGCTACTATGGCTACAGCCTTGGCAATTGTAAGTTTGCTCTCCTTTCTCTCCATCATTACCTTTACAGTATATGGTTTTTTTGCTTTTGAAAAAATTTTTTGGGGAGGGGGGAGGATTTTCCCTTCTTGAGAAACAATCCACAGCCTAATGGCTCTCACACTTAGGGCCGCATCTGCACTGCAGAATCAATGCAATTTGATACAGCTTCAATTTCCATGGCTCAATGCTATGGAATTCTGGGATTTGTGGTTTTGTGTGCTCTGGTGCCACAACAAACTAAGAATCCCAAAATTTCATAGGATGGAAACTGAATAACTAAAGTTAGGATGTCTAAAATATATCACTAAATATAAAAAAAATAAGGAAATTAATAAACCACATTTATACAATTGAATAAAATCACTAGAAAAATACACAAGCAATTAAATTCGATAATGAAGAACCAAAGTCTTTAATGAAAGGGGAACATATGCAGTCTGATAAGTTGCAGAAGCTCTTCTTGAAACAGACACTTAAAGTAAAATCCTTGATAGGAAAGGAGTCAGTTGGCCTTTGTATGGTACCAAACCACCATCTGCCCACAGCCAAAAATGTTTTGATCAAAGTTTTCCCCAGTGACTGAGCTATTCTTACTTGGTTTGGGCTTCCTTGTCTTCAAAAAACAAGTCAAAACCTTGATAATGCTTATTTTCTAAAATTAACATCAATAACAATTAGTACTTACCACAAATAAAGTACTCTACAGATAGAATGAATTGTCTACAGAACCCCTTCTCTGTCATGGCTTTTTAAAGAACATGCAGAGACTGTTCTTAAATAGCAAAGTATAAATCACCTTACATCTGTTATAAATTACAGCCTCTCTACATAAGCCCTTAGTTCAGCAAAAATACTAAGTGCAAATTTAAAAACAAACGACAGATCTTTAGCAAACCATACGATGAACCCTATGACAGATTGACCATAATAATACAATGGTGCTAATGAATTATGTGGATATGTAAAACAATTATTGTATTTAAAAAATCAAACAATGGCCACAAAATATTTCTGGCATAGATGAGAAAGAGAGTAATTCTATAAATTCATAGTCTCTGGACCCGATATTGATCTTATTTTATCAAAGTGGACTTCAATAGGCATTTAAAAGAAAACTTTGTTCTGTTTCTCTGTAAAATTAAGGGGAAAGTTTGATTTAGCACAGAATTGCAAAACTGCTACTCCCTATCTTTGCCTTCATTCAAGCCTTTTTTAAATTTTCCCCCAGGGATCTGTATGGCTTACCATGAGAGCAGATACAATAGCAGGGCCGTGGGGCCACCTAACTGGGATGGAAGTCGTGACTATGGGATTTTTCAAATCAACAGCCGCTGGTGGTGCTCTAATGGACAGGGCAGAACTGCCAATGGTTGCAGTAGCTCCTGCAGTGGTAAGCAATGTGCTCTTGTGGGGTGAAGGCTTGTAACATTTCCCAAACAGTATGGGTGGATGATGTTTTGTTTTGTTTTAAATGTGAACCATTCTCCTGTTACTACCTTGCCCAAGCTGCTTACTTGTCCTTAGCAGAAAATAAATCCCCAGTGTTTTTCCAATGATAGAACAATCCATAATTTTGCCCTGTGTTTGTATTCACTGAAATGTCTCCTCCACACGCATAAAACCTAAATCCTACTCAAGCTACTGAAGCTTTGTGTTCGAGCAACGTTTGAAACAGCTCTCTCCAATCTGATGCATTTAAAAGAAATTTAGGACTTTTTGTTGTTGCTGTATGCCTTCAAGTCATTTCTTGCTTATGGAGACCCTATTACAGTGGATCCTTGTTATACGCTGGGGTTTGGTTCCAAGATCCACCGTGTATAACAAAATCCGTGTATGCTCAAGTCCCATTAAGTATTATAATGACATAGCAAAATGGTGTCCCTAATAAAAAATGGAACATCAAGGTAAATTTATACTTTTTTGGAACATTTTCAAACCGTGTATGCTTAAATCCGTGTATAAAATATCCGTGTATAAGAAGGGCCAACTGTACAAGCTTTTCTTGGTAAGATTTGTTGGGGCAGGGGGTGGATTGCCTTTGTCTTCCTTTGAAGCTGAGAGTGTGTGATTTGACTAAGGTCATCCAATGGATTTCCATGGCTGAACAGGGATTTGAACCCTGGTCTCCAGAGTTGTAGTCCAGTACTCAAACCTTCATACCACACTGGCTTATCCCATAATCCTTTACAATTGACCATTTCCCACCACAAAGATAACTTTTGAAGCAGCCGCAAAGATTGCCTCTTTGTGTGCTCTCACGTAACATGAGGTCTATGCACAAGGTGGCTGGAAATTTCCCAGAGATAAAATCAATGATAACTTACGTACTTGCCTACTTATTCTGATTTATATTATTTTGGCCTCAATCCAACATGGCTCATCATAGTGTATAGTTCAGCATATGGAGCTACTTCTATTACTGCTCCCCAGTCCTACAATAGATGTGGATAAAGCCCCACCTCCCACTTGGCCATTCTGCACCTGGTAGGGAATGGGAACATCCACAGTAGTGCCTGGCTATGTTCCCATAACCAGATGCAAAGAGATTACCTCAGCTGATGATTTCCTCTGGGCTCCTCTAGAGCTGCAATGGCTGAGGCTACGTTCATGCCTGGCTATGGACATGTAGCCAAACACCAGTGTGCTTCACAGCTACATTAAAGGCTTCAATAGGACTATGGTAAGTCTGGAAGTGAGTTTCTTGTAACTGCAGAGAGGTGACGTGAACGCCAACCTCCACAGTGACCACAAAAAAAACCATACCCATGTGTATGCATGTGTATGTTCCCAACAGAACACTGGCCATTAAATTAATTTATATATTTAATTTATTTTAATATTTTAATTTATTTTATTATAACATTTTCTGTTTTGGTGGCAGCTTTCACAAACGATGACATCACAGATGATATCAACTGTGCTAAGAGAATAGTTCGTGATCCCAACAGAATGAATGCCTGGTGAGTTCATCTGTTCATGATCATTTCTTGCCTCACATGCAGATTTTTTAAAATGGAGTATTTCATACTTTAGAATTCTGGATGAGGGATTGACTCAACTTGTAACTTGCAAGTTAACAATAGGGATTACATTGCTTCGTCTCAGTCAGGACACATCCAGCTTCTGACATTGTCAGCTAACAATGCTTCTCCTCTTACTTCTAGAAGCCTTGAAGGGGAAGTAAAGCTAGACTCTAGGCTTAAATGTCATTTTTTATTTTATTTTTTTTAAAAAAGGCTTTTTCTGAAAGGCTAGGTACTTAATGGCATCAGTGCTCATGGCCACATGTCTGATATCCTCCAGCCCATGCTGGAGGAATCTGATGCTCATTCCATTTTAGTTCTTCACCCTTCCAAAACCTGACACCTTACTGGGAAACTTGATGGAAGTATCAGAGCCCTCAAAGGCACACTGACCAACTTCCTCCATCCCTAAAATTTTCTCATTCTGTCTTTTAGGGTAGCATGGGTGAACAATTGCAAAGGAAGAGATCTCTCAAGCTGGACCCGTGGCTGTTGACTCTGAATGTGATGTTCCTAAATAATATCCAGCATTTATCTTGTGTTTCCTTGGAGGAAAGTGGCTCCTAATTTTCCCTGAACAATCAGCTTTCAGCTAATTCTTTTTATGCAAGTCTTTGTGTTTGGCAGCCTGCACAAAGGAGGAATTTCCTTGCTCTGCTTTTGAATGTGAAGAGATCAGAAATTAAACATGTCTGTGGGTGGGGAGGTGGGTGATTATCTTGTCTGATAATGTGGGTGCCTCTCTGCTCAAAATTCTTCAATAAACTGAATATCAATTCTCATATTTTGCTTGATGCATGACCGGGGGGGGGGGCAAGAAGAGGAGCACAATGCATTATGATTTCTCACTTCTGCAACTGCTCCTCATCTTTAGAAAACAGTTGGGCCACACCATGCCTGTGAAGCAGCCTCCAAAAACCAATCTGGGCATACGTTCACGATAGTTTCAGAAATAAAGGTACAGAAGAATGTTGGCCATTCATCACAAATGCACTGACACTGACAATGTCAATAAATGGCAGCATATATATGTCTTAAATGAATGAATCAATGAATTTACTTCTGTGAATTCATAGTTATATAGGACCCTCCCATTCATCCATCCAGATTTGTTGTCTTTCATAGAACTTTGAAGGAGTAATGTTCCGCTGAGGACACAAGTTTCCACATTAAGTGTGTTCCTGAATTTGACTCAGGCCCTTGGATAGTCAGGTGCTGGCAGTGGTCCAGAACATGTTTGTAAACCTCCATTTGATACTCAAAAGATCCTCAAGAAAACACAACACAGAGAAGGGATGGCAGTGCTACCCATTGGATGTATAGATTCACTGTTGTCAGCTGATTCAAAGCCGAATTTTGTTGATAATCCCTCCTACAGTAATCTTACTGAAGCATAGAGACCACAAGGGCCACCCAGTCCAACCCCGTGTCATGTAGGAAGACACAATCCAATCCCTCCCAACAGATGGTCATCCAGCCTCTGGTTAAAAGCCTCCAGTGAAGGAAACTTCACCACTCTGAGGCAGCATAGTCCACTGCCAAACAGCATTTACCATGAGGAAGTTCTTCCTAATGTTTAGGTGGACTCACTATTCTTGTAGTTTGAATCCATTGCTCCATGTCCCAGTCTCTACAATAGCAGAAAACAAGCTTGCTCCATCTTCAATGTGACCTCCCTTCTTATATTTAAACATGTCATCTCTTAACATCCTCTTCCTCAGGCGAAATCTATCCAGGGCTGAATTCGGGCCCCGTAAATTGCTTCAGTGACTTTTTTTTTCCAATTCCAAAGCTCCGATTTGGAAAAAATGGCCACCAAAGCAACTTATGAGCCTGAATTCAGCCCTGGAGGCAACTAGAAGCTGTTTTGACAGAAAAGGCTCTGTGATAAAATTAGCCTAACTTCCAAATTTGAGCCAAATTCAGAAGAGGTAAATCAGGCGCCGGAGATGGTGTGATAATCTCCTGGAAGCTGGCTGTTAATGTTGGTTTGTAATAAAGTAGCCAGTCTAGGACTTCAGCGTATGTTTTTCACAGGGGGTATTTTCAATGGGCACGTGCATCCCTGTCTCTTCTACATTCATGGGTTTTCTAGATTTGGTTGCAGGATCGGTCCCTTTCAGGCATTCTCCACATTTATGCAAAAATGGAAAGAAAGAATGCAATTGGCAGCCCTGCTGCTCCTGCACGTGCCTATCCCCTTGTAAAGATGTTAGCAATAGCAATAGCAGCTTCATTTATATACTACTTCATACCACTTAAGCAGTCTCTAAGCAGTTTACAACTGTAAGCTATTTGCTCCCAACAAGCTGGGTACTCATTTTAGCGACCTCAGAAGGATGTTGAAGGTTGAAACAGGAGGTCTTTCTCATGAAGCCTTCTCACACAATCTCAAATTAGGGTAAAATTCAAAGACAGATCTTCATTTGGAAAATCATTCTGCATATGAATCTTGAAGCACCATTGAGACTAATTGAAAGAGAGAAGTTGATAGCAGGAGCTTTCACAGACCTGAGTCTATTCCGAGGAAGGAGCCTCAAGTCTATGAAAGCTAATGCTACCGACTTCTTTCTTTCAGTCTCAGTGCTACAAGATCACTTTACAATCTCAAATTAAAGAGCTGGAAGGAATCATTAAAGCCATCTAGTCCAATTTCCAGTCCAGTGAAGAACCCATAATGACAGATGTAACTGACAGCATATCCAGCAGGTGGCTATACAAGCTTTGTTTACAGATTTCTTTTGAAGGAGAATTCACTTCCTTCCACAGCCAGTTGGATGATGGCGTGTCCCAAATTGCATAGGGAGCTGCAGCAGAATAAAGATTACCCTCTCTTCAGAATGTTCCCCTTCAGTTTGGTTGGCTATAACCAAAACTGATGTACCAATAGATCTGGGACTCGCCAACTCCCCTTCCCTCTCACATTTAAAAAAATATTCAAATTCAGCTCAGGTTTAGCATGGCTTTGTTGCTAGAAAACACTAGTCTACATCATATGTTGGGTAGCTGGGCAAGGAAGGTGTTTGCAATGATGATATCCGTTCTGTTGTCAGATAATCAAACCTCTCCTGCGCTTCACTGGAGGAAGAGGAGGCTGTCTATCCAAGTTCCTGCCTTCTTCAGAAATGTCCACCTGAGGGCTCCTGACCTCCACAAACAGATCTGATCTAGGCAAGGTTTGGTGCAGAAGCAACTTTATAAAATAGATGTGTATCAGATAACCCAGGTTTAAATTTATGACAAACTACAGATTAAGGAGCGAATAATACTTTATACACTCACAAGGCACTATTTATTTATGGGTTGTCAGATTTTATTTTTTGAAAACCCAGTATCTCATCGCTCCTGATACAGAAATGTAGACTTGCCTTTGTATTATCTCAGCCTGCCAATTGAATTATGTCACGTCTTTCTCAAATGGTCAACTTCTTCAACACCATCTCCAACTCTAACTTGATATTAAATAGGTTGATAATAGCTTGATACCAAATTTAATTCACTCTGATTAGCCGGTATTAATTCAAGTTATTATGCAAGTAATCTGAGAACCACACAAAAAAAATAGTTATCTTCAGGAGACAAAAAGTATTAGGAAAATTCTATTGCTTCAGTTTTCTCCTGATATCCCACTAAAGTTCATCTTCCAAAATTTCAAGATCCAATGTTATGCATGTTTTGCAAAAACTCCCAATCACAATTGCATGAGAATAAGTCACCTTGCCTTGTAAATCAGGGTTTCTCATCTATTGTCTCTCCTTTTTACTTTTTTTAAATATGTTTATCAAACACACACACACACACACACATATACACCAGAAAAAAGACAAGAAAAAAGACAAACAGTAACATTACGACAAATCAAAAATTATATATCACATACTGTATTCTCTAGCCTTTAACTTTGAACTTGATACATAATCTCTAAATATTTAAACATCTAAATAATTAACCATAGATTTAAATAATTAAACCTATTTTAACTCCACTGATGGTCTAACCTCACTTCCATTCTACTTTCTCCCCCCTCCCACCTTTGCTCTTTCTTCATGTTTCCAATTTCAATTTAGTGGCATCACTAGGATTAGTGTCACCCAGTGTGGCAACTCATAGTGTCACACCCCCCTCCACTGGCCTCCTTCCATTTCACACCATATAGAATCCTTAGTGATTCTTTTTTGCACTAATGTTACTCATAAAGTGTAATTCCCATTTATCACTAAATGTAATACGCATAGTTGTGACATAAACAACTAGCAAAATTAAAATTATACCTTCAAATTACAATATCATACACACATCCTAAATACAGTTACATATATATAGTGAATATTGGGTTGAAATGTAATGTTTAAAATATTTTTTTAAAAAATAAAAATTTCAATATTTATTTTTTTAAATTAAACATTTTGAAATTTGAAATTTTAATTTTAAAAAATTCTGCAGTCTTTCCTTTCTGCTGCAACTGAGCTTCACCACCACCACCCACTCCCACCATTTCTTAATGGCCTCTGGGTGGGAGGATATGCAAAAGAGGATTAGGAGCCCAAGGTTGCGAGTTCAAGACCAGCAAAAGGGCCCAAGCTCGACTCAGGCTTGCATCCTTCCGAGGAGGGAGCTAAAATGAGTACCCAGACTGTTGGGGGCAAATTAGCTTACTTGCTGTTCACTGCTATGATCTTTGGAATAGCAGTATATAAATAAAACAAATTAATTATTAATTGGTGATCATTGGCTGCTGGGAAAGCCCCTGCCCCTGGGTGATTTCTCATTTGCATTTGCTGAGTGCTGATTTTGCTATTTTGCAGGACTGGTAGCCAAACTTTGGTAGCCAATATACAGATTAACATGGGAATCCCTCCTCTTTACACAGGGTCACGTAGTGTGTGTGTGTGTGTGTGTGTGTATATATATATACACACACACACACACATGCACATGCCCACTCTTTTCTAGGTCAGCATTCTCAGATACCAGCCACAGATGCTGGCAAAACATCAGGAATAAACTTTTCTAGAACATGGCCACCTTGTTGTGGCCTTTGTGTGCTGCACCCATAACCCTTGTTGGGACCTAGGGAAATGACGTGCAGTGTCCACCATAACCACCTGCAGAGTTCAACTACGTTGACAGGACGCCAAGAAGAAGGAATCTGTGAAGATGTCTTCAACTAATAATGACTCTTACAAGTCTTCACTCTAAACGAGGGCTTTAATCTTCCTTTGCAGTATTTACAACATAGATATACACAGTGTATTGGACATCCATCTCTAATATACACTATTTACACCAGCCAACAATAACACAACCTCTGAGGCAGCCACATTAACACACAACCATCTCACTGCCTCTCAGTAACAGACTCAGCCCACTCGCAGGCACCAACTGTCTCTCAGTGACAGTTGAGAACTGACAGTTGACAGCTGCATCAACATTCTGATGATGCCCTGTTTGAATGCTGACGCATTAGCTGCCACTGGAGCTCCAAATTATCTGCACAACAGCTCCCCCTAGTGGCCACATCAATGTCATTTCCTTACACACATTGCCCGAAAAACCCACAAAAAATTATGGATGCCATCTATGAAAGCCTTCAACTTTACAATCAAGGCTCTATTGCTATGGTCATAAATGCCCCCACAAACCACCTTAACAGCCAGAAGCCACATCTAGCAAAGAGTCTGTTTAACTGCCGACTGGGGCACAAGAAGGAGGATGTGTCCTGCCAGTATGTAAGGCTGTGACAATAAAAAGCAGCATTCTTGTTGCAATTCCTCATTGTAGATTCAGTCGCTGGTAGGAGGGGGCTGGAAATCTTGTCATTCATGCACCCTGATCAATAGCTGAACAGACCTCCTTCATTCTATGCAGTTGCTAGCAGTTAAGGTGGGGTTTTTTTTGGGGGGGGGGGGGGCAGATGTTGCCTAGATTTCACTAAGGTAGTTATGAATGTGTAACCTATGGTCAGAATACCCCAAGCTGCTCCCAAAGCCTGAATTTCTCCTGTTATCTGTGCATAACATAGCAACGCTGGACAGCTATTTACACAGTGTCTCACTGTACCACCTGCTACTGCCAATGTTGCCACTACTGGCATAAATCACTCCCCCTGAGGTCAGAAACAAGGTGTCCATCCTTGTGATCACTGCTGGCCACATCACTGTAACCTTGGAGGCAGTTGAATTAGGGCTTTCGCCCTGCATCATAAAGACAGGAGAATGCAAGGGTGGGGGAAACCAGTTCAATTGGACCATGTAGATATGTCCCTAGAGTTATGCAGCCTTGCATTTTCATGATCCCTACATATTCATTATTTGAGGAAACACATAGACATTGTGAAATTCCCCAGCCCTCAATTACCAGGCAGCAGCCACTGTGAGTGAACAGGGCTCTGTTCCCCTATCGATCAAGAAGCAGCAGAGCCATGTTTCCACCACTCTCCCACAAATGAACTTCAGTGCAAGGGAGAACTTCAACTGAGACCTTGTTTTTGAATGTCACACCAGAGATTGCTCACAGGATCAGGATATAAATGTCCCAAGATCAGATATAAATAATGCAGTTTGACACCATGTCCCATTTTTCTGTGTTTTTAACTGTATTGTTCTTTTAATGTTGTGAGTCTCTCTGGGTCCCAGTTCTGGGAAAAGAGAAGGATACAAATAAATATAACAACAACAACTGCCATGGCTCAAGGCTGAAGAATTCTCAGATTTGTAGTTTAGGTATTCTGTAGAATGAATCCATGGCAGTTAAAGTGGTATCAAACTGAATTAATTCTGCAGTGCAGATGAGAACTGAGTAGTCAATGTACGATACAGTGTGCAATATAGGTAACAGTCTTCATAGGTCTTCTTAATAACATGTAATTGGTGGTCAACATGCTTTGTCACAAACCACTCTTTCTGCAATGAAACCTACACATGCTCTGAATTCTAAGATTCTGCTCACCTTGGTATACAGAAGATTAATGCATTAAGTTAAATGGATTTTATTTGATTTCCACCTTGGTGTGTAATTGTTACCTTTCCCCGCCCTCTTCTCTTTGCAAAACTTTTTTATTTTTATTTTTAAACTTTCCTCTTAAGAGCTGCCTAGAGTCCCTGGAAAATTGCCACTCCACTGGTACAGTGACGAACCAACATCCAAGGGTTCATTATACTTTCAGAGTGAATGGGCAGCCTACAAGTCAGAGCCGAGGGCTTTATAGCCCTGGAATAGTCTGGAGGACACACTGCTCTTCTGAGATAAGCTGCAATGAAGTCACTTCATCTCGCTTTTTTCCTCCTGTTCCTAAAAGCAAAGACAGCAAAGAAGTTTGAGTTGTGTGAATTGTATTACAAACTGAGGGTCCTTGGACTGGATGGCTATCATGGTTATGAAGCAAAAGAATGTGAGTTCTGTTTTTTGGGGGTTCACAAAGCCTTCTATGTTCTTATGATTGATTTAGATCCATTTTGCAGCAGGGGGGGTGGTACTGAAAGAGGAATTCTTCTATTTCTATTTTCTGGATTGTGTTTGTTTGTGTGTTTTGTCATTGTTATGTGCTTCAAGTAGCAACCTCATCACAGATTTTTCTTTTCTTTTCTTAAATATACACAAAATAAGAAAAAGAAAAGCAGAAAATAAGACAGGAAATGAATAAAATCTGCAATAACAAAGACAAAACATATTTCATAGTCAGTACAGTGCCAGTAGAAATCCAGCATGGATAAGACTCTGGGGGACTGGAGTTGGAATCCCAGTTTGGCTATGGAAACCCACTGGGCAACTATGGGCAAGTTATACACTCTCAGACCCAGAAAAAGATAATGGCAAAACGCTTGCCAAGAAAATTCTTTAATCGGTTTACCTTAGGGTTGCCATATGTCAGAAATGTCTTGAAGGCAAACAACAATAACATAGTGCCACACTGTGTATTAAGAGGAAAAAAGTAGATTCAAGTATCATTACCATTAGCGCTAAAAGGTACAAGTAACAAGGGTGACCAGGTGTCATAACTGCAAAGGAGGTCAAAGCACTGTAAAACATAGCACATTCAAGAAGAATGTAGAACATTACAACATAAAAGCTCAAAACACTTATGTATATGTACATTCATACTTCTTAGTCATGCTCAAACTGGAGGACATTTTGAAATTCCTCCTGGACAGAAAGTTGAAATGTATGTAGGACATGTCCTGGAAAAGGAAGACCTCCAGTCACCCTGGGTTATATATATTACATTTATGTTTTAGAAAACACTTTAAAATTGTTAGAAATGTGGGTCAGTATTGTGTTTCCATGAAGTATAATTAACCAAATCACCTGTCCTAACCTAACCCATGCCTAAACATGACAAAAGCATAATTCATCTATGCTGCATTTGCTTGCAGAATGGTTCTCCTTCTCCCCATGCAGCTGATGCCCAGTAAAGTAGGTTTGGATAGGTGATATGATTGTGTCTATGCCAATCATGAATATAGAACAGTTACAAATAAATGACTTAGGGCATGTCTACATGGGCCATTTACATTGGCTCCCCCCTGCCCTTCTGTCCAATGCAAACCAATACCCCCAGGCTGCGATCAGGCAAACTGGGTGCCAGTCTAGTGGTTCCAGTTGATCCTAGCTCAAAGGGGCCTTAGTGTGGGTCAAAAAGACCCACTATTTGCTGTGGAGTTTCTAGGAAACTCTGTTGCAACACCTAGCAGACCAGATGGCCCTACATGCCCCTTACCTTCATCTGCTGTCACGTCTACTGAGAAGATCCTTGCTGTGGCCTCTGACGTGGAAAGGGGCCCCTGGCCATGTAGCCAGGCACCACATTTCTACATCAGAGGCTGTGATGGGGGTCTTCACAGAAGAGGCAATGGTGAAAGAAGATAAGGGGTGCATAGTGGTAATGGGTCCATGGTGCAGTGGCAAGCAGGTTGGCAGGCATGTAAGGATCCACCTATCCCTGCGCTGGCCCAGGGCATTGATTTGGATCAGGACCTGGGTCAGGATAGCCCAAGTTTGACCTTTGCTATCCTGGCCCATCTGCTCAGCCCCTACATTTCAATTTGCTGTAGGGTAAAATTGGGGACAATTATTGTCAGTGTTTCATTGTTGTCAAAATGAAGCATGACTAAACCTGGAGCTCAAATTTAAGTGGTTGTTTTAAAAGCACCACTTTCCCCATGTCTTTCAGTCTTATTACAGTATATGGCAAAAAAAAAGAAAAAAGAGGTACAGTACTGAGAGAGAAGTGGCTTTCTCCTTGCCTCTCTGCATGCTGTCATAGCACTTCCATCCTCCTTCTGGAGGGAGATGATAGTTAAAACATGCCTTTTGCCAGGGAGACAAAGGACACACTTTTACAACCATCTGCCTTGGGGAAAGAACAGATATGCTTTAACAGCATGTAGAGAACCAAGGAGAAAGCCGCTTCTCTCTCAGTGCCTCTTGGCTTTCTTTTGTCATAAGATAAGACTCTTTGTTTTGGAATGGATGTTAAGAAAGAGAAAACAATTTCCATTTCTAATTTTCATAGTCTGCTGCTTCCCCACCAGTGGTTTGTTTGGCTCAGTTCCCAGCTGATGCTAACACTCAGTATTATGCTGTTGATCATCGTGATGTTCCTTACTATGGAATATTCCAGCTGAGTGGCCATGAATGGTGTAATAACGGGAGGCATACCACAAAGAACAAATGCAAAACTTCCTGTAACAGTAAGTGACCTCTTCTTTCTATCTTTGCTTTCTGGCACTCAAGGAAAGTTGCTAATTTCTAAAGGGAGATGTGCCAATGTGTAAGATTACCTTTCAGCCACACGCGGAGGCTATCAGACTGTTATCCACAATAACAGTTAAGAGAGGTCTGATTTGCTTTCTCAATTGTGGTACAGAAAACATTAATGTAATTGCTGAAGTTTGTCCTTAGCCCTTCTTTATTTTTATTTTGCATATATCAGGCTTGATGTCCAAGATAGGATGCCGGACAGACTCTTAGACAGCTTTAGCCCAGTCAATTTAGACAAACAATCCCCTATGAAGAACATCGCAAGATTCTACCTCACAGGCATAAGATGTAGCCACACTGAAGAAATAAAGCAGTTTGACACCACTTTAACTGTCATGGCTTCATACTGTGGAACCCTGGGAGTTGAGATTTGGTGATATATTCAGCCTAGTCTGTTAGAGAGCTCTGGTGCCTCATCAAAGTACAAATCCCAGGATTATGTAGGTTAGAGTTATAAATGTGTGAGGCTAGCTTACACATTTATCAATGATCCACAGGATTCCAGTCATCGTCTTGAGTAAAAAGCTGATTTTTATGTCTCTGTGCATCCGTGAGTTGCTTCTCTCTAGCCTAGAAGACATATTCACTATTACAGAGTGGCCAAATCCACCTTTACCTGGCATGTACATGAGAAGGAACAGAACAAAAAACTGGAAAGCATGTATTCACAGTGGAAGAATTAAAAAAA
The DNA here is from genome assembly GCF_019175285.1 of Sceloporus undulatus. Classification (NCBI taxonomy): domain Eukaryota; kingdom Metazoa; phylum Chordata; class Lepidosauria; order Squamata; family Phrynosomatidae; genus Sceloporus; species Sceloporus undulatus. The sequence goes on along the minus strand of NC_056523.1, from coordinate 186,521,606 downwards.
AAAAACCAAAGTACCATGTGCTATACAATAGTCAAAACCTTTTATTTCTTTACATCCTTCCTTCTAACTTTATTTATTTATTTATTTATTTATTTAACATGCAAAGGTTCACTTCTATAGAGAGTATGGACTGCAATTCTAGGCATTTCTAAGAATTGCCCCAAAAGAAGGCCAACTGGCGATAAGGCCAAAACACTTGGAGCTTTTTAAGGAACAAAGGTTTTTGATCATTGTATAGCTGTGGAACTTTATCTCTTTTCATTCTTCCAACATACATGAGAAGGCAAAGTAGGGTGAGAGTTTCTCCCTAGGAGCTTATGGCATTTTCTAAGTCTAAGCAAACTGTTCTCTTCAACATGGGTCTACCTCATTTAGGACTTATAGTGGCTTTCTGACTTTTTCTCTACATCAGGATCTGTTCTTAGATATGTTTTCTTCATTCCTCTCTTTCACAGATTTCCTAGATGATGATATCAGAGATGATGCCCAGTGTCTTAAGAAAGCTCTCATAGAGCATGGCTTAAAATACTGGTGAGTGCCAACAGCTTCACTGCTCTTTAAAATGAGTATCTCAGAATATTATTTAATTGAGTAAAAGTGGAAACTGATTAAAGCATCCATTTTTTTCCCTGAAAGGCAATGTAAGAGACTATCCACAACAAATTATATCAGCTTTTTCAGGTTTTTGTTGTTTCCCTTTAAATTTATTTTATATATTGCACACCAGCCTTCCCACAGATTTGATTCAGCCCATTCTGGTATGAAAAAGGATGAGACAAGAAGACTGAGGTACCTAGGAATTTTTTCCCCACAAAATTGGAACAATTCAAATGTGTGGGATAGTCAAACTGGCTGATTTGAAGACACAGCAATTTTCTTTCTCTTTATTGTTTCATCAGGATTTACCAAAAGTTGCAAACTTTGAATGGGAGTGAAAATAAAACAGATAGATTTGCCTAACCATATCTGAAGATTAAAAATCCAATTTAAAAAAACAAACAAAAATATGGCCTACTTAGCACTCAAAACAATCTGGAATAAAACACAGATCAGGTAGTGAGGTAAACAGATGCAATGGCAGTAAAATTCAACAGAGAGAGATTGAGAGAGAGAAAAATTATTATCTAATCATAACAGGCCCGAAGCAAAATAATGTTTCCAAGAGACACAACAAAAATTTCAAACTCTTAGCAGATAAAGAAACAGAAAAGCAACTAAAGCCTGGAACAAATCTAGGGACTTTATCACATGGGGAAAACTGGGAGTTTAAACATTGATTATCCCATGAAAATCATGTAATCTCTATTAGCATTTTCACACAATGTTATGATTAAATTGCTATTATACCAGGAATAAACAGGCAATAAACAACAACAAATCATTCACGGGGAAATCCTGTGAATGATATTTTGCTGTTCATTGCCTATTAATGCCCAGGATAATGGCAATTAAATTGCAACATGTATGAAAATGTTAATGGTGATTTCACAATTTTCACAGGATAATCAATGTTTAGATCCCCCTATTTTCCCCATGTGATAAAGTCCTAGGAGGTGTAAGATAGCTCCTGATGTTTGTGGCAGTAGATTCCGCATGTTTCCTGTTCTGTTTCTCATATTGCAGTATACCTTTAACCGTATAACCTTTGAACTTAAGGTGATGAATTTGACATAATGATAACAAGATTTTACCTCTTTATTCAATTGCTCTGTCCACCGCCTAAGAGAGGCCTCAAGCTAGATGGTTTCCCTTCCATCGTTAAAGGTTTATATGAAAGGCTAATCTCTCTGATTTGTAATTAAAAAGGTGAAGGGGGGGTGAGTAATTTCAAACTAGGATTGAAAAAAGTCAATCAAGAGTCTGGGCTGAAGAACTAGATAAAGGTAGGGGAAAAAATTGTGGAGGTGGCTTTTCATTCTTTTTAGCTGCAATTTACTTTGGGCTGTACTTTGACCCATCAACCAAGACTTCCAATGCATGCTATAAAATTGAGAGAGTTGCACCCTCCTGACCACAGCCGAGTGTGATAACACTCGCTTTTAAAATTAAATGTGACTTTATCCCATTGGGGATAAGTCAGTTTAAATAGAATGCAATAATCTCCATGGATAAACATGCTTTGTTTTCAAAGACATGGTCATGCTTGCCTGGAAAATCAACATGCAACGGCATCTTGTAGCACCTTTGAGATTAACTGAAAGAAAAAAACTGTTAGCATAAACTTTCGTAGACTAGAATCTACTTTCTCAGATGCTTTCTGTAGTCTACAAAAGTCTCAAAGGTACTACAAGATCCCTTTATATGCTCTGTTTTATTTTTCTAGCCTCAGTGTCTCATTCCTTTACAGGCAAGCATTGGAAACTGACTTGGAGAGGGGATTCTTCCAAAATTGTATCATCTGATTTCAGCCCTCCTCCTCCAATTAGTCATTTGCATATCACCATCTCATATTTTCAAACTGGAAGTGATGCACTTGGGAATTCTCTATTATTCCATTTTTAATAACTCTAAATTGTTTGCTAGTCACTATGCCAGCAAAGTTTCCCAGCACTCTGTTTCCCCCATTGATTTCTGCCTGCCAACTGCCTGCCCCACCTGCACATTACCAGGTTAAGGGTGAACATTGGTCACTACCCAAGAGATGCAGACTTGATGTAATTGTACATATGATGTTATGAAGATTTACCACAGTTCAGAAACATACCTGCACATCTATTTAAAAAACCTATGTGTAAAACTTTTGGCATACAAATACCTAATTCATTATTATTATTTTTCTGTACCCTTAGGAAACATTACAGGAAAAACTGCACCTATGCAGCTCTCAGGTTATATTCTTTCCACTGCAGTTATTACTTCGAAAATGATAACTGGTACAAAAAATTGCTATCCAAAGGCAAAGGAAGAAGGAACTCCTTAACCGTACATATACATTTTCCTAGGAATTAGCAAATGAGTGTTCATTTGCATTCTTATGTGCTTCAAAATGCTTCCCAAAGATGAATGCATCACACATGACTCTTTCAAAGATAAATGGATTCCTTTATTAATTACATCAACAATGTATCAGAATATAATCAAAATTTTCAACATCTCATCCAAGATCCTAGTTAAGTGCATTAATATGTAGTCAGGTTGATATGAACTGAAATGAAAGCTGAATGGATGGACTTATTGTTGCATTTTGATTGAGTTGGATTTTTTTTTAATTAAAAAAAACTCTTCCAAAATGTAATAAGCACAGTCCACCCTCAGTATCCACAGACATGCCATCCACGGATTCAAGCTTCCGTGGACAGCAAGCCTGCAATGAGGCAGCGGCAGGGGAGAAGGAAGAGGCAGGAGGAGGAAGAAGCAGGAGGAGGAAGAAGAAACAGGAAGAGGAGGAGGAAGAGGAGGAGGTGGAGGAAGAGGACGAGGAAGAGGAGGAGAGGAGGGGAAGAAACAAAAGGAGGAGGAGGAGGAAATGGGAGGAGGAGGAGGAGGAGGAAGAAACGGTAGGAGGAGGGGAGGAAGAATAAAGGGGAAGAAGTGGAGGAGGAAGAGGTAGGAGGAAGGGGAAGAAATAAGAGGAAGAGGAGGAGGAAGAGGAGGAGGAGGGGAAAGAAGCAGGAGGAGGAAAAGCCATGAGGAAGAGAAAGAGGAGGAGGAGGAGGAAGCAGCAGTTGTGGAGGAGTAGGACGCCTGCCTGCCACCGGTGAGAGCCGGAAGGAAGGAAGGAAGAAAGGAAGGAAGGAAGGAAGGGACCCATTGTGCCCAGTGGTGGCACAGCCTTGTGGCCGCACCTCCACTGCGGACAATGCAGACTTCTGATCCACAATCTCTTTTGGCATTCGCAGGCGTGGAGGGTGAGTCCAGAACGGATCCCCTACAGATACTGAGGGCTGACTGTATAGATTAGCAGTTTCATGCTAGATTACTTCTCTTGCTTTCCCCAACTGGATCCTTTGTGCTATAAATGTCTATTTGCTAACGCACTGTGGCCAGTCTCCCAAAGAAAGAAGATTCCATTATTTCTAGTATTTTGATACTAAATTCATCATCATCTATAAAGAAACCTAATGTACATTGACTGAACCAATATACAAACTGCCATTTTCCTTTATTTTCCCCACATCTCTGAATTTCTGCAAGTCACAAAATGCCCACAAAAAAGGAATATTTGTACACATTTCTACTGAGATAGAATTTTTGTCAAATATACATTTTATAATGCTAATGTGTGCTGTTTGTGTCTGCTTCTGTTGTTGTAAGTTTATGGATACAAAAATGTAGGTGAAATGGCACACGGAAGAATAAATTCATATGGAAATCTGTATGGATTTCAGGCTGATCTCTGAAATCCAAATTCACAAACTGATGTTGGAATGGAACAGAATGAAGATGTGTCTCAGAAAGGTTAAAAAGCCATATGGAATGTTTAAAAGTTGTAGACATGAGATTATTTGTTCATTTCTCTCCCTGTTTTGGGAGATTATCACACCAGGAAAACTGATGGGAACATGAATAAAGAGGAATTCGATGGCCACTTTTTATTCACAGGAAAGTCCCACAAATAAAAAGTGGTTGTAGAATTCTTTTTTATTTACCCAATGATGATGAGATTATGGCGACACTAGTGCAGTAGTAATAGTGGCATGTCCTGTCAATTTTTCCAGTGTGATAATCTCCTTGGATAGCCTATTGGGGTGACTTGATTGACAGTATACTGAGAGGTCCAGAAAAATTAGAAAGGTAACATTTTCTTTGGCCTCTTGGACATGTCATCCATCAGTATGATCAATGATTATAACACTATGATTTTACTTTAAATGCCATGGTTACATCTTCTGGAATCCTCGGGTTTGTAGCATAGAGAGGCATTAGAGCTTCCTGACTGAAAATTCTAAATGCCATAAAGTAGAACCATGGCAGTTAAAGTGGAATCATAGTGTTATAATTATGTAGTGTGAATGGGCCCAAGAAAAATAGCTCAAAGGGTTTCCAGGTAATTTCAGCTATCCAAGTGTATGGACACCAGAAAGGTCATATATTTTAAATGCCAAAGAGTGCTGCTCCCACCACAACCGCCGCCACCATCATTATCATCACGATCAAACACAAAAACATTACGGTCTCTTATGTATGGGAGGTGACAGTTCTCTAGCCATTCATAGATGGATGAGTTCTCAAAAATCAAGACTGTCAGCCGGTTCAAATATACAGCAGATTAGAGTTTAACAAATGAAGCAAGGTTTACATGTCCAAAAGACAAAGAATATTTGTTTCAATTTCCTGGCCTAATAGGAAAACTGTTTGGAGATGGGATGGTGAGGGAGAACAGGTGTGTAGGCTAATGGTTCCTGAGCACTGGTCTGCCAGGTATTTTTAATTTCATCTCACAGAATCCCTGATTATTGCCAAAAGTGGCTGAGGCTTCTGGGAGCTGAAGTCCAAAACACTTGGAAGACCAGAGTTTGGAAACCACTGGTGTAGTCTCTTCTTCTCAAACTGGCACAATCCTGCAAAAAATGAACTCAGAATTATGCTCAACCATGCTTATATTGGTCTATCACTCTGACTGCAAGGGATCTGTCACCCACAACAAGAACAGCTGCTTGTGTTGCGATTTAGAGTTAAGCTGACTGATTTATAAAATGGGAGCAGATATGAGATCTCCTTTTTGGTAAGAACAAACTGTTCTTCATTCGACAATGCACATCGTAAAAAAAAAAGCAACAAAAGTCTCCTTATCAAGAAATACCATATTATCAGAAAAATGTCTCAAAATAACTACAGTGGTGCCTCGGGTTACGAAATTAATTCGTTCCGCGGCTAATTTCGTAACCCGAAAAACCTTCGTAAGCCGAATTGCCATAGGCGCTAATGGGGAAAAAGCCGCGGCTCTGCCGCGGCTCCATTTAAAACAGCGCCGGAGTTTTTTCGTAACCCGAAAAAACTTTCGTAACCCGAAACAATAAATCCCTATGGGATTTTTTCGTATCCCGAAAAATTCGTAACCTGGGTATTTCGTATCCCGAGGTACCACTGTATTAGCAGGGACCTCATGGTCTAGAGTCTTGCTCTGAGTGGAACTCTTAACTCTGATAATACACCTTAAGAAACCACAATCTTCTTCATCTTAAACCACAAGTACTTTGCATTGATTAAGGGGGGGGGGAGGACAGATTTTGTACTATAAATCAAGGATGGGGAATCTGTATCTTTCCAGGTATTTTTTGGGCAGGAACTCCCATTGTTCTCCACCACTGACTAAGAGGGTTGGGCTGATGGGAGCTGCAGTCAAGCAATTTCTGGGAGGACAGACATTCTCCATCTCACCACAAAGAAAGAAAGAAAGAAAGAAAGAAAGAAAGAAAGAAAGAAAGAAACTGTGGGCTATGATGGCCAAAGTCAAGTCATTGTGAGCATCCCAAGTGTATAGTCAGAAATGGACAGAGGACTTTATGAACTACTCTGCCCATAGGCTCAGAGATTTTGCTTGAAGGCAAGGAAAATAGGCAGTGGTGAAGGACTGACATCAGGTGCTTCTAGACTCTCACCCCGATGGGTGATGTTTAGACTAGACTTGGGTTATAATTTGCAGCATTCTCTATGAAACTCTAAGGAGGAAATCTTTGAGGAATTGGGAATTCTGTATGTACTTCTACACGATGTCCATCAACAGTCCTAAAATCATTACAGGATAAATCCTGGCATGGAAACAGATGCCATCATTAAAAGAAACAAAAGGAGAAGTCAGGAAATTGGGGAAAAAAGATGTGTGTGTCCATTTTTTTAAAGGCCACGTTGTCAGTCCTTTTTACAAGGTATCTAGCAATTGTGAGGCTTCATAGATTTTCTCCAGTCTTCATCCCACGCATTCTTCAAATGTAACATTCTCTAATGAAATAATTAATTTTGTGGCACATTTGAATTATTGAGAAAATGTTGTGGCTGCCATCACAAAATGGATGTCATCGGGGAAATGCATAATGGCTGCCATGGTGGGCATGATGGGTCACAGAACATGTATTTCAAAGAAGGCAAACTGATGAGGCTGTGGGATTAGAAATTTTCCCACAAACCTGAGGTAATGTGAAGTGGTGTCTGAGCCCTAAAGGAAATAAGAAAATAAAATATACCATGAACAAACAATTTTACTCCAACAAAACCTCAGTCACAGAAAAGAAACTTTTTTCTTGGACAGTTTTTCCCTATCCCAAATCTCCCTTCCTCTGAGTGGTGACTATGGTATCCCATGTCTGTAGAATGGTAAATCCACCCTGGGGTATATACTGAATTTTTAAAGTGATATACCCTACTCCTTTTGCACCTTTTTTAATTGTTCAGAATAAAACCTGGAGTGGACTCATTGCCTTGCTGACATGGGGAACACTAACAGCCACTGCTCTTTCTCTCCACCTTATGCTGGACCGTCATACCAGCTCTCTCAATTTTTCTACCTTCATCCATGGCTTTTTGTTATCTGCTACTCCACCCTTGGTGCATGTTTTCCCTTTTCCCTTGCTTCCCCCTGCCTCCCCACAGGGCCTCCTCTGTTCTTCCACTCACTGACATGAGTACATCTATTCCATTTTCCAATGTGTCCCTGCTTGTCCTCCTGCCCTCCACAATATGTAGCCACATCTTAGCCACTTTAGAGGTCTGTGTTCCCCTCTGACCCTGTGTAATATAGTCCCATCCACCTCAATGCCCCAGACCATTGATCACGATCAGATGAAAATTTTACTGCTAATTTTATTATTGTATTATGGGAGGGTTAGGGTTTTTGTTGGAATTATTATTTTTGATTATAATTGTATTGTTTATTCGTATTGGCGACTGTATTTTATCTGGTTGTGATCCCACCTCGATCTGCATGGAGAGGCGGGAAATAAAAATAAATTAATTTTTTTATTTTTCATTTATTTATTTATTTATTTATTTATGAAGCCCATGATCCAGAGGAGTAGCCCAGAAAGCTCTTTTAAATATCACATTATATTTTAAAGGTATTGTTTCACTCCAAACAAGTGCCAGATGACACAGGAGAAGAGAACAATATGTTTAGTCAGGTAAGGTAATCACTTTTACTGTATTATGGAGAGATTGTCCATAGATAAAGTATGACCCCCCCCAAAAAGATAGAAGACCCACTGTTGCAAGAGGGATATACGTTTGATGTGGGAGGATGTGGGTATTTAAAAAAAAATTGTTCCTGCAGCAGAGCATATAGGTAAGTGCCAACTTGTCGCTAGAGGAGTTAATCCACCTCTAAGACCTTTCTGATGAGCCAAGGATGCTTTTTGCAAAGCAGTGAACAGCCTCAAGCCATGAACTATAAAAACCCTTGCACTCTGGGCACACCACTCTCCAAAGACGTGCAGCAATGATGATGCTTCACCATTCCCTATTCTGCTTACTGGTTTTAGCAGCTGAAGCCAGAATATTTGAACTATGTGAATTGTTTTACTATCTGAGAAGTCTTGGACTGGATAGCAGTGGAAAAATTCCTTTAAGTCACTGTGAGTTCTGCTTGTGATGGAATATCTTACCTTCTACTGTGAGGATTAATTAAATTAATATCCAATTTATCGTAGGCTTTTCAGGGAAGAGTGTGTGGTTTATATATATTTTTGTTCCCATGTATACAAGTGATTGCTTGAGAAATGTTTGTTATCTTTACTGATATTGAGGAACATTTTCATGTCACATGTCCAGTTTCAGAAAATGGAATTATTTATAATTTATTTGCTTAGTTCTACTGATATTCTACCTTATATAACAATCCCAGGGCAGAGAACGACAATGTTAAGGCAGCCATCAGTGACAAACAATGATGTGATCCAGGGATGAGGGGCAAAATTCACTTGGAGACTTAGACGTTTATAAGTGGATTTATCTCTAGGGAAAACAGAATTTAGCCAATCTCTAATATCCATAATTAGCAAGGGATTGTCATGATAATAGTATGTAGAAGAGCCAATACAGTGACCATTGTGTATCAAGACCAATGTGCATTGGGATAGCTGCTAGGGAGCACAGAGGCATATTGGTAGAGTCCAATGCACAGTGGGACACTGGCTAGGGAGTGCTGGTAAGCAAGAGTAGAGCCCAGCACCCACAAGACACTCTTGACAACGCTCTGTTATGCATTCCCACAATTTGCTAGAACGGCTTCATAGCACCTCTGCAATGTAGCTAAGTACAAGTTGAATCTCCCTTATCTGGAATTCCAAAATCTGAAATGTTCCACAATCCAAAATTATCCACAGGGGTGGCTAAGATGGTGACACCTTTGCATTTTAATGGTTCACTGTACACAACCTTTCTTTCATGCACAAAATTACATATATAAATACCTCCAGGCTATGTAGATAAGGTGTGTACAAAACATAAATGAATTTCATGTTTATACTGGGGTCCAATCTCCAAGATATCTCTTTATGTATCTCCAAATATTCCAAAATCCAAAAAGCTTTAAAAAAAATCCAAAACACTCCTGGCCCCAAGCATTTCAGATAAAGGAGGCTGTGACAGAGAATTCCACCTGTAATTCTTCACTTATTTTGTTCACAAAGGGAACAGTGGGCAATTTTAGCATCCTGCTGCAAGGAAGTCTAAAAAAACTGAGCAGTTCTCAAATACGTTTTGTTGTTTGGGACTTAGTTGGTGCAAAATTCTCAAAATTTTACACACAATATGTCCCGAATGACAAAGCTTCCCATAAACCTATCAATTTCCAGGCAATTTTAAAATGCATTGTTCTACCATTTTTGAAATATTTTAGAATAGTTGAATACTGTCAAATATTTTCCCTTGTCACTACAAGCATGTAATAAAGCCAAGAAACAGTCCACTGAGAGACTCATTGCAACAGCAATTAGCTACTAATTAATAAATCAGCTATCAAGAGTAAAAAAAAAAGTCGCTGCAAAATTTGAAGGGTTTTTGTTGTTGCTGTTGTTTTGCTTTTAAAGGATTAGAAAATGTTAGAATTGTCATAGGCACTATGGGATTCTGTGAAATGGCAAGGATATAAACCAAAGAAGCAGTAGGGATGAGAAGTAGTGGTTGATGGCTTCCATGTCAGTGGGAGAATAAATACGTTCCAGATGGTAGTCTCTGTTCCAGAAGAATTATCGAAGTGGAATAGGTAGAATCCTATCCCTAAAACAGTTTCAGCATCTTTAAAGCTCAAACTAAATCCCAGGATGGATTCACCATTCACTAAGAATTTTTGTACCTAAATCAAACATACTCACTAAAGAGCTTTAGGGACAACATTTGGGAGAATTACCAAGAATGGGTACTTCAAAACTAGGAGGAAATTCAAGAGCAGGGAAATTCTTAGGGAGGGAGATTGTGGCAGTTACCAGCTAGGAAAAAGAAAAATTAAAGTAGGGAAGGAATGTGTGGCAGAAGAGAGATTGGGATGAAGTTTCATGGAAGCTGGAAAAGAACAGACATTATTCACTACATATAATTCAAATTAAAATTCTTCTTCCAGGTCATGAAAAATGAGAATGGGTGAACTTTTTATACATTATAGCAGTGTTAAAATAATTACCCAGTATAAGGGTAAACTTCATACCATTGAAGTTAATACCAAACCAAAAAGCAAATAGCTCATTTGGGGAGGAAAAGGACCTTAATGTAAATCCAATTGCTAGTCCCAAGTAGAGTAATGGAAATAAGTCAACATTTTGGTAATGCCTCAAAGATTCCATCAATCTGGTTTAATTTGGATTCCTGTTGGATTCTTTTTTGCAACTACTCCTCCTACTCCTCCTACTGCTACTTTGAAAAACACTAAAATGAAATTGGTCTAGAAAAGTCCTATGCTTTTCACAGGGCAGGATAAATTCTTAATGCAGGTATACACTACAGATTGGAGCATGCTGTGTTTCAGCATACGGGCATTGTAAAGTCACATAGCCTATAAATCACAGGGAACCTCAGTCATATTTCAAAGAATTTTGCTTCTTTAATGGGAAAACAAGAATTGAAAATGCAGAGAAGATGTAAGATGTATGTCTTATAACACACACTCTCAGGTGATCCCTGAATTATCCTATGCAAATACTTATACCCTAGTTAATATAGTCATGGCTATCTTTGCTGAATATGTGTAACTTATCATCACTGAAAGAAAAAGCATATACAATTATTATTATTATTATTTAAAATATTTAATGCAAGTATTTAGTTATTTCAATAACATGCAACAAGTCAATTTTGTCCTAGGAAACAGATATAAAGAATTAATAGTTGCATATCAAAGAAGGAGAACCCTGATATGAAAGCACCAGCTGCAGCAAAACTAAATATATAAGCTTAACACATAGCACTCGGAGGAATGGGAATGGAAGGGAAACGTGTGTTGCTGCATGGGAGAATGCGCCGATGCAGCTGGGACTCCCAAACCATTACCCAGACGTTCCACAGCAGCCAATTTTGAAGGATGGTTCAAAACTGTCCTTCAAAATCGGCTGCTGGGGAATGGTTTGGGGACTCCCGGTGGCATCGGCGGAATTCTCCCGTGCGGCAACACATGTTTTCCCCCCGTTCCATTCCCTTTCATTTCGATCCATTCCCATTCCTCCGAGTGCCACACGATGGAATCCACACATGTCAACTAACAATAGCTCATCTTCGGTTTTTTCCAAGTATTTTGAATAAAATTGAGACTGAGTCCACTAAGGACTTTTTCACATGGGGAAAACTGGAAGGTTAAAGTGGTGCCAATGCAAGGTCATCCAGGGCATTAGGGACAAGTTTGTAGACTCCATGCAGAATGTGAGGTGAATCAGGAAATGAGCGAATTCACAAAACTACTGTATTTACATTTACATTTGCTTGTGAATTCACTCCCTTCATGTAATGGCAGCCATCTGAAAACCAAGCCTCTGGATGCCTCCTGTTTCAAGATTTCTCAGGGTTCCTTGCTGTGCCAGGGAGAAGGAGAAAGCCTTGTTCTTAAAGGGATACACTTACACTTCCCTCGCCCCCCTTGCCAGCCTCTAATTAAGGGAACAGCTATTGGGAGAAGGCAGGGAGAGGACGTTTTGGCATTCCTCCTGGACAGGAGGAAGAAATGGAGGACATGTCCTGGAAAAGGAGGGCATTTGGGAGTTTCAGCCCTCTGTGGAATCAGGCAGGTTTATGGACTCAGCCCCCCCCCCCTCTCTCTCTCTCTCTCATGTGTGTGTGTGTGGTTTGATGGAGTTTGCAGAGGGAAGCCTCATCCTGCCTTCCTCTGACACAGCTTCTGGAGCTTCTGGGGCAAAGAGTTTTTTCCTCCCCATTTCTCTTCCTTGCCTGGAGCATCTGGGTGTGTATGCACTTGTGGGAATGACAGTTTGGAGCATGCGCAGAAAAGGTATTTCTAAGCTAGCAATGGGGGTTTGTCCTCCTCCGTTTGATACCCAAATTCACATTGGACCCTAAGTAATGTGCCTTTAACCCCTTGTTGTGCTCTTGTGTGTGATAACCATTAGCAAATGGGCTTGCTTTTCTGGGATGCCAGCACTTTAACCATTTTCAGTATGGAAGCACATAGGTCCGCGTGTGAAAAAGTCCCAAAAATGCTTTTCTGGAATTTCTGCTGTAGAAATGATTTTAGGAACCCAACATTCTCCTGCATTTCTATTTTCTTGCATTCTGTTTCTCTTACAGATGTCTGTATTGCCATGCACACAAGTCATATGGATACTGAGTACTCTGATATTACAGGTGGCATTCCTTACTATGGAATATTCCGACTGAAAAGCACCGATTCATGCAAAAATGGAAAGAGTACCTCACGGAACAAATGCAGGATTCGCTGTGAAAGTGAGTGCAACTTTATGCTGCTTTCTTATTTGGGATGCAAAGTGGTTTATCTGGACAGGGAGCAGCGTGAAGGCATAAGCCAGTTCTGGGAAACTCATCCTGTGCCTTACCAAGCCATTTCCCTGAAACCAAGATGTAATCCTAGATGTCTGAAGGCAGGGTATGTCACCAATAAGGGCATTTTGCCTTGCTCATACCAAGTCGTTCCCATTCTTATTTTCATTCAATGTATTCTAGGTCCAGCCCTTCAATTTTGAAAGGAAACGAAGGAGACATTTTCCCATTATAACTTAACAACCACTAAGATTCTAGATCAACTAAGTAGCACCCCCAGTGTTGACTTATTGGGCAGCAACCGCTAAAAGCAACAAAGATCCATTGTCCTGTCCAACGGGGCACAGGAGACTGACATTTCTACTCCCCTCCTATGAGCAATGCTCTGCTGTGATCATCAGAAGCAGGAACCCTGTCACAATCCCGCCTCACACTAGAAATCACTATCAGGAGGGGAGTGGAAGCATCATTATCCTGTGGCCTAACTGACAGGAAAACAGGCCTCCATTGGTCTCAGCAAATCACGACTGGAAGACTTTTATGATTCCTGTGTATTCCCCACAATAGAGACTGTGAACATGAGTCAGTTACAAATGTGTAACTCTAGATTACATATTAATAACTGTGTTCATGAGTTCTAGCCATTCTTTTCTTCTCTCTCTCTCTCTCTCTCTCTCTCTCTCTATCCACCTCACCAATTTTTTTATACTTACTAAAATCAACAAAGATATAACTTGTAGCTGGAGGATGATTGTACCTGGAGGGCACCTTGGTTATGTTTGTGCATCATCTGTAGTGAAAGATAATGAACTGCACCATCACTTAGGTGGCTTCTCACTGACCTATGGAGTACACATGCTATTTGGATGGGAGAGGACCTTCTCTAAGTAATTCAGCAGGTCTACTCATGCTGGGATAAACAACAGGATTTAGCCCAAGCCAAGTATGATTTTGTTTTAACATAATGCCAAAACTAATCTGCCAGGTCCATGTGGACTTAGGATGACAGAAACCATCCCTGGGGTACAACATGGAGCTTGTTGCTGAGGAAGGGGAGGGGTGCGAATAACACAAGGACAACCAATTGGCAAGAAAAGGCCACAACTTTATTAAATACAGCAACACTGAAAACAAGAGGGTTGGCCTGAAAGCATGAGGTCTGGATCTGACATCCACCAACCCGCGTTGGTCAATGAACCGAAATGCCTGGTAATGGCCAGGCTTCAGGATGACAGAGGGGTAACCGTCCTAAAGTGTGCTCGCCACTTAAAGAGCCAGCTATGCGCATAAGCGCATCTTCGCCCCATGTCACCGGGGAACACTGAATCGACGCTGCCCCCGCACTGGCAACATTGCTAGCCCTCAGCCCCCCCGGGTCCCAGTCGGACTCCCGATCCAGTGCTCAGCAGCACAGAAAATCATGTCCATCAGATCCGAGACCTATGGTGCCACAACAGGAGACTTCCTCCTAAGAAAGTTGTGGCAAAGAGTACAAGCAAAACAAGGGGGGAGGGTGGGGAGCTGGCAGAAAATGGCGCCGAGAGCCAGCGCGTCCCAGGCCTAAATAGGCCCATCCACCAATTTTGTTTTAACAATCAGGAACCAAGGCTCCATAAATTGCCCAATCGGGGCCACTTCCGCCCACGCAAGGGAGGCTGGGAAATGTAGTCCCAGCCAGGAAGTGGCCCAGCAGTGTAGCGCTTCCACGCACGCTCCCAGAGGAGTCTGGGAGCTGTAGTCCACACCATGTGGACTTAAAGTGCCACTGCTTGCTACCGGGGCTGCACACCCAGCACCAGGCAGGAGCCTGGCAGGGCCGCGGGCTGCAAGGCAAGGAACTTGCCACCACTGGGCCCCAATGGAAGCCAGCCTCTCCTCCCCCCACAGCAACAGAACCAGCCCAGTAAGTCGGGTGGTCCCATTTATCTTCCCACTTAATATTCCTCCATTACTATCTTCCACAGGGTTCCTAGATGATAATATCAAAGATGATGTTGCATGTATTAAGAAACTGGTCAAGAAAAAAGAGGACCTAGATGCCTGGTGAGTAGTGTTATCCAAAAAAGTAGCTGAAATATTATTTAGGAGCTTATTCCATGCCTTAACAAATCGATTTACCTCTACCTGGCTTAAATCTTAATTCGAGTGGCATCCTGGTATTATCGCAAGGTTTTTTTTCCTCCTAATTTGCCACCCAAATACAGCCCAGGTCCATCCCCACTTCCAGGAGTGCTCCCATGGCCATTTTTTTAAACTTAGGCCCTTATCACACATAAGATTGGAACCGTAGCCCTTTCGTTACGAGGGGGAAGGAAAGTGACTTCAAATCCAAGGCAATTCACGTGATGAATGATCACATGTGAAGCATGAAATTGTGGTGATTCCTGAGTCAAAGTGGAGTGAGTGCACATTGTATTATCACACCAGTACATACTATTTGGATTCAACGATTCAAACTGGGACCCTTGTGCATGCTCAGTGGGGCTCTGAATGCATCATGAACCTTTGCACTTCTGGGATGAAGAAGAGGGCCACTGCCTGGTTCCACTTTCACGTGAATGCTAGCCTCACGTGAATGACAGCTTCACGTTTCTTCCTCCTATTTTCTCATCCCTGGCAGCCAAATTCAAACGGGTCCTCCGTGTCAGAGCCCCCATCCATTTCAGCCACATCTACATCTGTCTTCCTGTCATTCTCATCTGAGCTCTGGTGCCTCAGCAAACTAATAACTTATTATTAGTAGCATTATTATTATTACTTTAAAAATTAATTATTACTAATATCATTATTATTATTTTAAAATAATAAATTATTATTACTATTATTTTAAAAATATTAAATTATTATTATTAATATTATTATTATGAGAGTTGGAGTTTGTTGTGGGGTCCTTGGCTTGAGGCTATAGAATTCTGGGATGTGGAGCCTCCGCCCCAGCCTCCAGTGCCCCCCTCCTTTGCTCCCATCCCTCCCTCCAGTCTCCTGTTTCATTCCCTTCATCCCTGTCATCTACAGTGGAACCTCACCTTCTGCGGGGGATCCATTCCGGACCTCCCCCCCGAATTCCACCTATACTCGAGCCCCATTCAAGTGAATGGGACTTGTGCATGCAGTGGTGCAGAGGCGCAGTGGCGCACATGCATCACGGGCGCGTGCCCCATTCATCCGAATGGGACGCAGCACCCCTTGCACCCCGCATGCTCCCGCACAGTTTTGCACATAAGCTCTAAGCCGCATCTGACGCGGGCGCACTGTATATCTAAATGTACCCTTCCGAGCACCGGAAGCAAATAGGGCAAAATTGTATCGCAGCATCATAGAAAATGTGGGACCTTGGAGGTTTGGGGGAGTGTACTGGGACGGAAGCAAAGTTGCATTCCACACCAGATCAATTTGGAGTGAAATCAAAGTGAGCTTGAATGCAAATTCTGTGAATTCACTTTTTACCAAATTCCCCAAAATGAGGAGTCAGTTTGGATTCACTGTGGAAGAGCCATGGAAGCTCCTTCCATGGTGTTTCCACAGTGAATCCAAACTGATAGAAAGGAATCGCATGTGATAATGCATCATGTTATCATGTGAATTTGCATCACTAGCCCCGCAGTCACGTAGGATCAGAGATGCAAAACCGTGTGATAAACGCCTTAGAAAACACCTGGATCCAAAAAGAGCCAGGAGGAGCACTCCTGGAAGCAGGGATGGACATGGGCTGTATTTGGGCGGCAAATTAGGCAGCAAAAACCTTGCGATACTATCAGGATGCCACCCAAATTAAGATTTAAGCTGGGTAGAGGTAAACTGATTTATTAAGCCATGGGTTAAGCTCCATAAGCAAGACAATTTTTTAAAAATGTGTTGCAGAAAAAGCTTGGCCAAGAGCCTACACTGCAGGGTGCAGGGCTTAACATTCTGTCCCTGCACTCCTCCCCTGCTACCAGGCAAGAGAGCCTGCTTGAAAAGTCAGGCATATGCTCCTTTGGCCCTTTAGTGGTTGAAGGAGGATACTAGGCACATGGGTAGCACTTGATGAACTTCTAGTTCCCAGAGCAAACAGAAGCCATCTTCCTCCCATATCTCCTAGGGAATATACTGGTGGTCTAGGAAGGAAACAGATGCTCTTTTCCCCCTACTGAGCCAGATACTGCTGAGGCATTTTGTTTTATCCCTCAGCCACTAAATGGCTGGACCCTCAGGGATGCTAAATGGCTGAGGGAGCATGCACGTCCCCTTTGCATCAGGTTTGTGGGACAGAAGGGAGGCATTTAGAGCATCCTCTGTCTAGATAGATTATTTTTAGCAGAATTAGCCTTGGGAGAATAGTGAAGGGGGGCTTGAAAACCTTTCAGTGCCAGGTTGTATCAATGCATCTTTAGTAAACAATGCGGTAAAGTTTGAGCTTGGAAGGGGTGCATTCTGCACCAGCTGATCTTACTTTAGCCACATGGACTTATCTATCACAGGCAAGGTAAGCAGTAGCTGCCTCCAGATTCCCTTATTAAGCATGCATTAACAGCAAAATAAAGAGAAAAGAAGAGAGCAGGAACCATGCTTCATGGGTGACCCCAATATGTTAAAGAAACATAGATCTCTAAGGGCTTGTACAGACCAGCCCAAAAGGCTGGCCTGTGAGTGGAGTCAGGGCGCAGCGTCCTGGTGATACTTGCCCTAACTCCACCCCCAGGGTGCCATGATGCCATGCACCACTCCAGACAGTGCGTGGCATCATTATGCACCTCCGGCACTGTGTCCAAATGACACAGCGCCAAAGGGGCACCATAGAGCTGTGCCATCACAGCTATGGCACCCTTTGAAAGGTGCAAAAAGGAACCACTTTTTGCTTCTCCTTTTTGCGCCCTCCAAAGGCCGGATCAGGGTTGCAGTGTAAGGTTGCCGCAGCCCAGATATGGCCAGGAAAGGGCAGTCTTTATGGCCCCTAAGTCTGGCTATCAAAAGGGAAATCCAAAGAAGAGTGGAGACTGT
>NC_056523.1:186410980-186503746 GCF_019175285.1 Sceloporus undulatus | reverse complement strand
GAAAGAAAGAAAGAAAGAAAGAAAGAAAGAAAGAAAGAAAGAAAGAAAGAATCTCTGAATGCATTTTAGAAGAAGCTTTCAAGTGGCTTCTAGAAGATTGGAAACATTGTTTATTTATGCAAGTGACTTAGCTGACATGTCATTTCCCATGTGTGCATTGTTTTGGAGAAAGTTTTGGACAAAACTTTGCTTAAAAATATTGAACTGCTCTTCTTTATTTCTTTATTATATCATGCCTTTCTCCCACTACAGGGACTCAAGGTGGTGAACAGCAAATTTAAAACAATACAATTTAAAAACAATACAAAAACATTCAAATGTACAAATATAACCTTTAAAAAATGATTAAACAATTTTAAGTTAAAACAGTCATACTTTAAAGTGTAAAATATGTTAGAAACTTGATAGAAATTTTAAAATCCAAACATCTTTTAAAGCCCAACTCTTCTCCATTTGAAAAAGCCTGATGGAACAAAAATGTTTTTATCTGCCACCAAAAGGAGAGCTGGGGTGGGCCCATCCTGGCTGCTCTATGGAGCGAGTTCAAGAGTCTGGGAGCAGCCACCAAGAAGGCACTCTCTCTTGTTCCCAACAAACAAGCCTGAGATGTGGTGGGATAGAGAGAAGGTCCTCTCTTGAAGATCTCAACACTCTAGTGGGTTCATAAAGGGAGATACAATCCTTCAAATAACCTGAACCCAAGCTGTATAGGGTTTTATAGGTCAAAACCAGGACTCTGAAGTGCCCAGAAACAGACTGGCAGCCAATGGAGCTATTGCAACAAGTCAGTTGTTGTGTGCTCCCTACAGCCAGCTCCAGTTAACAACTTGGCTGCAGCTCTTTGGGTCAACTGAAGTTTCTGAGCATTTTTCAAAGGCAGCCCTATGTAGAGCACATTACAGTAATCCATTTATTTATTGTGGTGTAAGAACTCGGACCCCCCCCCCCCCCAATATAATTTCTGCGTCTGGTATAAAAATGTCCTTTCAAGAAATAATGTCCAGGAATACATCTACTTTTTAAACTGAGGCTGAGCCCACACTGCAGAGATAATCCAGGGTGTTCTGCTTTAATGGCCATGGCTGAATGCTAGGAATTCTGGGACTTGTAATTTG
This sequence comes from Sceloporus undulatus, assembly GCF_019175285.1. Taxonomy (NCBI): domain Eukaryota; kingdom Metazoa; phylum Chordata; class Lepidosauria; order Squamata; family Phrynosomatidae; genus Sceloporus; species Sceloporus undulatus. Next base: position 186,502,631 of record NC_056523.1, on the reverse strand, counting down.
TTGTGACACCCAAGCTCTCTGAGAGAGAAGGCTATGTGTCTCATGCAAGAATAGAATAGAATAGAATAGAATAGAATAGTGTGTGTACATAAAGTTTCATTGACTCACCTGTTCTCTTTTCCTTGCCCCTTTAGGCCACACCACAAGAAGTACTGTAACATCTTTGTTCTCGCCTATATTTCTTCTCGATGCAAATATTTCTTCCAAAGGGATAAATGGTTTCACATATTATCCAGGAAGGGAATACAGAATCCATTACACATACAGGTTAATAAATGATGGCCATTACTTCTTGCTCATCTTTTCATGTGTTTTACACCATGTGTTTTACATTTCTTCAGAAACCATATAATTAAAGCAGGCCAAGACTACAATTGTGAGTCTGGGTCTCTTCGCTTGTCTTTTCAAACTGGTTCCTGCTTTTGCTTTTGACTACAATTCCTTATCAGGGTGCCACATACATGTTTGCCAGTCTCCTAAAGAAGGAATATCCTGCTGCTTCCAGTAGTAAGCATATTGGACTGGGATCTGGGTGATCAAGGGTTAAATCCCCTCTGATTTGTGAAATGCATTGGGAGGTTATCTCAGCCTAACCAACTTCACAAGGTTGCTGTTTGGATAAAGTAGAGGGAGGATAGCCATGGATTCTGTTTTGAGATCACTGGAGGAAAAGCAAGATATAAATGAAATAATATTTTCTGACTGATAACATGTCCTTTTTTTAAAATCCTTTCTATTTTTCCTGTCCTCTGTATTTTTGCTTGTGTGTGTTGTTTCCCCTCCTACCCTTTAACAGTTGTGGCATCTGTTGGGTTGTTGGTAGTGCTCAGCTGGGAGGTACTTGTGACTGTGAAGCAGTACAGACCAATACTTAGTGATGGCCTGACTGCGTTCTAGGGGTGAAGAAGGGCTGAACATTTACATGCTTGAAGCCCTTTTTCCTCCCCCGCGGCACCATCTTGATCCGTGCCAGTTTACACAGTGTGCACCACAATGACATCCCTCATTTGCAGGGCCCAAACAGCACTGTGCACAAGGGGCATCATAACACTGCACCTCAGCAGTTATGGCTCCCCTTCTATGCCACAAAAGGAAGCCTCTTTTTGCTCCGTGCTCAGGCCGCGCTGTGTGGCTTCCATGGCCTGCTTCCAGGGCTCAAAGGGGCAGCGTTGAGCGTTATACGCTGGGGTTTGGCTCCAAGATCCCCTGTGGATAAGAAAATATGTGGATGCTCAAGTCCCATTAAATATAATGACATAACAAAATGGTGCCCTTTATAAAAAATGGAAAATTAAGGTTTGATATTTGAAATTTATACTTTTTAAAAAACATTTTCAAACCGTGGATGCTTGAATCCATGTATAAGAAATCAGTGTATATGAAGGGCCGACTGTAGTTCCACCTGTGGAGATATTTTAGTACACTGTGCTATAATAGGATCTCAGCAAGGATATATTAATAGGCTGGTTCTTATCACAGTTGCATTCATAACAAAATAATCCTCCTCAGAAAAGTCTCCCACTCCTTCCAAACTAGCTTTCAGATATGCAGAATGTGATGCTTTGAAGCCATAAGCTGAACAGGTTAGCTTCTTGGCAGATCTGTATCATCTTTCTCAGGCCTTTGATGGTTTACAGCCCATCTGGATATTTATGTAACCAGTAATACTTTGATCTTACATGCACAATTATATATATGGCCTGAATATTATACAGTCGGCTTTTCTTATACACGGATTTTTTTATACACGGTTTGAAAATGTTCAAAAAAAGTATAAATTTCAAATATCAAACCTTGATTTTCCATTTTTTATAAGGGACACCATTTTGCTATGTCATTATATTTAATGGGATTTGAGCATCCACGGATTTTGTTATACATGGAGGATCTTGGAACCAAACCCCAGCGTATAACAAGGGTCCACTGTACTCTGAAAATGCATATGAAGAAGTGAAGTGAAAGCCACAAAAGCTCATGCTAAATTTTAAAAATCTTAAAGGTGCTGCTAGATTCCATCCTCTCCCTTCCCCCATTTCCATTTTATACTGAAACAGATTTACATAGGTATCTACACTGCAGTAATCACACAGGTTGATACCACTTTAAATGCTGTAGCTCTGTCCTAAGGAATCCTAGGATTTGTAGTTTTACAAGGTCGTCATCCTTCTCTGCCAGAGTGCTGGTGTCTCAGAAAACTACAAATCCCATGATAAATGTAGGATGGAGCCATGGCAGTAAAAGTGGTGTTGAATTGCATTATAAAGGAAGGAAACCAAGATCTTTCCTCTTACACATTGTAACCATTTGTCCATGTCACAGATCAGGTGTGAGGAGAAAGACAAAATTCAATAAATTATACTTCTGGAAATAGTCTGAAAAGGGTAAGTAGTCCTAGGTAAAATCACCAATTTAAGTATGGCCATCCTGCCAGACCAAGTTAAAATCCATTTTCCTCTTCCTTTGGTTTTTTGTTTAATTTTGTACAAGTGGGGTCCTTAATTCCAATAAATAAATTAATTTTATTATGTTTTTTTAAGGATTATCACTGTCAGGTAGCATATCAAAAAATGGATTAAAGGAATTCTGGTAACATATTGTATGGTGGTTTTCTCTACCATGAAAAGAGGAAGTCTCAAAAAAGTTGAGATAAATTGATTGATAGACCAGACAGCCAGCCATAGCCTTAGATGATACTCAGGATGTTAGGTATCTCTGTTCTTGGGTTCAAGACAGATTCAAAAAATACAAATAAAGCAATGGTTCTCAGCCATAGAGGCTCCAGATGTTGGATGGTTGAATTTTATCTCCCAAGATCTCTGATCCTTGGCTATTTTGGCTCAGGTTTTAGGAGGCGAAGTCTATCAGCCTCTGGACATCACCTGCCATCTCCCTCAGTTAAGAAGTACTGATCTAAAGGCAAGAAAAGGTTTATGGTTGTGTTTTTATTAGATTATGATTTAACAGATACATAGTGATGTAAATACTAAGTAGATTAATTCAACTGTGAATTTGACCTCCCTAAAGCAACACTGCTTCTGTCTTTCCGAAATCTGTTCTCCACTGGAATTAAAATCACATGCAGATAAAAATTAAACGCCTCATTTAAAAGAAGTCAAACATGAAAAATGAGTATTTCTTTCTCATTTCTTTTCTTCTTCTTTTTTTTAATTTTAATGAGAACAAATTACAAGTCATCCCACTTGCATGTCCTGTGGGAGGCAATGAAAGTAGATTTCTCAGGAAATAACACAATATTCTTATATTTAAAAAGATGAAGGCACCTGCAATCAATGTCTGGAAAAAGAAAGAACAAGTAGCCCATCATTAATGCTCTGAAGTACACAATGGTTGCCAATCCTCCCTTTTATTGTAAGAGATCCCGCCCACCCCGAAATACATCTTGGAAAACCAGATACCTTTGTGTCTCTTAAACACACTGGCTAGCATTCTGTTAGTGATTCTTGTAGCGTTAGAGTATGCCCTATTTTTGGTCATTGTGGAAGAAGAAATTCAATACCTGCCTCATGCGATGACCCCAAGTACCACAAGACTCAAGCCAGTGGGCTCCCCAATGGAGAGCAAGAGGTGGTAGAAAAATGTGTGGCTACATTCTTATAGCTGAATATACAACAGCAAATGCATCTTCCAGGATCTCCTAGGTGTCAGAAGCTGATGGGTATCCTACTATTGGGACACAGACAGAGAATCCTCTGCTGCCCTGAACTAGCCACTAAATTGTTGGATGGGGGGGGGGGGAGAAAGGGATTTTGTAGGTTGTGGGGGATAAGAAGGGAGAGGGGGCATATTTCCACTTAGGCAGAGGTTTATGGTCTGTTCCAATGCAGGCCCTCACTGACCGTGACAGTCAGAACTAGAAACTAGGTATTTCTCAAAAATATTAATGTTTCCCCTGCTGCAAAATCCAAAGTCTCCCAATCGAAACCTGTATTTTCCCCCTGAAACACTGTATTTAGCATCTTGTTAGGGAGCTAGATCATGATGAACCTTCTCAGGATTATGTAAGATTGAACTGCACCATTGCGCAATGTTCATATTCTCAGGAGGGGCGCACAGACATAGCCACATCTCTGGGCTTACAGTGCAAGTGAAACCACCATAGTGCCACAGATCGCATTGCACAACAGTGGGTCCCATTGCATATTGGGGTCTCTCACACAGTGTCTCATTATGCAGCAGGGTCTCCCATTGTGCAAAGGGACACCACACAAGTTTTCCTAATATGTATTATTGCAGTTCATTAGAAGGGCTGTGCGACATGTCAGAGACATCGTTCTGCATGCCCCTTCAGGTCACCTGTCAACTCATGGTGACCCCATGAATTTCACAGAATTTTTTTAAGGCAAGGAATCCTCAGAGATGGTTTTTCAATTCCTTCCTCTAAATGCAGCCTACAGCACCTAGCAGTAGCTACAGCACCAATCTGTTACTCAAAATACCATGGTCCCAAGAGGGAGATACTTTTGAACTTTTGTTTACTTGCAAACATAGATATTACGCACACAATTGTTTCTTGGAGATGGTAAACTGAGTTTGCTTGGTCAGCTGTGGATTCCTGTAGTGCAGGGGTAGGCAATCTTTTTGAGCCGGGGCAAGGTTGCTATCCCTCAGACAACTGGGGGGCTGAAGCAGCGGGGGAGCTTCCACCCCCCGGGGTCGGGGCCGCGTGCTGTGGGTGGAGCTTCCACCCTCTGGGGGCGTGGCCACATGCCGGCGGCGGAGCTTCCACCTTCTGGGAACGGGGCTTTCTCTGCTCCCTTTCCCGACCTCCAGCTGTCTGAGAGACAGCTAGAAGTGGGAGGAGGGGAATTGGGAGAGGGGTGACAGGTGCGCGCCTGCTCCTCCTGCCCTTCCTTGGCCCCCAGCTGCCTCTTAGAGAACCAGTAAGGGCCCATGAGGGGCAGGAGCAACAGGGGCGCGGCCCCTGCTCCTGTCCTCGGGGCTTTGCCAGGCCTGAGGTGTCCTCTGAAGGACACCTCAGGGCTGCCAAAGCCCCGCGGGGAGGAGGAGGCGTGTGCCTGCCCTCTCTTCCTTGGCCCCTTCCTTCGGCCGAACGGGCTCCAAGGGGCCCTTTTGGCCGGAGGGGATGGCCGAAACCACTCTCATTGTCAAAGCAGACCTTTTAGCATTAAAAGCACTGAAAATACACAGAAATGCACTTTGGAAAGTCACACTGTCTCACCTGCAGAAAGAGTGCATGTCCCACAAACTGACATATCATCATCATCATCATCATCATCATCATCATCATCATCATCATCATCACCACTCTCATTGTCAAAGCAGACCTTTTAGCATTGAAAGCACTGAAAATACACAGAAATGCACTTTGGAAAGTCACATTGTCTCACCTGCAGAAAGAGTGCATGTCTTCTTCTTCCTCCTCCTCCTCCTCCTGCTCCTTCCTTCCTCCTTCTTCCTCCTCTTCTTCCTCCTTCCTCCTCCCTCCTTCCCTCCCTCCCTCCTCCTCCTGCTCCTTCCTTCCTCCCTCCTCCTCCTCCTCCTCTTCCCCTGCAGACCCCCGCCTCCTTCTCCCCAGGCCTGCGGCTGTGGAGTAATCGCGGGCTTGGGGAGAGGGACGAGGGGGACCCCCAACTCCTTCTCCCCAGGCCCGTGGCCCCACTGCCTCTCCCCGCCCTGTGGGAGGGCCAAGGCTTTCCCACAGGGCAGGGGGAAGGAGGACACCCCAGCGTTTTCCCCGCCCCTCTGGGAGGGCAGAGGCCGGCCCAGAGGGGCAGGGGAAGGGGAGCGCCACTGGCCCCAGCGCTTTCCCCGCCGCTCTGGGAGGGCAGAGGCTGGCCCAGAAGGGTGGGGAAGGAGCGCGCCAGCGGCGGCAATCAGCAGCAGGGCCAGCCTAGGGCCACTCCTATGGTGCCTATGGGCTGGATCAGGCCCGCGGGCCATAGGTTGCCAACGCCTGCTGTAGTGGCAGGAATTTGGTTTAGAGGATCCTTGGAGTACCTTCCAAGCCTACGCTTCTGTGATCCTGTAAATTCTGTACTGAGGAAGACTTTTGGCAACTAAGAATCAACTCTTTTATGCCGGAGCCATGCTGCATTACTGATTATTTTTGCTATCTTTTTTGTTGTATGTTATGGCACTGTGATTTTCAGCAGATTTAATTTGCCCTGAATAATGTATAAAAGGAGAAGAATAGAAGTCTCTGTATAAACAATACCTAGGTGCTACCTAGGGCTAGAAAGAAAATCCTCAGTTATTCATTTCCCAAGGGTTTCTTTTAAACAGCGTTCCAGACAATCTTCTGCGAAGAATAAATGAGAAGAGAAACCTTTGAGGTTGGTATCCATATCTACAAAGTACTTGTATTGTAGGCATACATCTTGACATTCAATTGGCGCCCTCCTGAGAACCTTTTATCCTACTGCTTCCAAGCCAGCACAAAGCTAGATATATGGCTGCCTCAAGTTTTATGAGATCTCCAGATTCCCACAAAATCTCAAATCATGCAGGAACCACCAAATTCACATAAATATCATAATGGCTGCCCATCACCATGAGATCAGGAGTTCCCTGTTGCACATGCTGTGAGTGCACTCCTCAGAGGCAGCAGCAGAGAGGAGGAAGTGTGAACCCAGTCATACTCACAACACACAGCCCCACCTGCAGCATTTGCTATGTAATTTGAGACCGTGTTGTTGCATATTGAATGGCCAGGGATCAATCTGTTGTGAGGGGAGGAGAGTCCCATGATCAAGGATAACTTTCTTTCCACACAGATTCAGGATCGACCCGCAGTCCATGTGCACTAAGGGTGGTCTTGGTGGGAGCTAATGTCTCAGTTCTCCCTCCTGCTTATAGCTGGTTCATGCTCTTCTTCTGCCCACATGGAATATTTCTCCATTGACAGTTTCCCCAAGAACATTTCGGGACTTTGAAAAACAGGGGAGAATTCTGCATCAAGGATAAAATTGTGCTAATTATTTGCTCTAGCATGAGAGGGTGATGTTGGAGTATTAGCACCAATGCTTAATTTGTAGATCTGTGTTTCTTTCCTTGAGAAGGGGGGTGCCTTCTATGGAGGAACACTGATCTATATCTCTATGGTCTTTTGGTCAGTGTTGCTTCTGAAGAGGTCACTTCCCATACCCCTCCCTTTTCTGGGAGTCAGTAAAGTTTATGGCCCTTTGTTCTCTGTCCTCTCCCTCTCTCTGCTCTCACCAAGCATGGACGCAAAACCAGGCTGTATCACTTAAGGATGTTTTTCTTCTTATCACACACATGAGAGTCAGCTCTAGGGACTCTTCTACGAAGAATAGTTTTCTCGACTGATTAGTTCTTTTTGTAGAGCCTAGATGTAGCAATAAAATAAGGGGCTATACAGAACGCCCCATTACTGGCCAAATTAGAACTGAGCAACGTCATGCCATGGCCCTGATCCAGCCTCTGGAGGGTGCAAAAAGGAGAAGCAAAAAGCAGCTCCTTTTTGCTTCCTCCAAGGGGCTCCATAGCCACAGCAGTGCGGCTTTATGATGCCTCTTTGGTGCTGCATCATTTGGATGCAGCACGGAAGTGCGTCATGATGTCACACACTGTGTGTACCAGTGCTCACCAAAATAGCACCCTGGGGGTGGGCTTAGGGCATCCAGCATGAGGACACTAAGCCCTGACTCCGCCCACAGGCTGGCACTTTCTGCCGGTCTGTATAGGGCCTAAGTTTCTTTTTACCTATCAATGTATTCTGTTTATTTGCCAGAAGCTCAGATCTAGTTGTTTTTACCAAATACCTGTGGAGTAAATTGTGTTGATGCTGCTGCTGCTAAACTAATTTAACCACAAATAACCAAAACCGTAATAATTTTATGACAGGTGAAATAGCTGTTTGTCCTCAACAACTATGCTGAGTGTGGATATCACTCACACAACTTTCTCAGAGTATTTTACCCTTTGAAAAGGCATTTGGAACCCAGTGCTCATTTGGATGTCCCAGATTTCTGTAGATACATGTGTGGATGTAGCTATGTTGGGGGAGGGATAAATGAATACCACCGAAGAAGAATTCTGCTTCCCCTGAAAGCTGACATCCTGTATCAGGAGATATAGTTCCAGAGATACCTCTATAGCACTGTCTCCTGGCGCTACCTCCCAAAACCATCCTTTTCAGCAGTTCATCCCTCCCCAACAGAGCTACGTCTGTGCTTATTGAGGGAAAGATGAGTGAAGATGCATGCAGCTGTCTTTCTGTAGCTCACCTGCAGATGTCTGTTGCAGCACATTCCACCTGCTGAAAGAAAGTGTTGGTGTAATATACCTTAAACAACAGAAAAATGTTTTTATTGACTGACTTATAACTCATAGCCAACATTCTATATTAGTGGATCAGGAGACTGGTTACATGTCAGATGACAATTGACAGTTGAGAATTGACAACTGGAACGTTCGGTTGGTTGTGAGCTATTATTGGAGCAGCAGATTATTGCTGTCAGCTACTGTGTTTTAGTTTGTAGTGATGAAACAGACATTGAAGTTGATTGAAAGTCAGAGAGGAGTGTGTATTTATGTATGCTGTATTATATTGTACCTATTGTAACTGAAGATAAAAACCTCCAGGTCTTTGGATGAATCAACTGTCTGTGATTGTTTCTTTTAAGTGTGAAAAATGGTCAGTGCAGTGCCAATACCAATAGCTTGTTTTTATACTCTGTACATTGATTTGGCTGTAGCTGGGTGATTTTTACCCACACTGCACCAGGAGTTGGCCTCACCGAAACTTAATATACTGGCCGACAGAAAGCTGGTCAGGCAGGCTTGGGGGTGACCTTTGGTCACTGAATGTGTGATAACTGTAAAAGAAAATTGTGATAGAAGTAAATTATGACTATGTAACTATGGGATGTGGTGGTTAAGACACCAATTCTGATGATCGAAAGATCTGAAGATTGGCAGTTTGAGGCCCAAGTGCTGCGTGATGGGGTGAGCGCCTCTCACTAGTCCCAGCTTCTGCCAACCATGCAAATGCAAGTAGAAGGTAACAGCGTTCGGTACAGTCATGCTGGCCACATGACTAGTAGAGCAAACAATGCTGGCTCTTTGGCTTAGAAACGGAGGTGAGCACTTCCCCCTACAGTCGGTTATGACTAGATAGTCATCTGCCTTTACCTTTTTATGACTATATAATTAGCTTACTTGCTAATTAGCTTACTTGCTGTTCACCGCTATGATCTTTGGAATAGCGGTATATAAATAAAACAAATTATTATTATTATTATTATTATTATTACTAAACAGGAGGCCAAATGATATTTTCCTTGATTCTCCACATTTCTAGCATTGCAGAGAGTGAGAAAGTGAAGAATGGTCACACCTATGACTTTTATATTTCCTATGTTCACATTCCCTTGGTGAATTTGCCTGCCCCCTTTTCCTGGATATCTAAGCTGTGTTTTTAAATGTTCAACTGATATTTTACATTACAGGTTGAGTTTCCCTTATCCAAAATGCTTTGGACCAGAAGTGTTTTGTATTTTGGAGTTTTTCAGATTTTTGAATATTTGCAAATACATAATAAGATATGTTGGAGGTGAGATCTAAGGAGATTATTACAATGATGCCCCATCCCTGTCCTATCGTTCCTGTGCGATCATGGGAAGGACTTTCAGATGATGTCGTTCTTATCCATACATATCTTGTTTGGAAGTCCAAGTGACAGTGATCACATGAAAGACTTTCATATGAAGTCACGCTGATCCTGTCATTGTCCCATCATTGAAGTGGCATTACCTGGCATTTTGCATTAACAGAAGTTTGTGTTAATGCAATGCCACTTCAGTGACAGAATAATGACAGGATCAGTGTTACGTTATGAAAGGCTTTTGCATGATCACTGTCACTTGTGAAAGTGCCAGCCATTTGCTATCACAGTTTGTCAGTTCTTAAGATCTCACTGGTGACTTAAAAATAACACTTGCTAAGAGAATGGTCACTGGGCAATCTTCTTACAACCTGGAGTAGGACACCCAGGGACACAGAAACCCTTGGCACTCTGCAGGCACCACTTCCCAGAGAATGAAAATTGTTAATCTTGTCTTTTTCTACCTTTTCATTGTAACAAATAAGTCCAAAATATATGATGTTTGCGACCTCTATTACACACTGAAATTTCTAGGGATGGACCCTTATAGAAGAATCTACGCAGAACAATGTGAGTACCATCTATTAAGTACAAAATTTCTGCCCATGATTAGGATGAACTTAATTCAGTTTGGTTGGGCATGTGGTTTCTCTACTCTTTATTGAACAAAGTGATATTCAGTATATTTATCTTTTCTTGTTTAGTTTTTTTTAAAGTTATAATATTTCACTGATGTTGGTGACCACTCTCAAATAATATGGGAAAAAACATTTTTAAAAAAGGGAATTCTGTATTTATCGGACTAGAAAGATTCAAAGAAAGCAATGAGAAATCTGAAATACATTAGAAACTCCAAAGATGTTTGGAGAGTTATTAGCTGTTTGTATATACTGTGTGCTATTTTTACAATGGTGGAAAAAGAAAGATTCAATTTTAGACTTATGAATGTTCTTAAAGACTATGGATGGTTAAAATAAGCATTTTGATTGTATTTAAACTGAAACTGATGTTGATATTTGAGTACATTTTTTTTTAATCCTATTTCAATGTTTTAGAAATGATTTTAGGAAATATAGGCTAAGTCTCCCTTATGCTTGGGACAAAAAGTATTTTGGATATCAGACTTTTTCAGATCTTGGAATGCCTGTATTTGCATATATATGCATATATGAGATACCTTGGAGATTTGAGCCAAGTCTAAACACAAAATTCATTTATGTTTCATATACACCTTACAAACATAGCTTGAAGGTAACTGAATTTAATATTTTCAATTGTTTTGTGAATGAAACAAAGTTTGTGTGCACTGAACCAACAGAAAACAAAGATGTCACTATCTCAGCCACCCATGAAAAAAAGTTTTTGTTTTTGGAATATTTTGGATTTTGGGATTTTAAGACTCAACCTGTCAAGCTATGATGTGTATCTGATTGTCACTCTCTACTTCTCTGGTAGATGTCTGTGCAGCTGATTATTCAAGTAATCTTGACACATTTTACTATGAGAATACAAAAGGCATTCCACGCTATGGGATATTCCAGCTGAGTGGCCTTGAATGGTGTGATAATGGGAGACATAAATCTCCAAACAGATGCAACATATCCTGCGATAGTGAGTGGTTTACTTTTGTCTTTGCCTTTGGAAGCTGAAAAGGAGAATAATTAACAATTATCAAATCAGAAAGCCATTAAATTGTATGCCAAGTAAGTCACTGATCCTAATTCCAGATATGAGAGATTTGAATATACTCTCCCCGTGGTAACTGAAAGCCACGATTGGACTGGAGTAAGTGAAATTATAAAAATAGATATAAAATAAATAATGCAATAAAAATAGATGGACTTTATAATCATGTTATGACTATAGATACTTCTTGATATTTGAAGTATTATTATGTTTAGTTTACTCATAAATATTTTTATATAGTTTATATTATCTGGTGATCATAATGTAGTGCATATTAACAGAAAAACCCAAGAGAAGGAAGAAGAAAGGAAAGGATATAATATTGGTGGGTTTTTTAACTCATTGAATTATAATATACTGCTTTGAATTTTTGTATATAATCTGTTTTTCTTTTACTGTTTTGTTTTAAAGATTTTATAAATCAATAAAGAATATATTTTTAAAAAAGCCACTTTACTCTTTTTCATTGACACTCCTTTCCTTATCTTTCTTTTATATATCCTTGGGATTTGTTCTCTATTAACTTCCTTCACAGTGTTTCTGGATGATGATGTCACAGATGATGCATTGTGCGTTAAGAAAGTTGTCGCAAGCACATTGGACATGAGAGCTTGGTGAGTGGCATCAGCCGCCCTACTTCTAAGAATGAAGGCAAAACAATGACAGAGGTGGGGCAAAAACCGTTATTTAACCAAATCAAATGAAATTGATAAGCTTTGATGTTCAACCCCATTTCTTTGGGGTGAAAAGAGGCATCCCCTCACAGATAATCCTGTGTGTGTATTACATGCCAGTGATGCCATTCTCTTGTGAAAAGATTAAAAGGAAAAATCATGTGAGACAGAGAGAATTAACTTGTTGGATTTTCGATTAAACTTGATTATATTTTACTTTACTTTGTAAATAGCAGAATTGTGGTTATACTGTCTTGGATATAAGGTAACATAACAAAAAACATTTATTTTCTGAAACATTGTAACAAAGCAACTTACAACAAAAATAATTTAAATTTCATTATATTTAAAATGCAGCTATGTCTCTCTCAAGCACAGAAGACCCAATTCCTATTGTGATCCTAGTGTAAATGGAGGCTGTAACTCTCTCCACACACACTGTGGCCAGACCCTGATTGCTGTACCAAAAGGTGACCCACTTGTCTCAAGAGATCGTTTCTGGCAAAATTTGTAGGTGCCAGGGATTCAGCCTGAATTGGTTCCACAGGGTGACAAAGGATTAGGTCCACCTACGCCAAATTCCCCAAATGTGAGAAAGAGGGAGAAAGATTTGAGTGTTAGCTACTTTGAAGCATTATCATGTTTACTCTTAGACATTCCTCAAGCTCAAAGGAAACTGATTGAAACACTATCTACCCTATAGACTCTCAGCTTCCACCAGTTGTTCACCCCTGCCCTAGAGTGATGAAAATCATCAATAGCCCTGGGGAATTCATTGAGGAGACTGCTAAAAGCAATCTTTAGCATACTGTTCTGGTAATACTTTAGCTTTTGTAGCCAATGAATCCATCAGTGACTAGAGACATTTTATTAAGTTGAGCTGATGGCAGCTGCAGTCTTATGTCACTTTTAGCATACTGATGTAAATTTCTCCCTTTATTCTTCCCATCCCTAAACTGAACAGAGAATTATATTACAGTGGGCCCTCGCCTTACGCGGGGATCCATTCTGGATCCCTCCGCGTAAGGTGAATTCCGCCTATGCTCAAGCCCCATTGTAAACAATAGGGCTCGTGCACGGTGGCACGGCAACATGCAGGCCGCAACAGGCACGTGCACCCATTCAATTGAATGGGACACGCCGCCCCTTCCACCCCGCGGCTTGAGCGCGTATGCTCAAGCCGCATAAGGTGCGCCTGCGTATGACGCGGGCGCGCTGTACTCTTTTGTTCCCCTGTAGAAAGCAAGACATTTCAGTGAGGTCTCCCCTCACAAAGAAGCAGAATTAATCCTGATAAATTCCTGAAGAATGAGGGTTATAAAACATTCAGCTGTCTTTTCCTCCATAACTATTCTTACAATTACAATAAAACACCATAAAATTCTGGTGGTGACTGTACAGAGGCATAAAACACTCAGCTATCTGTCCCTTCTATGGGTCTAACAAGGAAGGATGGCCTATTCCTCCCTCTCCCCCTGCCCTCCTGCAGCCCAGTGGTGTAATTCAAATTGCCTTGACTGAAACTGACACAATTAAAATAGCTGAAACACTTTCATCTTTATTATTTAAAAGCAAAAAAGTCATCAATGACTTTTCTTTTTCAGAAATGGAAGATGTTTGCAATATGAAATATAATCTATAATTCTGTTTAATTACATACAATATAATCTTACTATTCCCTCCCCTCTCCTGCCCCTTTAGGCCAGTCTATAAGAAATACTGCACTCGAACTATGGTCAATCGTTATTATCTAAGTTGTCTTTTTGGAAGGCCTGTGCTTTCATCACAAAAAAAGGAAGGAATTCAAGCGAAGATGGCTTCTGGCTGGAGACGTCAGATCCAGGAAAGTCCAGAGCAAAGGAGGCTGGCTCCAAAGTCTTCCAAATGCTTAGACTCTCAGGAAGACTTTTAACATTTTGTTGTTGTTGTTGTTGTTTTGGTACAATCTTTTACAGATCTGTAATCTCCTGCAAGCTTTCTATACATCTAGAGTGAGCAACTAGTGACCCTGTAGATGTTACTGGACTGCAGAACACATCATTCTTTACCATGTCTTCTGCTGACTAAGGATGATGGCAGTTGCAGCCCATCTACATCTGAAAAGCCACACATTGTCTATCCTGCCTCTAAACGTAAACACCAAACAGAAAGGAAGGATTAGAGGAGGGGAGGAGATGTTGTTCTGTGACTGGCCGCTTTAACTTCCAATCTGAAGAGAGTGCTGTGTGACTTACAGTGGCAGGGATTTGAATTCATTGTCTGGTAGGTGAGTCCAGAGGATCCCAAGTGAAAGCTTCACTCTTGTCATGCTGCCCTGTATAAGGGAGTTCCCCGGTGTGCCAGCATCAGTTGGCTTGAGAGCTTCATCCTTTCAGACACAATTCATTCATAATTCATTCACTTAAAATCAATATTTGTACAAATAACTGTCACACAATATATATACCCCACACACCTTCATGCCACCAATCTCTGAAGATGCCAGCCACAGATGCAGGCAAAATGTCAGGAATAAATTCTTCCAGAACACGGACACATAGCCTGAAAAATCCCACAAAAAACTGTCATTTCCATTAATTAATTTATTAACGTCTTTGTTCATTGACTTCGTATAGCATATCTCATCTTCCATTAAGATTCCATAACAATTCAGACTCTATTCACTTCCTTGGTTCAGTGTTTATATGAGCAAGTACTTAATAATCCAAAATGTTAGGTTTAAACTCAGCCTTTTATACAGATATCTTAAATCCAGCTTTACCTTATATCTTTATTTGTCTTCTTTACTACTCTTTACTCTTTACTTCACTTTACTCTTTTCTTGTGTCCTAATACAACAGGCTTATAAATGAACAGAAAGAAAAATGAATTCTGCAAATATTTAGATTTTAAAGGAAATAGGCCATTAGCTCATTATATTTCTCCTTCATTCTTCTCTTTTAATGTGAGTCATACACTTCTGAGCTGTTAAAAGCATTTTTCCCCTCCATTAGGAAATGTTGCTCTTAATAAGTGTTTACTTACAGTTTATTACTTTCAGTTTCTGGCAATTTAAATAGTTTTAGAATTGGTTATCGAAGATAGTTCTTGTCCCAAGGCACTGCTATGTTTCCATTTTTTTCCCCATGAACTTCAAAAGAAAATAAAAAGTTACTTTAAAAAGTTGGCGGTGGCTCTTAAGCTGATTCATGGTTTCAGACACACACAGCGATGGTTCTTGCTTTCAACTTCCTCTGCTTGGTCCACCATCTTTTTGTTTTTCTTTCCCCTTCTCCACCCCGAAGACATTTAGAATAGAAGGGTGAAGTCAGGAACAAGTCTCTGGGAGCCCCTCTGCTCCTTCCACTCCAGGGACAAGATTTAACCCACCATTACATCTCTTGGCTGTGTTTTTTGCCCCATATGGAGGGTATCTCATGGGAGCTTCTCAGGAGATATTCAGTTGAGCTGCCATGGCCAACTGGAAGTCTCAGAAATCCTTGAATTTTTCTTTAATAAAACTGGGAAATATTTGTGGAGTCAAAGGCTTTCATGGCCAGCATCCATAGTTTCTTGTGGGTCTTTCAGGCTATGTGGCCATGTTCTAGCAGAGTTTATTCCTGCCGTTTCACTAGCATCTGTGGCTGGCATCTTCAGAGGCTGGCTTCTCTGAAGATGCCAGCCACAGATGCTGGAGAAAGGTCATGAATAAACTCTGCTAGAACATGGCCACATAGCCCGAAAGACCCACAAGAAACTATGGGAAATGTTTATTTCTTACATGTCTTCTTACTAGGGTCAGTTATCAGTTTTAGGTGTTGCAAAATGAATGGAGTTTGCTAATATCATAGAAACTGTGTGTGTTAAGAATTAAAGAAAGTGAAGTAATAGGGGGATACAGGCATTGGTTTTGGAAGGAGAGGAAGTCAGTCATGTTTAGTAGGTTTTATTAGAGGGTGTGTGTGTGTGTGTGCGCGTGCGCGCGTGCGTGCATGTGTGTTTTATGGTAAGATTGTTGTTTTGTTTTGTTTCTAATTTTTGTATGGTTGTGTGTGTGTGTGTGTGTGTGTGCACATATTATTGTGTTATTTGTGTTCAATAACTTTTTTTTTTTTAAATGCTCTAGACCTACATATCTGAGACACTCTGGAATAGAAAATGGTAGTTGGAAAGCGTGCAAGGGTGACAGGTATGCTTACATAAGGCCTGGCCCAAGTCCTCCTAGGCAAATGAGTTTCATTTTAACTGACCCTGATTTCTGAGGGTGAAAGTGGATATCTTTCTTTATGAGAACAAGCTATGCTTCCTCCCCCGGGGTTTACTGTGGGCTGTGATGAAAGCAGATTGGTGTGGAATGTCATCATATCTGCTTGCTGTTTTTAGAAAGTAAATGGAAATTACTTTGCCAGATAAAGGGGGAAATGGCATTTCTGTATGTACCCTAAATTTTGGAGGAACACCATGGCCTGCTGTCCTCCCACTACATTTAACACAGAAACTGCACCTTGGGGAACTAAAGAAACCTATATCTCAAAACACAAGAAGCTGATGCAGACTAGAGAAAAATATGTGGAGTGTGTGGGGGGGAGTACATGCATGCACACTATATGCCATTTCCAGAAATCCAAATATTGCCTTGAGAATCTCATAAACAGACTCCTCCCTGAAACTCTTAATCAGTGTGCTTCTATGTGCATGAAGAGTCCTAGGATGCATCCACACTACACATTTACAGTACTTTGATACCACTTTAATTGCTATGGATACCTCTTATGAAATCATGGGCTTTGCAATTTGATTAATTCTCTTAGAATTCTCTGACCAGGATCTCTAACGATGATGTTGAGATGAAGTAAACTAGAGGAGGCAAGTTCCTCACCAAATTGCAAACCCCAGGATGCCAAGGAAGGAGCCATGGAAGTTTGGAGTGGTATCCAATGGTTATAACTGTAAAATAACCCATGACCCTTATACCTGAAGCGTTTTGCCCGCAAAGCTCAAATGAAGGCAAAGATCATCTTACCTGTATTTGTTTCTCCCCAAGGAGTTTTACTCAATTCTTCCACCTCTCCCTGATTTTAACTATGTCCTGTCATGGAAGCAATAAAAATCCCTCCTTGATTGGCTTCTACAGCTCCTCCAAAGCCATGGACCTCTCCTTAGGAAGCTAGGAGTGTACAGCAAAGAGAAAGATGTTTTCGTTTCCTCCAAGTAGAAATGATGGCAATAATTCAATTGAAACTGTTTTTGTCTGTAAACAAGACAGTTAACCACTGACTGCCTTCTGTCAGTGCTAACATCTCCTTGCTAGCAGGAAGGAGGGAAGGAACCTTTAGAACAAGATCCTCTGGACAAGGATCCAGGCCACCAATAGCCATAGCATGTCCACTATGAACCCTTAACAATTTGTGCTGACTTGGGTAACAGACAGCTTTCTTGTCTTATGCATCAAAGTCTAATATTCATATTTATTGGGCAAAATATCTGACAGAACACCATTCCATGGCTGTGGAAAGAGTGGTGGTGAATGGCTTCAAATGGTCAATAACTAGGAGTATTCTGGACCAAGGTTTTTCACAAGAAACTCTGCCTTGAGTCCAGAGGGCAGAGCCACAGTAACACACATTGCAATTTCTGCAGGAAATATGGATAACACTTATAATGCACTTTCAGCTGATAGAGCAAGTGGATTTCACACTTCCCATCAATGGTCAATTAATAGGCCAAAATGATAAGCTGAGGGGTGCAAATATTTATTTCATAGCCAGCTGTTTGGCTGGCTGGCTTTATCAACAAAGATTTCTATCAGTGTTGAGTTGTGGAGCTGCCCTGAATCTTGCAGTGCTACCAGACAAGGCTTTCATGCTCCTTCATTCTTAAAAATTGTACTGGAGAGCCAGATGAAGTTGTCTCTCATTTACAAGCTGCAATCCAACCTCCCCTCAGGGTAGCGCAAATATCCACATTCAAACATGCACTAGGCTGAGCCACACTGAAAAACTGGAAGCTTTCCTGCATGCCCATTCCATGTTTCATGGAAAGCAGGCAAGATATGTCCCAGATGCCAGATGCAAAATGATTACAGCAGAGCTGCAATTCCTGGAGGACCCCAGTGGATCACAATGCTAATGTCATCATTTCACATCTGGCTATGGAGAGACATTTCTGTAGTCCTCTCTGCTCCTCATGAAGCATGAAATAGTCATGTAGGGCAGCTTCAAGGGTTTAAAAGATGGGCTGAGCAGCTTTGGACATGGGGAAAACCATAAGAATACCAACTCACACAGCAACCAAAGTATGACAGCTGCATGCACAAGGGAAACTTATATGTGCTAATGTCTCTAACAGGAGGCTATCCATACTCTTCTTATGGTTTTTCTCATGAGAATCTGTTATTGAATTTTAGCTGAACAATAATACTCTTTTGGTTTTAGTGATGGGGATCCTCTGCCAATGGCAACTGGTGGCTTATGTGTCAATGGAGTGGGGAATTCACTCCAGATTTTCTTCCACACTTTAAAGATGATGTTGAAGGTACAGAACCTTATCGTCCAAACAAGTTGATCACCTTGGACAGCTCTTTAAAATTTCAGATAAAAACCCAGGCTGGATTCACTGCCCCACTAACAGATGCCACTGCCCTGGAAATACCTTTACAGAAGCACCAGCTTTAAGCTACTGCAACTGGACAGCCTGTGAGCCCTCTCTGGATGACATAGGGTCACTACTTGTAATGAGAACAGGCAGCTCCTAGTCTAAAAATCACACGCTATAAAAACCCAGGACTCAGGCACAACCCTTTCTAGGAACCTGCCATGATGAAGGCTCTGGATCTTGGCTTTCTCTACCTTCTCCTTGAAGTGAATGAAGCTATAAAATATACAAAATGTGAACTATATGAAGAACTTCTGAAACATGGACTTGATGGTTATAATGGCATTGGCATAGGACACTGTGAGTTCTTTCTATTGGCTATTTGCAGCTTCTTTTCTGTTCTAGTATTCATTTAGACATCTTTTCTTCAGCATTTTTTTCTTGAGTGGAGTTCATTGTCCTATATTTAACTGTTGTTTTTTCAGAAAACTATTTTTGTTGCTATATTGACAATTTATTCATAGGTCATAGAAACATAGAATCATTGAGTTGGAGGGGACCACAGGGGCCATCCAGCCCAACCCCCAGCCATGCAGGAACTCTTAACCATCTCTTCTTCAGGCTAAACAAACCCAGTTCTCTAAGTCTCTCCTCATAAGGTATAGTTTCCAGACCCTTCGCCATTTTGGACACTCCCCTCTGGACTCACTCTGGACATGCTCTCTTGTATAGAGCTTAATTATTTCTTGTTACTGCTGAATTTAAATACTACTTCTTGTTCTTCCACAATGTTACAGAGGGGGTTCCATGACTATTTGCAAGTCTTCCACATTTTGAAAATAGGTCTAATGAACCCATAGATCCAAAATTGGGCGCAGAAATACAAAATGCTTAAGGGAGGACCCAGCAATTTTTAGACACTTTTTGGAATATTTACACTGGGATGGGCAACTATAGAAGGCACAAGAGTCAAATTTTAGCCTCCTACCACAAATGGGTTCATTTGTGGTCTTCCATGAAGATACATGCCATGATCTTCCAAGATCAAATGAGATCTGGTGCCTTTAAGGGTTTTAATACACTCGGGGGGGGGGGGATGGAGAAGCTTCCCCCACTGCAACTGCAGAGGCTACCTTTCTCCTGACAACACCCAAGGATCACCTCACAGTCCCTGAAACAGAGTGAAATTATCATTCCCAGCCAACAGTTTGTGAATGAGATGGTGAATCCACGCAGGGAAATGGCAATATCCTTATCTTGATTTCTTTTCCATCTCTCTGTAACCTCCACTTGCATTATCTTCTCATTCATAACATGTTGTAAGACTTTGTGATGGATTTTTACATGGATATCTATGCACTTTGAAATTCATGTTCCCTAGTGTAATTATGGCTGCCAAAGTTGAAACTGGACTCCTTTACCTTAACTTTGTTTTAGAAGGTGTTGTTTGTCACACGGCCATGTAACAAGCAACCCTTGCTGAAATTCTCTCTTTTATACTATCATTAAAGGTATAGAGCCCTCTCCGGTTTTCACTCTGGAAATCCTATTGTGCATGTTTTTATGTATCTTACCTAATGTACACATTCTGACTAAGGCACATATGTTCTTTAAAACAACAACTGTGCTTATATTAACTGTTTTCATTGTGAAATATGCATTGTTGTGTGCAGTGATTTCCCTGAAATGCACAAATGTTTTCTGTAAATTTATTTCTCTGAGATTTCTCTCCATAAAATGTGAGGATTCACATGAAGAGGTATGTTTCTTCTAACAATACACTTCAAGAGCTGTGAAAATATGGCTTTCATTAAGACTGTGAGTCCAAATTTGCCTGGGATATGAAAGTCTGGAGCTTAAATTGTACTGAAAAGTTCTGACTAGAGAAGGCCCATTACTATGTGTTGATTTCCAATTCAACAATTGATTGAATGGGTCTACTATAGCTGAAAAGCCAGCATGGTTCAAATCCCGGCTCAGCAATGGAAACCTACTTGGGGAAGCCACACTCTCTCAGCCTCAGAAAATGGCAAAGGCAATCCCCATTTGAACAAATCTTGCAATGATAGGTTGACACAAACTGGAAACAACTTGAAGCCACACAACAGCAACTGTTACTGGGACTTACCACCATGATTTCGGCCTGCATATTGAAGTTGTCAGTGTCACGATGCTAAATATTTAAATTTTGACTGGGCCTAAAAGATGAGTAATTTTTAAAAATGCAGCTTTCTGACTTCAAAATCTATGTTTGAGCTGTTAGAAAACAAAACACATTATGCATGTTCAATGTTCAGTTTGTGCTCTCCTTGCAGGGATGTGCTTGGTCTTGTTTGCCACTCAGTATGACACAAGTCACTATGAGTTCACACAGGGTCACCCATATTATGGAGTATTTTACCTCAGTGGCCGAGTATGGTGCACTAATGAGAGGCATCTCTCAATGAACCTATGTAAAATAGACTGTGAAAGTAAGTGACTGCTTTATATATTTGCCTTATGAAATATTGCCAATATTTAAATCATTCCACTGGCTGCCAATTATTTTCCAGGCAAGTTACAAAGTGTTGGTTGATACTTTTAAAGATCTACATAGTTTGGATCCAGATTACCTATGGGATCACTTTCTCCCATATGAGCCACCTAAAACAATCAGGTCCTCAATGAGATAGTTACATCAGTCACTCAAAACAATTGGATAGGACTGCCTCTTCCAGCAGTCCTATCCAGATGATTTTTTTAGTTGAGTTTAAAAATATGAATTGATTTTTAATATGTACTGGATTTATATGCTATTTTAACTGATGTTATGTGTTTTAAAACTATTGTTATGTGCTTTTAAAATTAGTGTTATGTGCCCAATCTGTTTTTGTATTTTAATATATTGCTGTTCCCTGACTCGATCCATAGGGAGCAGCATGTTGTTGTTGTTTAAAATAGACTTAGGAAATTTTTGTTAGTTTCTCTAGTTTTTCTTAGTTTTCACACAAGTTCTTTGGGACATAACATTCTGCTGGGAAGGATTCTGTTCTTTCTAAGCACTCCTAGCATACAGAATTAATCTTTTTCCCATGTCCCTTCTCCCAATATGGCCATATAGTAGCCAGGGCAAGAGCCAACTGAGAAGCATCTAGCTATTTCCCAGTAACCTGGCACACAATGATCAAAGCATCTTCTATGACCTTCTGGTATTACTTCAGAGATCTTGGGGATGACACCAAGCTATCAAAACATAATCAAACACTTCTCAATCACTTCAAACTCTCTCCCAGCCATGATATGGTCAAGTTGAAATGGGCTGGCAGGAGAACAGTGACTCCAATGGTTAGGGTTTGTTGTGCAAGAGAATCAATGAATACCTCTCTCCACAGAGACCATAAAAAGACACAGGCAAATATAAGTGAGACTTATGCCTGTGTATGTCACCAACAGGATGTCAGCCAATTTTTAATTTACTGACAAGGCAATTTGCATTTAAATTAAGGTCAGCAGGAACTGCAGAAGTTTGTTTAGGCGCTGCTTAGTGTTTCCAGGAGACATAGGGTACTAGCCCCCTGGTTGCCATTAAATCTTATTATTATTACAGTGGTACCTCGGGATACGAAATACCCAGGTTACGAAATTTTCGGGATACGAAAAAATCCCATAGGAAAACATTGTTCCGGGTTACGAATGTTTTTTCGGGTTACGAAAAAACTTTTGGTGCTTTTTTCGGCTTTTTCGCACGGAATCGCGGCTTTTCCCCATTAGCGCCTATGGCAATTCGGCTTACGAAGGCTTTTCGGGTTACGAAAGCGGCCGCGGAACGAATTACTTTCGTAACCCGAGGCACCACTGTATTATCATTATTTTTCTCACATTTCCATACTCTTATAAAAATTAGAATTATCATCAAATATATATCATATACATAAAACATTAACCACACACACACACACACACACACACACACACACATCTTCCACGTAACTTCATCTTTCCTGTTGCCATGAAATCTTGAGCCACTGTCAAAATGCCACCCTCGCTAAGAATCCCCTCTATAAGCACAAGACTGAAGGATCTCTAGACCACTGCCAAGACCACCTTGGCTAGTTCAAGAAGGGAACCTCTGGCGGCAATGGGATAGATGATATACTAGCAGCTTCTCCATTCTGACCTACTCAGAAAATTGACTTTTTTTCCTTCATGAATGTCTTTGTTAATTTCCCTCCCAGAGTTTCTAGATGACAACCTCAAAGATGACGTTGAATGTGCTAAGAAAGTTGCTTCCACCAAAGGGGGAATGCTGTCTTGGTAAGTGGCATTTGTAAAAGTGAAAAGTAGAAAGATGCAGTTGAAGATATTGACCAAGGATATTATGAGCTACACCCGAGAGTATTCTGGCTCCAAATTTCTCCCAAATTGGCCCTTACCTTGCAGGTTGGCTCTCTTCCCCCAGCAATGATGGACAACTGTCTTCCCACATAGTCCCCATTTGTTAGCCAGCACTACTGCTGAGGTAAGAACAAGACATCCAGTCAAGCTATTGATGCTGGGCATCTTCATCTGATCTCAGAGTGACTCATGCCCACAGCAGTGGCACTTAGCAATTTGCAGGTACCACAAATGAAAAGGCAGCTGCCACCATTAGTGGAAGAGAAGCCAAAAACCCACAGCAAATGGTATGCTATTTAAAGGCAGTTTAGGGGAAAGAAGCCCCAAACTTATATAAAATAAGAATATAAAAATTATGTTATATTGCTAGCATAATTGTCATCAAGAATTCTTTTGGCATTTATTCTTCCTCTAACTTGACTGTCTACAATCTCAGCTGCAACTGGAAATCCTGCTTAGCACTGCATGTCCTGAAGAACTGAGCTATAATACATAAAAATTATATAATAAACTGGTTGATCTTCATTGTTGGGGTAAGAACCTATGTGTCTACAGCTGGCCCTCCGTTTTTGCAGACTTGAAGTCCGCGTCCCTCACTCCTTCACAGGCAAGAAATTAAGGGGAACATTCAAGCCAATGGGGCTTGAATATAGGGGGATTTCCATTTTCGCAGGGTGTGTGTCTGGAATGGGTCCCCCACAAAAACGGAGGGACAACTGTACTTTGAGAAGAAGAATACTTGGTTTGAAAATATATTTTGTTCTAAATTAGATTGTTTTTTTAAAAGTCTTAACTGCAAAAAATGTTTGCAATGAAAAGTAACCCCTCCTGGTTTTTTTCTGTTCTTTTAAGGAAACCTTTTTCAGATTACTGCAGACATCCAATGCCAGAAATAGTGTACTGGGAGTGTATAACAGAGTGAAATACAGAAATCAGTGTAATGCTACACTTTGACTATTCTACTCAATCAAAATAATGTATGATACTGCTACATCACATTCTGGTTTTTTGTCATTATTCACATCTAGTTGACACTGAATTATGGTTATCCTATGAATGAGAGAGGCCTCCTCTCCCAAGTCCCCATCATCAACCACTCTGCTCAGGTCTTGCCAGCTGCATTATAAAGAAGGCAGACTTGCAACCTGAGGATCTTTTGATATTTGAAATAAGTCTTCTGAATGAATCAATGAAACTTCAATTTTTAGAGAATATTTCTAAAGACTCAAACTTGTTTGGAAACATATATCAACTGAGTCCCTTCATGCAGCAGGGAAATCTATTCCAAAGAACCTCTAGCAATCTACTGAAATGTAGATATGCTCATTTCTACTGTGTTACCTGTACTGAAAAGATACAGGCGGGAAGGACAAACACCAATTGCATTCTACTTCATACTTCATACTAAGTTGGTTGGTTACTGCTCAAAAAAATGACATTACCAAGCTCTGTATACAACTTGCCACAATACATTGTTGTTTGTTGAAAATGGAAGCTGGTATCAGCCACTTCAGAAGAGAGGAAGGGAGCAAATTTGTGCTTATAATGTTTGGTTTTCTGTCCAAACCAGGTCAAAAAAGATGCAGAGTACTTTTCTGAACTGGAACTACATCAGGTCAAATATAGGGATTGTTAGTTGCTTTCAAGTGCCATTCAAATCAAACGGATGCACTTTGGATCTGGATGAGTCCTGAATCAATTTGGGTTGATTCAGACATATTTGGAAATGGAGCTAAGCAAGGTCAGCCCTGGATGGGAGGCTGTCAAGGAATACCAGGTGCTCTAGGCTATGTTTCAGAGGAAGGAAATGACAAAGCCACCTCTGAGTATTCCTTGCCTTAGAAAACCCTATAGATAGGGACACCATAAGTCGGCAGGAGACTTGAAGGTACACACACACACATGTAACTGAAGTGAGACTCCTCCCAGAGAAAGCCCAGTCTGCATACTGCTGAAGTTTTATAACCAGTTTAGATGCAGATGCAGAAATCAGTAGCAGCTCATAGTTTCTGTGACACTCTGAACCTTAAATGTGCTACTCTCCAAACAACTTCAGCACTTTGCATAGCACCTTTACCATCCCACTAACATGGAAGGCATGTGTTTTGTGTTAATCAAAAGATGGTACATCTTACTAATATATACAAGAAAAACCATGGCAAGCATTGTGTTAGTGGCATACAAAAGTCCAATGTATGTCTGCATATTTTTGGGGAAAGGGGGATCATCATGGAGGTTGGTATTCTCTTCCACCCTCCAGACCAAAGCCTCTCCCAGACTCACTGGCGGGTTACAGACGGGCAGGGGAAGACGTCTTGAAGGTGTCTTCCCCTGAATACGGAGCCTCCAGACCGCCCGCCCCGGGGGCATGGCTAAGGTGTATGGGGCTTCCACACTGGGGGTAGTGAAGACGCCTCACCTAGGGCCGTTTCTTACCCGCAATCAGCACCAGTGGCAGAAAGCATATGTGCACATTTAAAGCGCCCAGGCCCCTTTAAACTTTTTCCCCCGCCCTACCCAAGAACAATGGTGGTCTCCTGCCAGCTGGTGATCAGCTGGTGATCAGCTGGTGTTGGCATCCTTGTCCGCTTGCACGTTGCAAGTGTCACCAGCATCATGGATGCCTCCTCTCCTTTGGTCCCTGTGCTCTTGCTGAATCTGCAATGCACAGCCACAGCTGTCGCCGTTGCCACCGCTGCCCCCCTGCCATTCCCCATCACCTCCCTTGTACATATGTAAATATTTAAAGTTTTAGCGTTTTTTTATTGTTAGGTGAAAATGGCGCAGGAATGTGTGTAGGGGTTCACTTTAAATTCCAAACTTTCCACAATTCTAGCAGCGCATGCGTACATTTTGCTCTAGGGTTAGGGTTACGAGCATTAAAATAGAGTGCAGCTGTGCTGCAGCTTCCACATCTGCATGGCATCTGATGCTCTAATTAGAGCCTCGGTGCAAACTGCGCATGTTCCAGGACCCCGACTCATTATGCGACACAGCAGACACGGAGCTTTTAAATGGGCAACTTAAATTAGCAGCGTAACAATTAGCAGCGTAACAATTCTGGCGTACCGGTGCAGCAGCTTATAGACGGAGCTGCGCAGTTGCACAGTATATAGAAAAGAAGCGGGGAAAAGCGGCACCTTTTTAATGCCGCTTCTTCCCACTTGGGGCGTGCGGGCGGCGTGTTCATGACGGCATTCAGGGAAGGGCCGTCTAAAGGCTACACCTTCATGACATCATGAACACACCCCTTTTTGCCTGTCTGTAATCCGCCACTGTTTCACTTCAATAGTCCCTCTTCCCTGGCCATTCAGTGACTGGTGAAGTATGAGGTCTCCTTCACACTACACAGTCATAACACTATGATTCCACTTTAACTGCCTCAGCTGAACCTATGGAATCCTGGGGGCTTTATGAGTTGATGAAATACTACATATCTTGCTGAGAATTCCAACTACTTCAACAAATTACATATCCCAGCATTCCAAGAAGCCTAGAAACTCACTGTCTGCTTGATACACATCATCCACCCCTGTACTACTGCATTTTCTAGGATTTTGATGCCAAATGATTTGAAACTGAATGTGCTTTAGTTATGCTTTGCTAACACTTGCTGTTTAGTGTTGACAACGACCGTCTCTGGTGTACATCTCTAGTTGCTGAATAAAAGTTTTTTGACTTTTACTACTGAAACCTGGATTTCTGAACTAAGGGGGCTACCAGACTTGGCAGATGAGTGAAGGCTGAGAATATCAGACTGCTCATGCCACAGCTCTTGGGATCCTGGCCTCTCTTATTTTTGTTGTTGAGCTTGTTTTCATTGTTACTAGCTATTGCCATTATTACCTACTGTGTTATTGTGAGTAGGTGCAATGTGTTTCTATAACTCAAAGTATTTCTCCATATTTAACATCTCTTCATCACTACAGTGGGCACAACTAACATCTCATCATTACTACAGGAATCCAGGCTGATTAAAAAGATCAGAAATCTTGAACAAAAACCAGATTTTGTTCCAGCTCTTACTGATTTTATTTTGGAGATCCATATACACTTTGTTTCTCCCAGAATGTTTTCTTCAGCTCCTGGTATGAAAAGAGACCTTTTCTACTAGCTCCTCAGGTTGATTTATTTTAATCCACTATAAAATCAGAAAGAAGAGGAACTAAGTCTGGGACGTTTCAATTACTCTGGATGTGCCCAGTATCTCTGAGTTTATCCAGGAGGTTTAGAAAGAGCTAACTATTGGCATGGATGTAAAAGAAAGTACTGTTCATTTTACAATAGCTCTTTTAGTGCTGGACTTATAGTACTATTTCAGTACTTTGATCATTCTTTTTATTGGAAGATCTGAACCTCTGGCACAGAGGATTCTTTCAATTTTGATGAACATCCAACACAAACTGTACCAACTTATTTATGGTTCCATTTTATTGTAGTTGAAATATTGATGCAAATACTGGTTTGCATTTACCTGGTGATCCAGTGAATAATTGTTTGGCATTTTAGCTTGGGGGAATTTTTTCAAAAATCATTTTCACAAGTGTGAGAACTCATCATTCCTGGCAGAAATTATCTAGACATCTTGCTAGTGAAGAAGAAGACAACTCCTCCTCCCACCTAATGAGAATGAGACAAACCAATATTTACACCAGAATTTCCCCTAAAATATAATAATAATATAAATAAAACTTTTATATCTACCCTGCTTTTTGTAAAGACAATCAAAGCGGCTTACAATGTTAAAAGAATACACCATATATACAAAATATCCCCCTTAAAAAAGAATTAAACAGTTTAAGGTTAAAATTACATGAACAATTAAAACAATAACGATGGGCAGAGTCATCAGATATATGTGGGTGGTCGCTACATGGCCGAGTAGTTTATCCTGGGAAGGCCTGCCAGAAGAGATCCGTCTTAACAGCTTTCTTGAAGCTATCTAGATTAGTGATTTGACGGATCGCGTCCAGCAGGCCATTCCATAGACTGGGAGCAGTTACAGAAAAAGTCCTCTGGGAGGTTGCAGTCAATCTGGTCTTTATAGGCTGCAGTAAATTCCTCCCAGAGGACCTAAGAGCACGGGGCGGATTGTATAGAAGTAGGTGATCCTTTTTAAAAAGTTAGGCCCAAGCCATGTAGGGCTTTAAAGGTAATAACCAACACCTTGTACTGTGCCCGAAAACTAATAGGTAGCCAGTGCAGTGACTGTAATATTGGTGTTATATGATCACTCTTAGCTGATCCAATGATCAACCTGGCCGCTATATTCTGTACCAATTGCAGTTTTTTAAATTGGCACAAGGGTAGCCCCATGTAGAGCACACTACAAAAATCTAGTCTTGAGATTAGCCGTGCATATACTACAGTTTCAAGCTCCCCCAGTTCCAGGAAAGGGCGCAGCTGGTGTATCAGCCGAAGCTGATAACAGGCGTTCTTGATTGTCGCATTCACCTGATTTCTCATGTGAAGCGGCGGGTCAAGAAGTACCCTCAGACTGCAAACACAGTCCTTTGAAGAGAGCAGGAACCCCTCTAGGACTGGAGGTTGCAACCCGATGCCTGGTTTGGGGGCCCTTACTGTAAGTAGCTCCATTTTGTCTGGATTCAATTTGAGCTTCTTTTCCCTCATCCACTCCATTACTGCCTCAAGACACTGACTCAGGGGAGAAATGCCATCTGTCGTTGTTGCTGATGCCCGAGACATGGAGAAATATATTTAGGTGTCATCAGCCTACTGATAACACCCCGCCTCATGAAAGAAAGGCCTTGCACTTGGTCTCTAACCATCACTGCTCTAGCTCTTGTTTTTTGTACATGGAAGGATGATGGTGATGTGAAAATGGAGGGACTTTCTATTGTTCTGCTGTCACGGACAGATCACTTCTTGGTCAGGCTTGGGCTTGCTGGGACTCAGACCGTCTGCAGGGCTGGGAGACCCATTAAGATGGTCTACCTCAGGAGGCTTATGGACCCATATTGATTCCTGATGGCTCTTGGGGAGTTTCCTGCTACCTTGGCAGGTAACCCTGTTGAAGCCCAGGTTGATCTCTGGAATGGGGAATGCCCAGGATGGCAAACACAGTTGCTCCAAAGAGTCCCTTGTCATGGAGTAGAGCTAAACCAACCCCCTGGTTTCCTAAGGAGCTAACAGTAATGAAAAAAGGTGAGACAGAGACTAGAACAACAGTAGTAGAAAACTCAGGATGAATCCAACTGAAAACGGCTAAAATCTATCTGTCTATGGTGGGTCAATAAGGATAGCAAGAAAGTCTTTTCTGGATAACATCATACTAAACTGGTGCCTGACAGCTATAATGGACTGGAGAAAGGCAAACCAATTGAACCTTGATCAAAACAAAACAGAAGTACTCCTGCCCAATCTAAAACCATATCTGGGAATTCAGTCTGTAGTAGGTGGGGTTACACTTTCCTTGAGAACATAGGATCACAGCATGTGGATACTCCTGGATTCAGATCTGAGCCTGGAGGCCCAGGTTTCAGCACAGTTAGAACACCAGCTGCATCTGTTCCTGGAGAAATCATATCTGGATGCAGTAACAAATGCTTTGGTTTCATTCCATTTGGATTACTGTCATATGCTCTACATGGAGCTGCCTTTGAAAAGTGCTCAGAAAGTTCAATTGGCCCAAAGAGCTGAAGCCAAGTTGTCAACTGGGGATGGTGACAGGGAACTCACAACTCCCTCGTTGCCACAGTTCCACTGGCTGCCAATCCATCTTTAGGAACAATTTAAAGTGCTGGTTTTGACCTAAAATGCCCTATATGGCTTGGGTCCAGATTATCTGTAGGACTCCCTTTATGAGCCCATTAGAGCACTAAGATTATCTGGAGTGGTCCTTCTTTCAGTCCCACCACCTTCTCAGTTTGTTTTGTGGGAATAAGGGAGAAGGCCTTATTGGTGGCTGCTCCCAGACTTTGGAACTCCCTCCCTAGGGAGGCCAGGATGGCCCTGTCATTGCTCTCCTTCCATTAGAAAATCAGAAGAACACTTTTATGCTATCAGGTTTTTACAGACTAAGTTGGGTTGGGCTTTTAATTCTGTGTGGTACTATTTTGAAGGTCTGTATAAAGTCTTTGAATGAATTTTAATATTTTTAATGTCTAATGTTTAACTATATAAATCATTTATTTGCTTTTTAAATCTTATATTTCTACTTTTATTAATATTTTTGTATCATTTTCAATTTGTATTGTTTTTAATATGTTAGCCACCACCTTGATTCCCGTTACTGGGAGAAAAATACAGTCAGCTCTTCTTATACACGGATTTTTATACACAGATTCAAGCATCCACGGTTTGAAAATGTCATTATATTTAATGGGACTTGAGCATACATGGATTTTGTTATCCATGGGGAACTTGGAACCAAACCACAGCATATAACAAGGGTCCACTGTATAAATGAATAAACAACAACATCCATACACCTCATAAATACATCCCCTCAGCCAATCCATAGTTTGGGGATGAGTGAAGCCAAGCTGTTCAAATGTTCAAATGAATGCAAATGTTCTAGAGAGCCCTGGATTTTCTCCCTCTGAACATTGGCATTGGTTTGCTGGCAAAGATTTAAACTCACCCAGTAGGCTTATTGGACCTTGGCCAACATCTTCCAGTACTTTCTCATCACAGAATACTGAAGTATTTTAAACTGGTTTAACAATCTCTCTTAATTTGCTTATGATTGCAGAATATGAGCCATTTCCAACAATAAATGCCTTTTTGTTATATTTAGGGGTATAACTGGAAGTTGGTTTTATAATAATAATTTAGAATTCCACTATTTGTCTCTGGTTAATAACTACAATAATAGTAGCAACGACATGTCCAAAATGGGAGATACAGGGGAAAACCTGGTTTTATATTTCTTGCAGCAGGGTCACAGAAAGACCCAAGCAGTTGGCCAGCTGTGCTAAAAATTTAATTCATTTGGTTGAGGATGACCTTCAGAGATTAATTAAAATATCTCCAGGTAATACATGGATTATATTATTGACGTCAAATAACTGTCAGCCAAACAGTATATCAAGTCTTAAGTAGTATCTGAAATAATAGTTCTGGGAGTGGAAAGATGCCAGCAAACCTTTCTCTCACTCCTCGTTGCCAGATTATAAAAGATCTGGTTCTTCTGATGGATCCTCATCCCACTATCTAGACAGCTGCAGCCATGAGAACACTAGTACTCGCCATTGCCGTCTTCAGCTGTATCCTTGTAGCAAGTGAAGCCAAAATAATTAAGAGATGTAAGCTAGCGAAGAAACTTAAACGTTTGGGGATGGATGGATATCTTGATTACAAACTGGGTGACTGTAAGTTCTGCCTCTTGAGTATATAGCTTCCTATAAGTACTTTGTGTTGTTACTGGCTACATTTTTGTTGTTGAGGTTCTTCTCTTTTTCCAACTATGAGGAGCACCTGCACTATTAAGATTTTTCTGTGATCACCACAAGGAAAAGTTTGAAAGGGGACATTCATTAACATGAGGATATATGGATTTTTCTCCACAACATTAATATTAAGAAGTGTGAACTGTTTACATTATTTTTCCCCTACTTTAATAAAGAAGAGTACAAGAGGGGGAGTGAAATCTTAAAACATTCATTGTTTTATTTGGGTGGAGCTGAACGCCTGTGAAGGATGTGGGAAGTAAAGTGCCACATTTGCAGATGGTTTGGGATTGAATTTGGCCATTTGGGAGTGAAACACTGGCTTAGAAACAATATTTTCAAAATGGGGTTAGTGTCTTAGGATGGTTTCAGGGGACTTCCAGAGCCACATTTTGTGGTCTCAAGGGCCACATGTGGTCCTCAGATGACACTTTGCCCACCCCATGCTATAGATTTATATCAGCAGAGTTAACCTTTATTTACTGCTTTTACACTGTGATCTTATGACCCCAGAAATAGGACCAAGGAAGACAAGCTCTCCCCACCTTAAGATGGAGGCAGAGGTCTGTCTCTGGAGACCTTTTCTAGAAAACCCCACAGATTTTTTTGCTGTCCTTCCTTCCCCAATATCTGACTTATTCTGATGGATAGTAGGTATGCACAATCCTTTCTAAAACTATATAAACTGTAGGTTGTCTAATCTTCTAATCTGTTTCCCCTGCCAGGGCTTTGTATAGCATTTTATGAAAGTGGCTTTAACACCCATCCTCCAATGAGCAAGGGACAACATAAAGCCTATGGGATATTCCGGATTGACAATAAATGCTGCTGTTCTGATGGGGTTCAGCCTTCAAAGAATATCTGCAATATTTCTTGTCAGAGTGAGTGATACCTTTCTGCTCTGTGTTGTGTGACTTGAAAACTGTTTCTCCTTCCAATTTGCTTTCAGGTTTTTTTTGGTCGAGCACTACTACTTGTAAGTTGGAGGTTGTATGTCCAGGAAGGCTAAAATACTTTGCAACTTTATTTTT
This sequence comes from Sceloporus undulatus, assembly GCF_019175285.1. Taxonomy (NCBI): domain Eukaryota; kingdom Metazoa; phylum Chordata; class Lepidosauria; order Squamata; family Phrynosomatidae; genus Sceloporus; species Sceloporus undulatus. The sequence goes on along the minus strand of NC_056523.1, from coordinate 186,470,275 downwards.
GCTATTGACACTTCTAATATCTGACTTGTGCCTATTTATCCTTTTGGATAGAAACGGTCCTGTCTGTCTAAGGTAGAGTGGATGTGGCCTTGATGACACAGGATGGCATGTGCATGACATTGTAGAACACTTTATGTTGATGCCAGGATAGATGTGAGGATAGAGTGGACCTGTGGATTTATAGCTGGGTCTTGTCTCTCTATGTTACATGCCCTGTTGTAGATGAGTATTTATATAAGGTTGGGAGGATGCCTATAAGCAAGTAAAGGCCTGTCTGTGAGAAGGCACTATTATTCTCCAGAACTGGATGTAATTCATTGATGATCTGTTTGATGATCTCAGCTGGGGGCTCTAGGTGACAACTATTATTTTTCTTGTTCATTTGTTTTTATTTGTTTTTATTTTTTTAATTTTTATTAATGAAATATATTTTTCACCTCATTTGTACATATTGGACTTTGATATATGTCCAGTATAGATTCATGCATTTTGAGTCTCTGTCTTGTGGAACTGAGCAGATGTGATTGTATCAGAAAGTATAGCTGCAAACTATAGATTTGACAGCATGTTCTGGGTGAAAGCTGAAGGCATGTAAAAATGTGTAATAATCAGTGAGATTTTTTTTATATAGACTAGAACTTAGATGTCCATTGTGTAGCTGTCAGTATCATCAAGAAAATGACGTTGAGATTGTTGCTGACTTGGATTGATGATAGAGTGGAACTTGTTGAAATTGTGGTGAAGAATTTCTTGAGTGATTGCTTCCTCTGGACCAAATGATACAGATGTCATCACTCTAGGGCAGAGGATTGTCTTCTGGGCATGCAAAGTGAGGAAGTGTTATTCCAGATCAGTTATTAAGATATTACCATATTGTGGAGTCATCTGAGTGTCCATAGCAGTGCCATTAATTGGAAGATACACATTATTCCCCAAAGTGAAGTAGTCCTGCATGATTTCAGAGTAAGTAAATTCGGTGACTAGGTGTGGTTTAGCTTCTTTCAAAATGCTATTCTTAATGGCTTGTAGTCCCTCCTTGTACAGATATATTGGTATACAGTGATTTCACATCCATAGTGGCTAGGATAGCATTCTCTGTAGATTGTATTTCTCTCAGAAAAGCAGTAGTACATTTCACATAGCTTGGAGTGCTGGTGTCATATAGTCTAGAGTATATTCAGACCAAGGGTGCATCTGCACTGTAGAAATGGATTTGTAGTTCTTTGAGGCACCAGCACTCTTGGGCAGAGAAGGCTAAAGACCTGATAAAACTATAAATCCCAGGATTCCATAGGATGGAGCTACAGCACTTAAAGTGGTGTGAAACTTTATTTTTTTTTCTACAGTGCAGATGCACTTATGTTTCCTGTAACCGTCCCTAGTCAACTGTCTGGTCACAACTGGACCATGTAACATTTCTGAACATTATTCAAAGCCAAGGTAAGATAGCGTGTGTTAGAACTGTGTAAATAGAATGTAACCAAGACATGTGCAATAGTGGCTAGATCAGACATCTTCATTCTACCATTACTGACACTGGTTTAGAATAAAAATGGCTTCCTTGAATTTGGATAAGGAGGAGGGAGAGAATTGGGTGGTCATCAGCATACTAGCAGAAATGAGCCAAAATACTGGGCAACCTCTCCCAGACATTTTGTGTAAATGTTAAATAGCATGGGGGCAAAACAGAGTCCTGAAAGACCACCACAGTGCCAAACAAGAGATCTCTAGCATCACTCTCCGAACATACTCCTCCCAAGGTGACCAGAGTCATTGTAAAACAGTGTATCGGAGTTCCATCTGAAAAGTATCCAAAGTTGTAGAGAGTTTTTGAGCAGAATGAATAAGGAGATACTTCCCCTGCCCAATTCCCGGCATAGATCATTTACCAAGGTGTTCAAAGTATCCATCACATAACCTACCCTGAAACCAGATTGAAATGTATAAAGGTGATCCATCTCCTAAGTGAGATGGATCACCATGATACATTTCCATCTGGTTTCAGGGTAGTTTATGTGATGCATACTTTGATCACCTTGGTCCTAGGCCTGGCATGGTACCACATGCTCCACAACCATGCCCAAGGGATTGAATATTCCTGACTAATTATTTAATGCTACAGTATTTTGGGACATCTTTTGTGGCAAATATCTTACCTGGTTTAATCATTCTGGAACATTCACTTGCTACAGAAAGGTGTTTTCTTTTCCCTTTACCAACCTTTTTACTTTTCCTCCTTTTAAGCACCAGGAGCAGCATGGGTTGAATTTACACTTGTTTGGGGCTCAGTTCCCCAAGGCTCCTGACTATATCCTTGGGCTGCACAAATGGGAAGTACATATTACCACTGGACAAGCAGAGGCCAAAGATGTGTCTGCTAGGATTCTATCAGTTAGAGTGTCTAAGCTGGAAAATGTCAGAGCAACTTTATCTGCAAACACATTGTGCAAATTGTTCAGATGGAAGTCGAAGGCTTTCATGGCCGGCATCCATAGTTTTTTGTGGGTTTTTCAGGCTATGTGGCCATGTTCTAGAAGAGTTTATTCCTGACGTTTTGCCAGCATCTGTGGCTGACATTTTCAGAGAATGTTAATAATCTTTTTTTAAAGCTTTATTTATGTCAAGAGGGAGTGTTGTAACAAGTAAGCAGGGAAAACAGACTACTGCAAAGAAGCAAGAGCTCTCATCGTAGAAAATCTTATTTACTACCAGTTGGGGCATCTTCAGAGAACACAACAATAGTGTACCTGTTATTTTGAGGAGCTGTTTTCTGCAATCATGGCAAGCCTGAGACACTGGAAAACCACCTGGATTATTTGTGCTAATGTTTGTTACTCCCTTTCCTTCTCTGTCTCATTAATTATCCTTGCAGAACTAACTGATGATGACATCAAGGATGACATTCTGTGTGCCAAGAAAATCCTAAAGCACAATGGAAACTTGAAGTCCTGGTGAGTCACATCAAGAAGAAGAAAAAACATATTACATCTACGGAAGTCATTTTAGGGGAATTCAGAGACATAGCAGGAACAGAGGAATCTGAGGAAGTAGACCAAGTCAATGAAGCTTATGCTACAACTTCTACATAATTAGTCTCAAAGGTGCTAAAACATCCCCTTGAGCTAATTTTATTTATTAATGAACTAGATGTTTCTTGGCTATCACCTTTTCAAAAATATATATTAGCATATGTAATATAACTATAATTTCCCCTATTTTTATAACATATGTGCTTCTGCACTGCAATATTAATACTGTTTGACAACAATGCTTGAACTGCTATAGCTCCATCCTATAAAATCCTGGGGTTTGTAGTTTGTTGTAGCACCAGAGCTCTTGGACAGAGAAGACTAAATATCTCACAAAACTACAAATCCCAGAATTCCATAGCATTGAAATGCTATTGCAGAATTGCATGGCAGTTAAAGCAGTGTCAAACTGCATTAATTCTGCAGTGTAGATGCAGCCCAAAATTGCAGTCTTGAGGTTTTTAAACGATTTTCTAAAAATACAAAATTGGCCCAATTGTACATGGAGACTCATTCAGTCAGTGGTTGAATGATGAGTAAATCTAGAGGTAAATCCAATTAATTCAATTGATCTACTTTAGCTGAGAATAACAATAAGATATAAAACACAGTGGGGCAAAAAGAGTGATGTCAGAAGCCTTGGGACAAATTATGTAATGTACATGTTTGCTTCTTTCAAATATATGTTAAAGAAGAATGAGGAAGACAAATGTGTGCATAGATAAAATGCCTCCCTTTCAGCATTCAAAAAAGGGGGATTCATTGATTGATGTTTATGTCAAATAAATTCTCTGTTTACAAGTAATGTACATACCTATACTAATATATACCTATATTAGAAATAAACAGCAAGAGAAGGGCATCCCCTGTCTAGAGACAATATTGGGGAAAGAACCACAGAATCATGGACTAAATTGGTTTTTGCTCTTGTCCCAGGAAGACAGTTCTCCCTGTTCTGCCATGTGCATAGCTGCATGCAGCAAACACAAAGGGAGGAAAACATGGACAGGCACTAGGACAAGCTCGACTCAGGCTTGCATCCTTCCGAGGAGGGAGCTAAAATGAGTACCCAGACTGTTGGGGGCAAATTAGCTTACTTGCTAATTAGCTTACTTGCTGTTCACCGCTATGATCTTTGGAATAGCGGTATATAAATAAAACAAATTATTATTATTAAGTGTTTTGACATTTCTGGCCTATAGATATTTCCTGGGACAGACACGACTATCAGTTCTGTGTGCTTTGCTTCTTAGCAGTACATCAGAAAAGAGAGCACTCCTGTGACTGATTTGTACTACAAAAGGTTCACATACTAACTCAAAGGATTTTTATGTGAAATCAAAACTTAAGACATTTTTAAAAATTGACACTACTGGACAGCGGTGGATGAACTGAGCAAGATTGGAGGAGCAGGTACTCCATGGTGTTGACTAATCCAATTTAGGCAGTTTCTCCTACTGTTTACTTTGCACAGATGATAGTCACTGTAGAGATTCTAGTCAGCTTTTGTAGTTAAAATGCCATTGATAGACTTTTCCTCATTCGTATGCTATCAATTCTATCTAAACTAATATGCATTGCCACATTTTTCTGTCTGTGATTTCCTTAAGTTAATTCTGCATAGGGAGAGAGAACCTTCATCAAGAGAAAACTACCTACATTCCAAAACTTTGTTTTCATTTTGAAATTGAGACGAAGAAGAGTCCAGTTTTCAGAATCATTTTCTTTTTTAAATGAGCATGGACCTAGCTGAAGGAGATATCCAAGAAAAGATGGCAATTTTCCTTTTCTCTCCATCCTCAGGCCACGCTGGGCAAAAAAGTGTCAAGGAAAAGATCTTTCCCGTTATCTCAAAAACTGTAAACTCTGAGGTCCCAAATCAGGTTGGTATTTTAACATTGTGATTCTTTCCTGTCCCTCCACCTATTGTTGCCAACCTACATCTCCTAGCTTTAGAACTGGGTCACCAGATGCCCTTTATATTAAAAGTGTATTTCAGAAACTCTCAGCTCTCTGAATGAATGAATGAATGAATGATAAACACACACACACACATATGAGTCAACTGGATCCCAAAAAACTTCTTCATGACAGTGAAGCTCTGTAGCATGTAACAGAGCTGAGATAACCTTGTCAGATTCATTCATTCACATTCTCTCTCACACACACACTAGTAACTAACTAGTCCCACTAGCTTAATGTTCTTCTCATTTCTTCTCAGAAACAAAAAGCTATGAAACTGGGCAATGGCAACGATCCTCACATGCTTCATTGGACAGGAACACATATGGTGAAGGGAAAGACTCTTGATTTGATTTCTCTGCTTGGATGATCAATAAAATGTTTTAGAAGCAAGTTTCTTGCTCTTGTCTGTTCTGACCAGGGGTATCACCAGGAGTATAACCAGAATGGGAGGATAAAGTAGCACATCATTTCCTGTCTAAGCTTCATCTTCTGATAAGATTGGAACTTCCTCATAAACACATTCTGTCCACCAACATGGCACTTGTTTAGCGAGAGCTACTGACAAACACGCATTGAACACAGCTTACCAACCAGCTGTAAAGACACTGGAGTACGAAATGGAAATGGGAGCAACAAAATGGACGTCATCAGAATAAGGGCACTACTGCTGTCACTGTATATGTATCTTAATGGTTGTTTTAAGTATTGCTAATTGTTTTCATTCTTTCTAGTTGCTGTAACCCAAACTTTGAGGGCATTGCTAAAAAATTTAAAAATATATCAATGGACACTGTAAGAAAGTAGTATCAGATGTATGCTCTTCTATACCAGTAATATGAAATGCTTACTTTATGTTTTCTTGTTCAACAGCTTGATAAGGTCTTCTATGTGAATCGGGCACGGTACTCCAAGGTGATGTCTGACCAAAGCAGAACAGAATGGCACCAAAACTTACCTCGATCAGGACACTATACTCCTGTTGATACTGCCCAGAATTACTTTTTTTGGCTGCTGCAACACATTGTAAACCCATGTTTCATTGTGGCCTACTAAGACCCCTAGAGCCTTTGCACATGTACTGTTTTCAGGCCAGGTGTCACCCATCCTATATTTGTGTACTTTCATTTTTCCTGCCTAAATATAGTACCTTTATCTGTATTGTAACTCATCTTGCTGGTTTTGGTCCAGTTGTCAAGGGGCCAAGGACTAGAAATTTTACAAGTTTCTGTTCATTCCTATTCTTTGATAACCCCTGGAGCTCTCCAGAGTCCTATTCCTGAGATAATGAGAAGAGAGTGAACCTGGGATCTTCTTTGGCATGGCAAAGTAGACCCTCCCCACAAATACGCAACATTTCAACAAGCTTTCTGAATAGGAGGATTCAAAAGGTTTCTTCTTCCTTGGGTGGAATATATGCTATGACCAGTTGGAGTGGATGCTGGCTGCATTTCCTATGAAAATTTTTCCACATCACTTTAACTGCCACGGTGCATTGCTATGCAATTCTGAGGATTTTAGTTTTGTGAGATATTTAGTCTTCTTTATCAGAGAGCTTTGATGCCACAACAAATTACAAGTCTCAGAATTCCATAGCTTTGAGCCATGGCAATTAAAACAGTATCATCCTGGATTATTTCTGCAATGTGGATGCTGTCAACATGGACGTTGTTTGGTGGGCAGGTATCCAAAGATTTCCCTCCCTCTCTGGAGCCTCTAGAACTTTTTTTTTCTGCAATGAAACTAAGCCTTGAAAAGTTTCTCTTTCTATCTCCCTTAACACATACAAAACAAAGGTGTCATTGTCTTTCATGAGTAAAGGTGATGAAATAGGTACGGTTAGATTAACTGGAAGTTCATCCTGTTGGGGTCACAGACAACTCTTTTAGCACAGTCAATATCATCATTGATGTCAGTGTCTATGAATTCTGCCAAGATAGGTCAAAAGACAAGAAAATGTTAATGGGGGGAGAGGGATTCCCCATGACAAGAGTTTCTTTAGCGACTGAAATCCACTCTGTACTTTATGGGGCTGATTTATTCACCCCACTGAATCTCTGTTATGGTCTTCTGAATTCCATGTTAGGTGATGCATATTCCTCATTAGGGGCCCTTTCACTTTAACCACCATAGTTCCATCCTATGGAATCATCAGGATACCAGTTGGGAGAAGGACATTTAGGTGGGTTACACATCACCATTAAAGTATGCGCAGAGCGCGTACTAGGGTTAGGGAGGTGCGGTGCTTCCGCACCTCCCTAACCCTAATACGCGCTCCATGTGTAAAAATGATGGCGGCCATTCCAGATGGCCACCGCCATGAGGACGTCACGGCCACGCCACCTCTATACAGGGCGGCGCAGACGTGGCGTCCTCGCTCCGCGCCAGGGTGCCTAGTGCGCCCCTAGCGCAGAGCAGGAAGAAGCTCCATTTCAGAGCTCCTTCCTGGTTTGGTCCACTGGGCGCAGCCTTCACACGGCTGTGCCCAGCGAACCAAAGGAGAAAGGGGTGAAGCCCCAAGGACACCCATTTCCAGGCTGTGGGGAATGGGCCTTTTGCCACTTCCCCGCAGCCCGGAAAGCGGTGGATCGGGGCCTCAGCAGCTGCCGTTCTAACAGCTGAGGCCCTGATACCCCGGGGAAAGGGGTGGGTGCAGCCCGCCCCAAACAGGCGGTCTGTAACCCGCCTTAGAATCTCAAGCTAGGGATCTTCTCTGATGCCTCTGACCAAACTACAAACCCAGGATTTCATGAGAGGCAGCCACAGCAATTAAAGTGGAATAATATACTGGTATGGTGTGCTATCAGAAAACTAAGAGTATTAAAGGAAGGAATCCTCCCACCTCTGAGAGCACACTTTCTGCTTGAAAAGTCCAATGAGAAAATAGCCATTAGTCTGAAAATGGGAAGTTGCTTACTGCTGCAGGAGGTTTTGCATCCATTTGATGTTGTGCCCTGTCCGTGGGAGCACTTGCAGCAGCTGTTTATATGAAATATCGCATAGTCTCACAACTTTCATGTGAGTTTGGTGGCCATATGTCCCTGCTGTTGTGTCTGCTTTCAAATAAGCCAAACAAACACCTGAGACAAAGATATCAGGAAGTTGGCTGTAATGTGGCAGGGATGGGGGGGATATAGTATCTTGGGTGAAGGAAAATGGTACCATTCTCATAATTTAAATATATTGGAATCTTCACATGCTTATGATAGAGGTTTGTTGGTGATGGTTGTGTACCTTCAAGTCATTTCTGACTTATAGCAACCTGGTTGTGCGGTTTTCTTGGCAAGATTCTTCAGAGGGGGTTTGCCTTTGCCCTCATCTGAGGCTGAAAGAGTGTGACGTGCCAAAGTTCACCCGGTGAGTTTCATGGCCAAATTGGGATTCAAACCCTGGTCTCCAGAGTCATAGTCAAGTGCTCAAATCACTACACCATGCTGGTTCTTATATGATAGATGTATATGGGTAACTGCAGTAGGGTCACATATTTCCCCTGGGGGCATAACGCATGTGGGTGGCACATTTGTTAAAATAAGCAAAGTGATTCCTTGAACAAAATCAGAAGTGGCTAGAAATCCATTGCTGGTTTTGAAAAATGGCTTTTATGGTATTAAATGGTGTGGGGAGACCTTGACACCTCTTTAAAAGGTGAGCCACCACTGTTATAAGCTGCCAGGAGGTGCAACTGAGCCTTTTGCCGCAGATAGTTCAAGAGTTTCCATAGCAATCTAGGGGGGGCACCATTTTACTCACTCCTGCTTTATTCATTCTTTAATTTCTTTTAGCCAAACTATGTGCTTAAAACATCAAAGCAAAATACATGCCTCCCTTATCTTTTCAACCATTGAATTGGCATCTATTTAGAAAGTTGTGTGAAATGTTACTGGCTACACATAAATAAACACAGAACCAGAACTGGAAAGACATTTTCCCTTCAAGATAATCAGTGGAAGTGCACACCTAGCTCTGAACTGAATTCAGACTGCCGTCAAGTCCCTTCTTCCTTCAGGGAAGCAAATGTGCTCTGAGAAGCCTGCATTATATAGAACCAGAACCTATGGCCACTTCCTTAGGCAAAGTGTGAAAATATAGCATTTACTTGGAACAAACAAAAAGATCTTTGGCCCATATATACCTTTATCGTAAATCACCTTACTTTCATAAGATACGTTCTATGTATCCTATAGAACTAGTCCACATTTGGATAGCCCACCTCCCCCCCCAAAAAAAAAAACATTTAAAAAGCCTCATGAGAAAGAAATCATAATATCAGCCTTCAAAATTTTGGGAAGCACTCACTGTACACCTGAACTTCAGAGCTGCTCAACTCTTACTCTGTAGCACCCAAAGGAAGCACCCCGAATTGCTTAGGAAAGAGAGAGCAAGAATGAAAGAGAAGGAACACAAATACACAGTTCCCCAGACTGTAGCCATAGTATCCATCCAGTATGTGCTGTTTGAAAGTCCAAGTCAGGGCATATTTATTAAACATTTCGGCTTCATTCTCTGTGAGGTGCATACAGGGGAGGATGAAGACAAGAAGCTTCATTGCTGTAGATACCCTGGAGGACAGAGCATGGTTTCCCTCAGGTTTTTGGTGGCTTTTACAGCCAGAGCTCCAAGGTAAAAAGATGGGCTTCTCAGTTTTTACTACAGGTAGTCCAAGAGCAACCTAGTCTTCACAAACTGAAGATTAAGAAGCAAGGCCAATGTGTCTCTCATTCGCACCGATAGATCTAATTATCTTTCTAGCAGGTGACTAAGCGCAGCCTAGTTCTGTCCAACAAGTGGCCATCAGCGGCCTAATTCTCACAAACCATCCTCAGGTCAATTTGTATTTCATCTGTACCACTTCCTAAGGGCTCCTACAATCTTCTGAAGGGTGTTCATCATCTGTGCATAAGACCTGAATAGCAGTGTAGAGGTCAAATTCAGATTAGCTAGAAACAAATCAAGTTGTTTCCCATTATAATAAGGGCACAAACAGAAAGGGAAAATCAGTAAAAATGGTGAAACACCACCGCTGCCGCCATCACTTCTCTTCTTAGACACTCTAAATAAATAAATAATAAAACTTTTATTTATATCCCGCTTTTCTGTGACAAGACAATCAAAGCAGCTTACAACATGTTAAAATCCACATTTACAATTTATGTCCCAAATTCCCCCCCCCTTAAAACAGGATTAAACAAGTTACAATTTAAAACATCTGTTAAAAACACAATAAAAATACAGTGAGGACAGAGCGGTGGGCTAATACATGATGTGGGGGGCAGTCATTCTGTGGCCAGGCACTTTTATTCAGGAAAGGCCTGCCGGAAGAGATCCATCTTGACAGCTTTTTTAAAGCTGTCTAAGCTGGCAATTTGACGGATCTTGTCTGGCAGGCCATTCCATAGTTTGGGAGCAATTGCAGAGTGTATAGAAAGCCTTTGTTAGAATCACTTAGTGATTCCAAATCCATAGTGGCTAAGATGATGTTCTTTGAGAATTTGTGGATACACTGTATTTTCCTCAGGAAATCAGTTATACACTTCACATCGCTTCTTGGCATGTTGGTAGCATGAAAAAACTGGATAGGGATGTAATTCTTCACTCAGGCCCCATTCTCACTGGGGAATTTGCCCTGGGTGGAATCGGGTCGAATTTGGTAAGCCAGTACCGAATCTCCCTGGAAAGAAGTTCCTACTACCCTTTACCTTGATTGATGCAATTTGCCCTGCTGAAGTTCACATTTGCAGTTGTGCTTTAAAATGGAGCCTCCTTTATTGTCAATCAAATTCATTTCCATTTTCGTCAAAAGTGACGTGGCTTACAACCATTTGCCAACGGAATGGGTGCTTTCCCCCTCCTTTTTAAAAAAAAAACTGGCGGCAGCATTCGCATATTCTGTCAACTTGAAGGTGTGTATGTGCATGTATTGTGTGCCTTCGGGTCATTTCAGGTCCCTCCTCTTTGCATCCTCTTGCTTTCTCTCCTTTCCCCATCCCAGAATGCCATCTCTCCTTCTCTAATCCTTTCCAACCTCTTGCTTTCCCTCCTTTCTCCATCTCAGAATGCTATCTCTCCTTCTCTCCTCCTTTCCATCCTCTTGCTTTCCCTCCTTTCTCCATCTCAGAATGCCATCTCTCCTTCTCTCCTCCTTTCCATCCTTTTGCTTTCCCTCCTTTCCCCATCTCAGAATGCCATCTCTCCTCTCTTCCTTTCCATTTTCTTGCTTTCCCGCCTTTCCCCATCCCAGAATGCCATCTTTCCTTCTCTCCTCCTTTCCATCCCACGTTTCCCACACATATGTAGCACAAGCATTCACACATTGTATCAATTTGCCAACTTTGAAAGGGAAACATATGTAGCACAAGCATTCTCATATTCTGTCTCACACACTCAAAAACAATTAAACTAAAATTTCCACTTGCAAAGCGACCGGTGGGAGAGGGGAGGCTGTTATGCACAGGGAACAGCATTTTCTGCACAGGAAGCTGAATTCTCTGCACAGGAATTGATATTTCTGCCTTGAGATCTTTTCCACAAAGAAAATGTTGTTTCCTGTGCAGAAAATGCCATTTTATGCACAAAGCAACCACATGCAAATTTTGCGTAGAATGAGTCCCACATTGTGAAGATTCTCATCAGTCCAGCGTTCTTCTCATTAGTGTTTCTCAACACTCAAAAATCATGTCTTTCAACCATTTAAAAATATTTTTGTATATTCTTTCTATTGTCAGAACTGAGTCCATATATGCAGGCTAGTAACCAGTGACTCGGTTATAACAAGAGAGTCATATGCTTCCTATAACTGGCAATGGTCAAAAATCTGGACACAACTCAATCTTGTGATGTTTCTGGGTACCCCGCCCCACGCAAGACAGAGCCATATATAGAATGTTACAGTCATCTAAACCACTGGCAAGATCAGACAGCTTCATTTTAAACTGGAGTCCCTCCCCCCCCCCTCCGCATCAGCAGAAAAACACTTCACCATCCAAGTCTAAATTCAGGCAGTCAGCAATGCTGATGTCCCAAGCTTGGTCTTAGCCATGAAACAACTTTTCTGTTAAACATCTGTTTTCCCTACATTTTCTTCTATGGGTGTATCAGCACTTCAGAAATAATGCAGTTTGACACCACTTTAAGTGCTGTAGCTCCATCCTATGGAATCCTGGTATTTGTAGTTTTACAAAGTCTTGAGCCTTCTCTTCGGTCTTCAAACGGAGGCTGGATGGCCATCTGTCGGGGATGCTTTGATTTGGATTTCCTGCATGGCAGGGGGTTGGACTGGATGGCCTTTGCGGTCTCTTCCAACTGTATTATTCTATGATTCTATGATTCTATGCCAAAGACTGCTGGCACCTTACAAAACTACAAAAGCCAGGATTCTGTATGGTGGAGCCATGGCAGTTAAAGTGGTGTTAAACTGCATGATTTCTACAATGTAGATGCTTTCTATGAAAGAACCTGACAAAATGTGCCCTGACAGTAAAAAGCAGTTCTAACAAAGAACTTTTTTTAGTATTTAAGGAGCTACAGCTTGTTATACGCTGGGGTTTGGTTCCAAGATCCCCTGAGTATAACAAAATCCGTGGATGCTCAAGTCCCATTAAATATAATGATATAGCAAAATGGTGTCCCTTGAGCCAGGGCAGTTAAACAGGCCCCAAACTGGATTGTTTTGTTTTGTACCAAAGTCTAGTTTAACTGTGTTTTAACTTTTGTATTAAGAGCTTTTTAATTGTATTTAACTGCAGTGTGTGTGTGTGTGTGTGTGTGTGTCTTTTAAAGTTGTTGGGAGAAAGTCAAAATATTAATTAAATCATCATCGTTGTCATCATTTTCATCATCACCAAACTCTTGTCTCAGGGGTTGTAATCCAACACTCAAATTGCTACATATTCATTAATGTTTGCATCGTGGGTGAAAAAAAGGATATATTGACAGTAGAGCCACATAGCTAGGGGCAAAAAGGGAATATCTAAAACATTCTTTGCAGCTTGGGACTCTTTTGGGGTATATTCATTTTCTACAAAAATTCACATTATTTTTTTTAAGTGCATAGCATGTGGTTTACGCATAGAAAACATGTTTTCTGTGCAAAAAAATAGTTCTGCTCAGAATATCATGCATTTTGTGCACCACACTGTTTCTTGCATAAAAATATTGTTTGCACAGATTTTTGTGTACTCCCAAAAATGCAAATAAAAGTCAAAATTGCTCAGAAGAGCTCATATTTTCATGCAGTTGGGAGAAAACCGCTGAGATCATTCATGCTTACATGTGAGTACAAAATGAACAAAGATATTTTACATTCCAATGTGATGGTTTTAGAAAGGATTTAAAAGACGTAAGGGGGTATGACATCCCAGGCAACGATGACACTGATGGCACTGAGTATGCTAAGAGAATTTCCAAGGCTGGATGGACACAGAGGGGCAACAACCAGAATAGCCAGAAAAATCCAAGCACCTATATCATGAGAACTCATGCTTTTTTAGACCAGTTGGGAAGAGGCTGAAGTAGGATTGGTTGCCCCTGACTCACTCATGTTGTCCATAACTACCATGGAAAGAATACTTGGATTTTGTAGTTTAAAGAGGAGTGTTTAGGATTCTTAAGCAAAGTGTTCTAGTCCTCCCTAAACTACAAACTACAGGATTCCACAGGATGCAGTCATGGCAGGTTAACTGGATTCAAAGGTATAATTGTATAAAAGGGAAACATGGCATTTTGAGAGTACAGTGGTTAAATCTGGACTAAATGAGAGTGCCGATATATTCAAGTATTCATCAACGGTTCTCACCAAGCTATTCCTTGGTGTTGGTAGGCATCATACTAGTGGACAGAATGGTTTTTATAAGAAAGTTTCAAATGTATTAGTAAGTGGAGCTTGGAAAGTAAATGATGTGCTGCTTTGTCCTCCCCTTCTACTCTTGGTTAGAGAAGGATGAGAGAAAGAGACTTGCTTGTAAAACATTTTATTGAACATCCCAATGGAAAAAAGTCAGCTAAACAGCCACTGAAAAATTTCAATCATACTTAAATAAGAGGCCTTTCCTTTCACTATACCAGCCCCTGCGCAATGCAACCTAGAAAGGGGGTTGCCATTAGTGTTTCATTAACATTTTTATTTTTGCGAGGGGGAAAGAGAAAACAGTTTTGGTAGTCTTGAAGCACTTGGGACTAGCTAGTTATGTAATATTGTCGCAACATTTTCAACAGAACATAAATTATAACGCGTTAAGGGTGTAGGAGGGGGTGTGGAGCTCACAGGTTTCTCTCTCTTCTATCACACGCTATGGAACTTCAGCTTTCATCAGGTAGCTATTTGGATTCAGCCAATCGATTACTACATATAATTCATTGGTTCAGCAGAGATGTGGGGGACTGAAATACCTTTTTAACCTAATGAGCATTTAGCAACCTGATTCAAAAGCATAATGGGATAGAGAGAGTGGGAGAGAATCACAATACAAGCAGTTCTGATGCCAGCCAGAATTGGGATTTCAGAGTGGACAGCCTTGAAGATAACTGGAAAGGTCTTTCATATAACACATTCTCTGCCAGACTGGCCTGGGGATATAGAAAAAAGAAAAATTATCTACTGTATATACTCATGTTTACGTCTAGAAATTTTAGTCAAAAGGTTGACCTCAAAAACCTGAGTCGACTTATCCAAGGGTCAATGTATGTACTGTATTTTAACTCTTATTTTAAAAAAGGAACCATGCCCTGTTGAAAAGCAAGAGCATAATCTGTCCTGGAATCATTGATCTCTATTCACTCATCCATCCAGCCTTTACCATAATTTGTCCTGGAATCATTGATCTCTATTCTCTCATCCATCCAGCCTTTAGTATGAGCACAAAGAGTTGTGCCTGCTGACATTTTGTAAGTGGTTTGGCATTGTTTTCCTTGATTCATCCTTCAGATCCTTTGTCACATGTCACTAAGTTTTACCCTCGACTTATCCATGGGTCCTATCAAAATCCATAATTTTGGCCCCAAAACCTACCCTTGACTTATGCATGAGGTTGACTTATAGTTGAGTATATATTGATAGAATAATAGAATAGAATCAGAATCGTAGAGTTGGAAGAGACCACAAGGGCCATCCAGTCCAACCCCCTGCCATGCAGGAACTCTCAATGACATCCCTTCAAATATTTAAACAGGGCTACAATATCACCTCTTAACCTTCTCTTCTCCAGGCTAAACATCCCCAGATCCCTCAGTCTTTCCTCATAGGACATGGTTTCCAGACCCTTCACCATTTTAGCCACCCTCCTTTGGTCACGTTCCAGTTTCTCAATGTCCTTTTTGAATTGTAGTGCCCAGAACTGGACACAATATTCCAGGTCAGGCCTGACCAAAGCAGAATATAGTGGCACTATTACTGATCTTGATCTAGACACTATACTTTTATTGATGCAGCCTATAAAATCTGTACTTGATTGAAATAAAAACACAAAGAACCTTATTCTTAAGTACAAGTTAGCAAACGGGACATTCCTATAAAGTTGTTGTTGTTAATTGCCCTCGAGTCAATTTCAACCCATGGTGACCCTGCTGGTGAGACATCCAAGGCCCCCCTGTCCTCCACTGCTCTGCCCAACTCCTGCAAACTCATACTCATGATCTCTTCCATCCATCTCACATGCAGTCTTCCTCTCTTTCTACTTCCCTCTACCTTTCCTAGCATTATTTTTTCCCCAATGATTCATGCCTTCTCATGATATGTCCAAAGTATAACAACCTAAGTTTTGTCATCTTGGCCTCCAGGGAGATTCCCAGCCTGATTTGCTCCAGGACCCATTTGTTTGTCTTTTTGGCTATCTATGGAATCCTTAGCACTCTTCTCCAGCACCACATCTCAGATGAGTTGATTTTCGTCCTACCCTCTATCTTAACTGTCCCACTGTCAGGCTACCACCCCCTTTCTTCCTGGGTGACATTATCCATCATATGTTTGCAATATAATCCCTAGTGCTTGTTCCTTTCCTGAACCCAGCTTGCACTTCTAGCATTTCTCACTCCATATATAGTAGGAATCTTTGCTGCAGAATTTTGAGCATGACTTTGCTTGCATGGGAAATTAGTCTGGTAATTACTGAAATCTCTTGTGTCTCCTTTTTTGTGGATGGGAATGTATATTCATCACTTCCAACCTGTGGACCACTATTTTGTTTTCCATGTTTCCTGGCAGAATTTAGTTAGGACTAAAGTTGATTCTGTCTGTGTGGATTGCAGCAGTTCTACTGGTATGTCATATGTTCCTGGTGCATTACTAAACACCTTATTACTTTTTTTAAAAAATGAATGCTATTTCAACAATAAAATGAGTTCAGTAGAGCTAGTAAATCAAGGCTCATTTTTTTCTCACTTGTATGTAAAATTTGTTTGTATGAAAAATCTGTAAAAGTAAAAATAGTCCCTTAACATGAATGTCTAGTCGCAACCAACTATAGAACTGGCATCTTAACCACTAAGCCACTGCAAGCTTACTTACCAGGCCTTAAGGCTCATAGACATCTCTAGAATTTTTTTGGCACACAAAATATCATCCTTGATGTCATCATCAGTTAGCTCTGTAAAGACAGTGAATGAAAGAGAGAGAAAATAGCTAAGATTGTAGAAATAACTTGGGTTGATTTCTAATGTTTCAGTCTGCTCTGACAACAGAAAATGGCTACTTAAAACCTGGTAGTGGCTGGTACTATATTTAGGTGTGATGAATTAAATTTTTCAGATGCAAATCAAGTGATCCAGGGAGCAATTGTTCTTTGGTATATTAATAAGTCAATTTCTGGCAATCAAGTAAAATCATTTTTAAAGAGCTACATGTTGAGTCTCCCTTATCTGAAATGCTTGGGATCAAAAGGGTTTGGGGTTTGTTTTTTGTTTTGTTTTGTTTTGTTTTGTTTGGGGGGGGTGGAATATTTGTATATACATGATGAGATATTTGGGAATGGAAACCCAAGTCTAAATATGACATTCATTTATGTTTCATATATACTTAAGCATAGCCTGAAGATAATTTTATATGCAATATTTTTTAATACTTTTGTGCATGAAACTAATTTTGTGCATGAAACAAATTTTGTATACATTGAACCATGAGAAAGCAAAAGTATCACTATCTCAGCCACTCATGTGGACAGTTTTGGAATTTGGAATACTTGATAAAGGAGTCTCAACCTGTAGTACTGAAACAACAAAATGACAAGACTGAGACCCAAGACAGATGGGCCAAAAGGGGCATGGCAGCAACCGCACGGTCCGGAACCCTAGTATGTAATGGCAGCGGTTTGATAGCGGCATCACGGCCACACGTCCGCCGCCTTTTTCATGTAACAGACGCATAGCATCCTCACATCACGGCATGTCCATTACGTCACAAGTGCACCATTGGCACACTTGTGACATAACCCAGGTGCCAGTAAAAGGACCTGGAAAGAACATTGTGTGGTCTAGTGGGCATCGTGTGGTCTAGCGGCTGCGGTGTCTTTCCAGAGTAAAAACAGGTGCCTGCAGACCACCATTTTTAGGTGGTTGGTATGGCACCTAAGTCACAGCATGAAAACTGGAATAGTTCTGTAAGAACTGCCTTAGCCACAGTAATTGAAAACCTCATCCAGCCCCCTGACAACAATTTGTAGGATACTTTGCAGATTACAGTAACAGTAAACATATTTGTCTTTTGTTATAAGGCCTTTTCTGTCTATTTGACTGTTTCCAGGATCAGTTCAAAGTGCTGGTTATGACTCTGAAAACTCTATACAATGCTGGAGCCAGACCATCTGAAAGGTCATATTCTCCAAGACAGGTTTCTGAGGTCTAAAGGGGAGCCTCTTCTCTGGGTGCTGCAACTTTTATGGGCACACCTTGTGAAAGTGGGAGAGAAAGCCTTCCCAGTAGTTCCTTCCAAGCTTTGAGAGGCCCTTTCAAGAGGGGCTCATTGGACTCTCCTCCTTGTTATCCCAGCCCCCCAGTGGACAAAGACTTTCCTGTTCAGGCATGGCTTCCAGTGAACAGAAAGACTGCTAAAGAAATGGTCTTTAAATGACTTATTGCTGCTTTTAAGGAAAAAATTAAAATCAAATCAAATATTATAGCACATAATGCTGTTTAATCAACTTGTGAGCTGCTTTGGCTCCCAGGCTGGGAGAAAGGAAGATTAAAAATGAAATCGATTAATAAATCCACTCAAAGAGGTTTCCCCTAGTACTTGTCAGACCTCCTTCAGAAGATTCCACAGTAAGATCACCAGTACATGTGGTTGTCTAGCATCTTTAAATCCTGTGCCACATGCCTTTACCACTAGAGCAGTCATAGGTGGAAATGCAGAACAGATGCTTATTGTTTAAAAATTCATCATTTCCTCTTCCTCCTCCTTCTCCCTGATTTAACAAATTCACTATTGGTTTCCACGTGTGACAGCACAAAGCAGAAACACACTACTTACTTTGACAGGCAACTTTGCATTGGTTCTTTGTGGGCTCAACACCATCAGAGCACCAGTATTGATGGTTAATCCTGAACAACCCATATAATTTAACTCCTTTATTACTCATTGGAGGTTTAGTGTTGTAGCCACTTTCATTAAAGATTATACAAAGCCCTGTCAAGAAAAATAGATTAAGTAATTAGAGAAGGGGGAATAAAGAGGCAATAGATTTTCCAGAAAGAAAATGTGCACAGCTTGCATACATCACAATACTATACTAGGAGAGGAAGGAAAGTGGGGAGATCTGTGGAGATCAGAAAAGGCCTCCTGCTGGAAGGATAGAAATCTGCCTGCATGCTCCATGGAGAAGAGTTGATCCATCCCCATACTATTCCTGGGGCCATAGGAGCAACAACAATTTATGCAAGAAAAGCATAAAATCAGTATATAAAAAGTTTTTAAAAGACCCATGCTCTCATATTTAAAATCTCCAAACCTTCATTGTGAAGCACTTTCACTTTCGATGGTGAATATTTTAACATTCCACTTGCAATCCTCCTTACTGAAGTAAGAAAATACATTAAAAGTTCACACTTCTCAGTATTAATGTTGTAGAGCAGTAGCATGCCTAGTGTCACAGGTATAGGGTGATGGTGGCCTTCCCTGCCACTCCAGTCCCCTGTAGAGACTAGCCATGAGTCAGCCAAGGTACCAGGGAAGGTCGGAAAGCAGACATGCATGCTCTCATCCCTCCTTCCCCAGTGCCTTATAACAATAGCAACAGCAAGTACATTTCTATACCACTTATCAGTGCACGCAAGCACTCCCTAAGCAGTTTACAATGTGTAAGCTAATTGCTCCCAACAAGCTGTGTACTCATTTTAGCGACCTAAGGAACAATGCCAGGCTGAGTCAACCCTGAGCCCCTGGCTGGGATTGAACTCACAACCTTGTGGTTTGTGAGTGAGTGGTTGCAATATAGTCATTTAACCACTGCAGCACCAAGGCTTGTTGGGGTGAGCAAACCAAGGTATTGGAGAAGGGGGGGGGGCTGGTGCACATGCACTTGCTCTTCCTTCTCTGCTGCCTTATCTCCCTCAGCTGAGAGAGCCAGGGAAGCAGTGAAGGGATGAGTGCTGGCAGCAGCATCCCATCTCCCCACAAGAGTTAGGAGGACCCAACCAGATGTCACCTTTCCTCTTAGGTGTCATCTGGTGTGGTCTACAACCCTTACCTTCCTAATGATGCTGCTGTTGTAGAGAAACACTACACTTTTGTTCAGCTGACATCTCCTTTTAGCCTTTTCTTTGAGGTTGTCACAGAAAATGTTTAATATGTACATGCTCTCCACAACAGAAAGAATAAAACTCAGCAACAACAACAACAAAAATCAGCCAATACACAATCTTGATGGACATAATTAAATGCAAAGAAATTATAGGAAACTGTACATTCAAGAGGCAGAGCTCACAGTCACCCGGAAGACCTTATCCTTCCCAGTACTTTTGCTGGGGCATTAGGAGCTAAGCACAAAAGCAGTATGTAAAGATGAATTTCACTGACATTTGACTCATAATCTCATTTTAAGAATGGCCAAACCTTCAGCATGAACTGCTTTCAGGTTTTTTTTATTATTTTAAATATTTTATTATTAAAATACATCATCATACATCATCATCAATACATATAATACATCATGATATACATACATACATACATACATACTCCATCCTTATCACAAACCAAAAAAGTACATAAACTCTTTCCCAACCTATCTTCCTTAGGCTTTCCTTTCCTCACTTTCTTCTGATCCTACCATTTTATACCTTCCCAAGTTCCTTTTTCTTACATTCTTCTTCTTCTCTTCCCTTCTCTCTCCCTTCTTCTATCTTCCTACTTACTCCTTCCCTCTGTACGTTCTTATACCTTCTTAAGTTTAGCCCTACTGTCTTCTTATCATACTCTTTAGTACTCTTTAATTCCCTTTATTTCTCCTCATTTCATTCTACTTCAAACTTTTAACTTCATTCATACCGACTTCCTCCTACCAATCATTAATCTATTATTGTTAGCAGTTGACTTTCTTATATTTCTTCCTTTCAAGAATGGATCCAACAACTGTTTTCAGTTTTGATGGTCAATATTCTACTTGCATTATTCTTTATTAAGTGAGGAAAATACACATAAATAGTTCACACTTCTCCATACTAATTTTCCTTCAAACATTTCCTTGAGATAATCTCAGAAAATCTTAATAATGTGCATATTCCCTGAAGGAATTCAACAACAAAAATGTAACCAATGAACAATCTATCTGGAAATAAATCAGCACAAAGAATTTATAGAAAGCTATGTACTGTACTCAAGAGGCACAACTTACAGTCACCCAGGGTAAAACCAAGATATCCATCCAGCCCCCAGTATCTAAGTTCCTTTGCTAGCTCACATCTGTCAACTATCCGGGCTTCGCTTGCCACAAGGACAAAGCTGAATAGTGCAATGACAACTAGCAGCCTCATGGCAGAAGCTGTCTACACACTGGGATAAGAATACATCGGAAGAGCCAGATCTTTTATAATCCAGGGATGTGGGATAACAGGTAGATTTGTTTATGTCTCTCTGTCCCCAGAAGTATTATTTCAACAGATACAGTCTAGGAATTGATTTATTGTTTGGGAGATAGTTCTTGGACGGAAGCAAAATAATCCATGTATTTATTACCTGGAGATATTTGCATTCATCTCTGAAGGTCATCCCAGAGCATATGAATTAAGCTTTTAGCACAATTGGTCAATTGTCTGGATTTTGCTGTAACTCAGCTGCAAGAAATAGAAAACTCACACTTTTCACCCACGGTTGTTTTCTGTGATGTTGTTGATACTATTATTCTTCCTAAATAGAGTCAAACAGTGGAATTTAAAAAAAAAAACCAACCTCTACACTTACACATTTAAAGTCCTGCATATAACTTTTGGGTGTTATTATTGGGATCTGATGATTTTCTACATTCCACGATAAAAAGAAATCAAGTGGAAATATTTAACCAGTTCTGGAAACTTTCATTTTCTATAAAATGGGAGTCTTGGAAGATGCTTATCAAGGTGCAATACAACCTGTTGGTTGAGTATCAGTCTCAGTTAGCACACCTATGGCGGTGTTAAGCAGAGAATGGATACAGCCCCTAAGTGTCCTGTCCCCCCAGCCATTGTGTGTCTTACTGTCACACAAAAAGAAGAAGCACCAGGAAGGATAAAGCCAGAATTTGTTTCCTCCTTTGTGGATATCATAGATATTTCACATTCCTGGATATCATCACTATCCCACAGTCCATCATGATTAAGCTAATCCTGGCAGTAGAATTCAGAGACATAGCCATGTTAGGAGCTTATCACATGCACATTTAATCCGACTGCATCCTAATGGGATACAGCCAGGATGCGGGATGCAGGTGGGAATTATCGCACGTAATGTGTTGCTGATTCTGCCAGCCAAGTACATCCTGGCTGCATTTCAGCTCCCAGGTGCACTTCAGAGACCACTTTTCAAAGCCAGGAACTTTCCAACTTGGAAAAGTAGCCTCTGAAGCATGCCTTGGAGCTGGGAAGCAGCCGGGCTGTACTCAGCCAGCAGAATCGGTGGCGAATTATGTGCAATAATTCTCACCAGTATCCTGCATCCTTGCTGCATCTTGTTAGGGTGCAGTCAGATTAAATGTATGTGCAATAAACTCCTTAGTCTGGAATATCAGCATGCAACAAGATCTTTTAGCACCTTCAAGACTAACTGTGTGAAAGACGTTGTAGCATAAGTTTTCATAGACTTGGTCTACTTCCTCAGAAGTAGGATCATGATGAAGCTAATCCTGGGAGTGTGCAAAGAGATCTCATAGCACCTATGAAACTAACTGTTTTTTGCAAGTTTTTGGCGCTCCTTTGGTGCTGCATCATCTAGACGCAGTGCCAGAGGAGTGCTGTGATGCCGCACATTGTGTGGTGCAGCGTATGGTATCACGCCAGCCTGCTGCAAGACTATTCACAGTTCATGGTTTATTATGTGCAAAAATTGCACATGGCAGATAACAGTGCAGAAAACAGCAGATAATATTTTCTGTGCAGAAAAAGCTGTTTCTTCCGCATAGAAAACAGCTGGTGTCTCTGATGCTCCTATCCCCAAATGTTCTGCTACTGGGAGAGGACTGGATGCATCATTGCCCCATTTTCCAGTACCTGAGAAACCCTTATTTGAGATAACTGCATGGCTTAAAAGGTAGGCTTTCCTGCAACTCATAAGCAGACGTGGCTACATTGTCATAACTATGCCTCCTGATGAAGGATATTGGCAAATATTTATCAGGATCACCATCTATCAGTCATAAATATGTTGATACAGTTTGCCTCTTTGGTTCATCAAATTTAAAAGAAATGTCCAGTGCCAGAAATTTGGATCATTCAATAAAACAAAGGAATGATTAAAGTTCCAAAATAGTACAATGCTAGCTTTTACATTCATGCCAATAATCGGCTCTGTCCAAAGTCCCTGGATAAACTCAGAGATAGTGTAGTGATGAAGAGATGCTAAACATGAAGACCTATTAAAGGAATTCATTGCGCCCACTTGTAATTATGCTATAGGCAATAACAGTTTGCAACAATACCAACAACAAAAATAACAGAGGTCAGGATGCAATGGGGTCAAACCGCAAATGCGCAAGCTGTAGCATGATATTCTGAGCCCCTATATATTGAGGTCTCCCTGAACTCATTGTGCATATGGTCCAGCAGAAGAGGAGTGCATCCCCATGTTCCAGTCCATAGTGGGAGACAACAATAACAACAGAGAAAAAGAATAGAAGATTCTTACAGAGTAAGCTATTTGTTTAATCAGTATTGTAGGGATGGCTTGGAAAATCCAAGCCTATGCCTTTGGAAAGCCAAGAAAACTGCCTGTGTATGGTTGTATGTCCTGCAGATGACACCATACTACTAGGCTTGACTACTTGAGTAGGAATTGTAGGTATATGCAGGCTTGGAAAATCACTTTTGCCTTTGGAAAACCTAATAAACTGCCTGTTATTGTGCATAGTTATGTCCTGTGTACTATCTCCATCCCAGCTATTTATGGGGCTATTGGAAATTAAAAATAAAAATTGCTGGGTCTTAGTAGCAATAAAGAAGTTGTTTAAAATATATTCTCAGATTCTAATTTTTTTATCTAAAAATTGCTGGATTGGTGTCTGGATTTAGTAATGGGTTGGATAGAGACCAATGTGACAAAATTCAATCCTGACAAGATGGACTTTCCTCTGATGGATGGTTCCATAGTTTACAATAGTGTTCGCTTGCTTCTGGGTAGGACAGAATTTCCCCAAATGGTATATAAATTCTTTCAATGAATAAATAGAATTTTTTAAAAAATTAAATGAAAAATCAAGGCAAAGCACTGTGACAGGAGATAAGGGCATTTAGTTCCCTAGATCACTGTTCCCCAGCTTACACTGTCTGTTCCATAAACAGACCGAATCAGTAAAAGATTCATAAAACCCACAGGTTTCGGTTGTCAGTACAGGGGGTTTTGAAGTAAGAGAAAATTTGATAAGGGATGTCCTCACCCTAAATCCTAGACTATAGCTGTGTTTAATGGTTTGGTGCAAAGTTAACCTTTGGGTAACATAATTGTGACTTTTTAACAAACAGAACCCCCATCTTTTCAACAAAGGTAAGAATCATGCAGCTTTCCAAATGTTGTTGGACTGCAATTCCCAGAATTCATCACAATTGGGCTTACTGGAAAAAGATGTTGGGACTTGCAGTCCAACAACGTATGAAAGGCTATATGTGTGACACCCCTGGCATAAAATATAATGTCTAAGAATAGTGTTCGGAGGGGGGGCGGTATTTATAATCAGTTGTCATTTGTTAGTCCAATGTTTTGAACAAAGTGTCCACCTGTTATTGTTTTCCAGTATAAATAGTAGGGTTCTAACCTTTAAAAGCAAGTGGGATGGCCAGCCAAATTGCATTCCTCACCAATGGGGAAGTCAATTCTTCCTCTACAGATGCTAAGATTATTCTGTCCTCTCCTCCAGGCACTGAAAAACATTTGCCTTTTGATCATTTCCCACACTTAGGTTGATTTTTATCATTTGGCAGATCATGGTCTGCCAGGATACACCAAGTTAATTGTTCCAGGGTGTACCACAAACAGGTGGTACAAGGCACATGTTCCTCTCCAAGTGGAAAATGTTTTATTCACTGCTGACATTCCGTTCACTGTTACCTAAGTTAATCTTTGCCCAAGTGTGCCTTTTTGCTTAGATTCTAGCACAGCCAGCTCCACCATTAGAAAGGGTTTGTTTATACAGTCCGAATGAAATGTCAGGAAGTTCCTCCTAATCTTTAGGTGGAATCTCTTTTCCTTTCACTCTTATTTTCCCCCCTTAGAAAAGTCCATATCTCCCCCCCAACCACCAAAGTATAACCTAATAAAGCCTGTGATATTACAATCAAGCATTACCTTACAGTAGAAGTGATTCCCTTCCATAACATATAAGCACAAAAACGGTGGGAAACTTTCAAACAATGCAGTTATATTTCAAAACATCAGCATCATGATGAACTTGGCTATGCATATTCATGAATAAAGATCTTCAGAGATGATTTTGAAGCTTTCTTTTCCACCTGGCTTCCTTTGTTTTCATTTTTCTTTCATCTCTGATAACTGTATCTTCAGGGTTTTCCTCAAGCTCTCTTGGCATTTGGATTTCAATTGCCTCACAGATTTCTAGTATTTCTTGTTTATTGGTAGCAATTAAAGTTTTTGCAGTATGTCTAATTAGTAATTTCAAAGGGAAGCCCCAAGAGTATTTAACATTTTTATCACACAGAAGTGCAGTACTCAACCTAAGCTTTCTGCTTTTAGCCAGTGCTCTTTGCACTCTTGGAAGATTAACACCTTCATCCCTTTGAATTCCAGAATGTGCATGGCACTCAGTGCCCATAAAACTTGAGATTTCCTAGCATAGTTGGTGAACTTCATTTGGAAATGCTGATAGGCATTAGATCCATGAGCTTTAGGACCAAGACAATGTGGTGACAAGGCCAAGAATAGCTAGGCTCACCATCCCTCACTGACCTTTTGCCAGGAGGCAAAGAGAAAGCCAGCATGGTGTAGTGGTTTGAGTGTTGAACTATGACTCTGCAAGCCAGGGTTCAAATTTTAGCTCAGCAATGGAAACCCACTGGATGACCTGGGTGTGTCACACTCTTTCAGCCTCATCAGATGGCAATGGCAAACATCCTCTGAAGAAATTTGCTAAGAAAACCCCTTGACAGGTTTGCCTTAGGGTCACCATAAGCCAACAATGACTTGAAGGCAAACAACAATAACAATGGACGTTATCAGACAAGGGAAATTGGAAGTATAATCCAATGGCAATCCGAACGCAATCATGGGGTTTCACGTTATTGCGTGATAGACTACTACATGCAATTTCGGGCAATGGGAAGTTAGTCCAAACGCAATCATGGGGTTTCACATTATTGCATGAGAGGTGCTCACATGCAATTTCAGGCAATGGCAAGCTATTTTTGGGCAATGGGAAGTCAGTCAGAATGCAATTCGAATTAACGTAAATTCGCTGAACTAGCGAATTCACGTGAATGCGTTCTGGCCCTACTTTCTTTTCATTCGAAATTAAGAGAAATTCCTCCCATCTGATAAACTCCAGGAGAACAACAACATGAGACAAAGACTACTTTATTCTGACAGGTTTGAGAGCAACTGACTAGTTTCTGAGGAAGGTTTTTTTCTTCTTCTTCCTAACGTGCTTTCTAAGTTGTTATTAATTCAATTACTTTTTTTACATTATAGGCTAAAATTCAGTATTGTTTACATAGGAATTATGTATGGTCTACATAAGTAGACTTAAATCTGAGAAAAACAGAATCCAGCAGTTTCTCAATGTTCATATTCAGCTGTCATGACATTACTGCATAGGGAAGCGAGCAAACTGACTTTTGTGCATTGGTCCCAATGTGCAAGAGACACTGATGCACATCAGGCATTCTTAATACACATTCAGACAACAGCTAGGGACTGCATATGCATATCAGGCCGTCCTGATGCACATAGGTACAACTGATAGGGACTGGCAATGTGTATAGTTAGAGCCCAATGAGCATTGGAACACTCTTGCTAGTGCCCTTGTATGCATCCCCATAACTCACTGGGAGGGTTCCATAGCACCTTTGATACATAGCTAGGCATACGCAAAGTTACATAATATAGACAATGGTATAGAATTATTACCAATATTTGTTTAGTTCTTTTTTTTAATATTATAGTTTTGTGTTCTTACATGAATCTTTTTTTTTTATCTTCTTATGATTTGCAGGTTTGAAATACAGGCATTGATTGATTGAGTGATGTACTGTAGCTAAAATGGTAATCACCTTGGATCCTGGCTTAAGGTACAACTATAGTGTAGTAATACCTTCATGGGGGGGGGACTAGTTTATTGTAACTAGTTTTTTACAAGCTCTGACTATTTAAAGAAAAAACAAAGAAGTGTTCTTAAGATTTGGTGAAATAGTGCAAAAACAAAAAAGCAGGGTCACGTAATTTGCATACTTTTTTGGAAAACACAGGATGTGGGTTCAGGTCTGTTATCTTCACACATAAAGAGGGACCAGATGTGAATTGGCAAATGGCTGTTTGTCAAAACTGAACAGGTTTATCATAGTCAAGAAGCAAGAAACTTTCAGTTTAAGATAAGAGGCTATGGGCTTTTAAACATTCAGCTATTCATGTAAAACTGTGGAAAATATAAGAAAATGTATTATAAAAACCACAATTCCTAGGTGGGCTCAACTTACTTAGGCCTTGTACAGACTGGCCTGAAAGGCTGGCCTGGGGGCAAGGTTGGGGAATTGCCTCCAGATGACACATGCCCTTCTGCCCCCAGAGCGCCATGACACCACACTCCAATCCACACAGCATGCGGCATCATGACACTCCTTCGCCGCTGCATCATCTGTGGCTATGGCACCCTTTTGAGGGCGCAAAAAGGAGCCACTTTTTGTGGCTCCTTTTTGCACCCTCGAAAGGCTGGCTCGGTTAGCCCCAATCCAGTTAGGAAAGAGGTGGTGTCCCACCGCCCTTTTGGGGCGATCTGTCAAGCCCCTTAATTTTCAGTTACTAGAGTTGGGGATCTTTCAGATTCTGCTGAATTATTTACTCCCAGCATCCTAACACTTGGTCACTGCAGGCTGAGGCTGCAGGGATCTGAAGTTCAACAATATCTGAACAAGTACAAGGTTCCCATCTCTGCCCTGAAGACTGGTGTGCAGACCAAGAGTTGAGCCTCATCTGTAAATTTACAGCGCTTCATAAATAAAGGTTAATAATAATAATAATAATAATAATAATAATAATAATAATAATTCCCACTGGCAGTTTGTATCACTTTCTGATTTGCATTTGCTCCATTTTGGAAAGCGATTCCAGAAGGTCCCTGGTTCCCACTATTCTTACTCTAATGGATGCGCTTTTTTTTTTTTGGCACGGTTGTCATTCCCACTAGTTGCACTGCTTCAAAAGACATGCCAGTCATCTGTGTGTCATCAGTGACGTAAGTGGCAGCCCGTAAACGGCAGCCTGGGCAACCCAGTATGAGCATTTTGGGAGTATGGTGGAGGGGGGAGAGATTTCTTCAAAGGAAGTTTGCCCTTCGGAGCAAATCGTAGTGCGAACAACCCATTAGTGTTGCTTTTAAATCCACACGGAGGCTTTCTTTTTAGCAGGTAGGATGATGGTAGCTGGTAGACCATTTGGCTAACAAGCATTCAGATTCCAGGATGCTATAGACCAGTGGTTTTCAACCTTCCTAATGCTGCAACCCTTTAATACAGTTCCTCATGTTGTGGTGACCCCTAACCATACAATTATTTTCATTGCTACATGAGGGAGGGAGAGATTAAAGGCAGGGATCCAAATATGCAAGACTTGACACCAGATGAACCTCCATAGGGAGAGTGATCTGAAGGAAAAGTTGTTTTTCTGTAAACACCAGCAACAAAAATCCAGGAGGAAGAAATAAGTGTTGCCAGGTTTTCAAAATATCACTTTGATGCCATTTTATCTGCCATGGCTCAATGCTATGGAATCCTGGGATTTGCAGTTTTGTGAGTTAGCCTTCTAGGTCAGACATCTCTGGTACCACAACACACTACAAATCACAGCATTCCATTTGATAGAGCCATGATGGTTGTGAAGCGGTGGCAAATTGCATTATTTCTACAGTGCAGATTCAATCTGAGAAATGTATTCCTCTGTAAAATGAACATACTGTCCACATTCATAAATTACACGATACACATACTTCTGTCTTTATAGAAGGTTCGCACTCCAAAATAATGGAAATTGTATTTATTCATATATTTATTTTACATCTTGTCAGTCTATATAAAAGGAAAAGCTTTCCAAGCCTCAGATAGGGAAAATACATTATTATAATGCACGCTTGCCTATGTTATAGAAGGGACAAGCTCTCTGGCCCTCAAACAAGGGACATCCTTTAGACTAAAGAACACTTGACAACCCTATAGGGAATATGCAGGAAATGATCATAGAAGACAATAAAACTGATACACTAAAACATCGATAAAGCCAGAGACAAAATGCTGGATTGCTTTTGAAAATCACATTTTTTTTCATTTTCTACAATATTACAAAAATTAATGATAATACTATGCAGACATTACAATATACTGTAAAGCAAATTCATTGCTCTATAAATTAGAGCCATAATATAAAAAGATATGTCATAATTCTGCCATACTTTGTCAATAATTGATAAATGGCTTTTTATTCTGAACAGAGCAAAACAAAAAATATCATATTGCTTGTTGTTGTTGTTGTTGTTGTTGTTGTTGTGTACCTTCAAGTCATTTCCAAGTTATGGTGACCCTAGGCAAACTTGTCATTGGGTTTTATTTTCTCCAGAAATTGGGGGAGGAGATCTGAAAGTCCTTTCTGGTTTTGGTTTCAGTTTTTGAGATCTACATGCTATTTTCCCCATCCTGAAGTATTCCAAGGGAACTCCTGACATTACCAAGGATTTTTCATTTCCACTCCCCAAGTCAGCTTAACTTAATCCAGGATTTCCCAAAAGGAAATGTACCACTCCAAAGCTATCTGTTATAGCAGTACTAGCTAAGCTGGCTGCCACAGGGAAAACCTTAGGCTGCTTCTGTACTGTAGACACCATGTCAACTGCCATAGTTAAAAGACCACCAAAAACAGAAACACTAGCACTGTTGATGACAATTTATTTCACTGCCATGTCTCAATGCTATCAAATTCTGGAATCTGTAGTTTTGTGAGATTTTTAACCTTCACTGCCAGAGAGCTCCAGAGTACCATCAAACTACAAATCTCAGGATTCCATAGTACTGAGCCATTATAGTTAAATCAGTGTGAAACTGCATTAATTCTGCATATTTACTTCTGCAGTATGGCAGCAGCCTTAGTGATTGCTTCAGAAGATTGTTAAAAGAAGATGATCCTAATACTCAGCTAGTGTAATAGTGCTAAAGCATTTTAATACTTTGACTATAATGCTTGAATAATAATTAAAAGGGGCTTGTTGGAGATTGGTTCGAGTCAGTTCCTGAATCTAGATGTGAAATCTGGATGGGGAGAGAGCTCATGGGATGGGGAGGGTATTTCCAGAAAATTTGGATGCAAACCCATGAATATTCAAGTAAAATCAAAACAAAAAGAATTGGAATGTCTTGATATTTTCGGGGAGTTTTTATTATTATTATTTTCTGGATGCAGCCTGAGAAATGCTTAAAGAAATATCAAGATTAAAAACATGCACATCTATGTACACATGTACACATTTGCACACACAGTCATCCTGCCATAAACTGCAATAAGAATAACATTATGGACAAATGGCAGACAGTGAAACAACACAGAAATGGTCATCGAATCCAAATAAGCTGCCATGTTCCCATGAAAAAATAGTTCACAATTTCTTTTTCTTTTTTTTAATTTACCATTAACATTATAATATACCTTCAAAATAAAAATACCATACCTTCATAAAATGTATAAAATTATATCCCCGTGATTTCATATTAAAATACAGAAAATAAAGAAAGTGAAGGGGGGAAGGAAAAAATAGAAATAAAACACAATAGACTTCTGACACTCCAATCTTAATTGTAAAAAAAATTAAGATAGAAAAAAAAGTTTTACCATGACAGATTCAACTAAAAAATCCTGCTAGAATGACTGATAACCATTACTTCAAATTATTACATCATTAATTTTTTTATCACTCAAAACAGCCACAGACATTTTCCAATCATTCAACAAGGGAAAAAAAAACTTCAGTTGTTGTATCCTTTAGAACCTATGTTAATTTGGCAATTTGAGCCCAAAAAGTGGTTCACCATTTCTGTCCAGTATTTTCATCTAAGATGATACTAATGCAGAAGACGGTCCATGTGAGACATTTCAGTGCTAGCACCTGTAGGAGGATGCACTCGCTCATCTTCTGCATTTTGAACCCCGGTGTCCTGGGAAGGAGGAGGTTTGGTAACAACGCAATGGAAAGAAATGTCCCTCCTGTTCCCACTCTCTGAGTCTTCTGGGGCAGTTAAATAGGAAGCTTTGCCTTCTGCTCTCCATTTAGGGAATTCTGGACTCATGCGCTCTGTCATCTTCTTGTAATAGCGTTGTATGTAGAAGGCATTAACCACAAAAATGATCAGGAACAAGATCAGTCCAGCAATCTAAAAGAGAAGGGGGGAAAGTCATTAGAAATAATTTCCTCTGCCTCCCTTTTTTATCTGTTTATCATAATTCATGCACGTAAATGATAAAGTATAGCTCAGCTTACAGAAATTTGTAAAGTCAGCCCACATTTATCTGTCAAGGACCGATCACAAATGTGTGTGGGGCGGGGGGGGGGATCATTTGCTATGACAGCAAGATACATCTGTGTTTCCTCTTGCAAACATAAATTTAATAAATAAAATAAAATGCAAGGATAATTAAGAGATGAGTGGATTGGCAGTTTGGAGGTCAGCTGCACAATGGCAGAATAGGAAAAGTGAAAATATACCCATTTATCCTGCTGTCAAGGAGGTAATCTCTCTTGGCATCTGATGTACTGGACTGAAGTCCACAAAGGCTTATGCTGAAATAGATCAGTCAGGCTCCAAAGTGCTGCAAGACTGCCCTCTCCCTACTTACATTTTTCCTATCAACATTTGCTGTTTCTCCTTTTTAAATTGCTCCCTCCTAAATTATCATTTTCCCTTGATAGAACAGAATTCATCAGAAACATTCACAGAGCATGGGATCTCTTTTTGCCTGAGCACTGAATGATGGGAGCTACAATCTGGCCTAATCCACAAGACTAATCCATGTCCAGGACTACCATGTTTTCAATGCAAACTTAAAAAAAGAAAGAAAGAAAAGGCTACATTTAATATCCAATTTGCTTTTCAAACCTGAGTCATTTTTGAAGCCAAAAAATGGATTTTAGACACCACCACCACCACCCAACATTTCAAAAATGGGGACACATGTGGCCCAACAAAAATCAAGATGGCAAAAGTTATCAATAAAGGAGAACAGAGAAGTTAGGAAAGGCTTCCCTTCTGGGAAGAGCAAGATTTCACCCTGTTCCTTATGCTCCTCTGTACTGCAAAGGTGATGGAGTACACATTATTTTTGTACCATTTAACATAAAGTTTGTAGCAACTGAAATAAGATGAGGACAAAGGGGGAAAGGTATGAGATGTATGAACATCTTTTGGAGAACAAATAAGTATCTTACCTTAGACCATGTATCAAAATTGGAGCCTGCCTGTGCAATCTCTCCAGTGTTATTTCCTTCCACTGAGCTACATACGCAGTCAATGTATTTCCCATCTGAAAGAAGAATCACAGGCCAAAACAAAGCGACACAAAGGGCCCACGCAAAAACTTTCCACTTCTCACTCCATCGTTTGGTAGGCAATTCTAAAGAATAGATTTGATAGTAAACCCAGAGGATCAGCAAAATGGCACTTGGGATAATGAAGTACAGTGAAATGAACGCTTGTCTTAATGTTATAGAGACAGGGCATTTATAATTGCGCTCCACAAGTTCTTCAATTCCAATTAAAAGAAAGGCTATAATCATGATTTTTAGAGGGAGTCCTTGGTTACCCAAAATAGATAGCAAAGGTTTCCAAAATGACATTTTCTTCTGCGTTCAGGCGGTGTTGTTGGTGAAAAGTGTTGTGATTGTTTGGAAGAAGCAAGAATTAAGGCACCAAACACAATGAGACATAAACCAAAAGTGAAAGCATTTCTTCCTGTCCAACAAAGAAGAGCATCAGATCATTTCCTGCTGAATAAATATGACTGACTAGTTAGTGTATTTTAAGAACACCACAAAACACCCGTTTTAATTTACATTTCAAAATGTGATCAAAATACTTGAAGACCTGTCTTGCAGACACTCTAACTTCTAACATAATCAAATTTATTACCATATACATAAAAACCATTCCACAAATTATTACTGAATGAAACAAAATTGTTGACTAGATATATATATATATTTTCAATTCAGGATGTGTAATAGGAATTTATATCGATACATTTGCTTTATAATCTGAAGTCGAAGGCTTTCATGGCCGGCATCCATAGTTTTTTGTGGGGTTTTTGGGTTCTGTAGCCATATTCTATGAGAGTTTATTCCTGACGTTTCGCCAGCATCTGTGGCTGGCATCTTCAGAGAATGCTGGCATGGAAGAGAGTGGAATAAGAGAGAGAAACTGGGACATTTTAAAAGCTGCTGAAAATTGATATGAGAGAGAGTTGATCAGAACTGTTGTAACCCAGGATCCAGCCCTCAGTCAGCCCTCTATGACGCTTGATATCAAATCTACGGGCAAGTAGTCTGAAGGGGGCTTCCCAGCACAGGCAATGAACCATGCCATATTTAGAAATGTGGGTGGCTCAACTTGGGAGAAGCCAGAGGCACTTAGCCAAGATCAGAATCTCCATAATCCCTTCACTGAGGAGAGTGATGGTGGAGAGCTGGATTTAGAGATTGTTTGCATACAGAAGACAAAGGGATTGTCCTTCTGAGAATGAAACTCTTTCAAACTTGTCTCATGAGGCATCTGCACTGTCTTGTTTTCATCCTGTAGAATCATAGAATCATAGAATTGTAGAGTTGGAAGAGACCACTAGGGCCATCCAGTCCAACCCCCTGCCATGCAGGAAATCCAAATCAAAGCATCCCTGACAGATGGCCATCCAGCCTCTGTTTAAAGACCTCCAAGGAAGGAGACTCTATCACCCTCCGAGGAAGTGCATTCCACTGTCGAACAGCGCTTACTGTCAGGACGTTCCTCCTAATGTTCAGGTGGAATCTCTTTTCCTGGAGCTTGCATCCATTGTTCCGGGTCCTAGTCTCTGGAGCAGCAGAAAACAAGCTTGCTCCCTCTTCAATATAACATCCCTTCAAATATTTAAACAGGGCTATCATATCACCTCTTAACCTTCTTTTCTCCAGGCTAAACATCCCCAGCTCCCTAAGTCGTTCCTCATAGGGCATGGTTTCCAGACCCTTCACCATTTTTGTCGCCCTCCTTTGGACACGCTCCAGTTTCTCAATGTCCTTTCTGAATTGTGGCGCCCAGAACTGGACACAATATTCTAGGTGGGGCCTGACCAGAGCAGAATACAGTGGCACTATTACTTCTCTTGATCTAGACACTATACTTCTATTGATGCAGCCTAAAATAGCATTGGCCTTTTTAGCTGCCGCATCACACTGTTCACTCATGTTCAATTTGTGGTCTACTTGGACTCCTAGATCCCTTTCACACGTAGTTTCATTCAGCCAGGTGTCCCCCATCCTATATCTGTGCCTTTCATTTTTCCGCCCTAAGTGCAATACCTTACAGAAAGGACTCTCATGGAAAGTGTTCAGGCAAACCTGACGTTAACTCATCAGCTATGGTTCAGTTGACACAGGATTGCTTTTGTTTAAGGACTTCATGTGCAGAAATCATTGCATCGCACTGAGAGGGGAGAAGGATCAAAAAAGACATTTTCTTCTTTTCCTATCCCTTCCAAGGTCCCTGGAAGCCACAGGCATTAAGTCTGTTTCTCATAAAAAGAGTGCTCTGTAGAAGACAATACCAAGAATTATTAATAGCAGCAGTGGGTTATTAGACTGAAATAAACAAAGGAAGAAACATTTAAAAAGCAGAATTTCCTGAGAAGGAAGCATTGGGTGCATGGCATTGTTTAATGAACTACAGCAGTGGCTCAGTCTCTTTAAACACAGAGAAAATACATGCAGGAGGAGGCCACACTTGAAGTAAAATGTCCAAATGATACCTAGGGCGTTAAATGTTAATGACATCAAAAATGGTACCAATCTGAAACAGAGAGGTAGAAAAAACACTAATTTTAATGTGTTAAATTTGGCCATTAGAATGCACGTGAATAATATGCACAATTACAACAGCTTGCATAATAAGCAAATTAGATGCCCAGGTTTAAAGGGCTGGAATATGGCAACCCTATGACCTGCCCCAAATGGTCTTTAAGAAAGGTGAATAATGGAGCCTTGAAACTACATTTCTATGGGAAATTATGGGTGTGCAGAAGCGCAGTCAGAGAGTTTGTGTAGTGCAGTTGTTTAAATCAAGTGGTAGGGTTCCAGGAAACCAGGCAAGTCACACATTCTCAGTCTCGGAGGATATCAAAGGCAAACCCCTTTTTCAACAAATCTGGCCAAAAAACCCTCTTAGGGTTGCCATAAGTCAGAAACAACTTGAAGGCAAACAACAACTACAACAACAATTTCAACAGGTTCTAACAATCAAACAGTTTTATTTTATGATCTTAACAGTGAAGCTTCAAGTATTTCCTTTAAAAATTCCTCTTTAGCCAATCATCTTCTTAAGAGACATTGTCTGCCTGTTGATACAAATTAAGTGTTGTTTATAGACTTCTTAGAGTCACTTTTCTTGTCAGCACACAAACAAAGAACTGCAAAGTTTCAACACAGGCAAATTTCCTGTAACTGTGGTTTCAAGCTTTCAAAGCATCTGGATTCTTGCAAGCTGCTAGAAACATCTTCTCAGCAAATGCTAGCTACTGAGAGCTACATACAACCTGGTCACAGCCTTTGTTAATCGAATTTGTATCTGTTCCTGATAATTAAAAATCACTTTCAAATATCTGACTTCCCCTAGCAGCGAGAAAACCTAGGAGACTTCTTAGCTGTGTTTGGTTTCCTTTCCAGACAGATGATTGGAGAAGCCTACAGTGTTTCTCTACAATTTTATGCTTATTTGCAGATTTACATACCCTCCAACATTTCACAAATGAAAAAGAGCATACGTGTGGCCAAGCAACATCAGGATACAGTTATTATGGCAAAAGTTACATATTAATGAAAAAGAACACACAAACTGGGAGATGCTGCAGCAGTTTGCTTTTGCCTGAGCCTTCTGGGAAGGACAGGACTCTGCCGGTCCTCTCCACACACCCCTGTTGAGTTAACTGCATACAGCCTGCTCTTGTGCATTGAACTCAGTTTGCAGCAGTTGAAATAAGTTGAGGGAAAAGTGGAGAGTGGAGAGAAACTGGAACATTTCAAAAGCAGCTGAAAAAATAGGATAGCAGAAGATTAATCAGGACTGTCCCTGCTAAATTGGGACAGTTGGAGAGTGTGGATCCATAGGACCTTTGCACCATTCAGTGTTTCCACTGCTCATCTTTTGGGGTAATCACATACACTTTATTGGCTTTGAAGGAATTGAGGGGACAGAAGGATGACACTTTTGAATTGGGAGAAGAGAGGAGGGGCTTCCAAAATATGGCACTTCTTATCCTCCGGTCTGAATTCCTCCAAATTCTTCTGTTGTGGTGGTGGTTGTTGTGTGCTTTGAAGTCGTTTTTCATTAAGGTGATCTTAAAGTGAAGATCTCATGGGGTTTTCTTGGCAGGATTTGTTCAGAGGAGGTTTGCCATTTCCTTCTCCTGAGTCTGAGAGTGTGTGATTGGCCCAAGGTCACCCAGTGAGTTTCATGGCCAAGCGAGGAATCAAATCCTGATCTCCGAGTCGTAGTCCAACACTCAAACCACTATGCCATTCTGGTAGGTAGGTATATGATAATATGGATAATAGATGCTATTTAATTTCTCAGAAATTGTGTTTTTTGAGGTGGTTTATGTGTTGTCCCAATTCCACAACTACAATAAAAGTACTCTTATTTATTTTATAATAGCCACTGAAGAAGGCCAATTCATTACAAGGCCAAAACGCATTGGGCTTTTTAAGATAATAAAGTTTTTGGACCATCACACAGCATCTGGGACTTTGTTTCCTTTTACTCTTCTACTGTGAATACATGCTTTCCAGTTTTGTTGTGGTTGTTGTTGTGTTCTATAGCAGATATCGTGAGAAATCTCCCTGGAAACCAAGATGATCAAATTGGAACTATCATCCTTTGGCCACAACATGAGAAGGCATTAAAATAGAAGGCTTTAAAAAATAATGCTAGGAAAGGTGAAAGGAAGTAGAAAGAAAGGAAGACCACATGGCAGATGAACAGACTCAATTAGAGAGCTCACAGGCATGAATCTAGAAGACCTAAGTAAAGCAGTGGAGGAGAGGGGTCATGGTAATGAATGGTCATGGTAATGAAAGCTAACACAACAGTAGTGCTATAGCGCAGTGATGGTGAACCTTTTACAGTTCGCAAGCTTCTACCCCAAGGATGGGGGCTGGGGGGCTGGGGGTGGGGCTTCCACCCAAGGGGGCGGGGCTTCCACCATCCAGGAGTGGGGCTTCCACCCCCTTTTCAGAGAGAGGGAGCCTCTGGCTCCCCCCCCCCGGCATTTGCTGGCCCCTGAGGGTCCCTTTTGGGGCCGTCAGAGGCTGGCAAGCAGGCGGTGGAGGACTAAAGACAACTTTGTTTAATAAATAATAAAATAAAATTTTTATTTGTATACCACCCTTCCATCGATCAGGGCGCTGAACAACATATTAACAACATCGGTACAATATAACATAACACGCATTAAAATACAATACACTACTCAACCCTATTAAAATCAATACTAAAACCCCCCATTAGCCAGCTGCCATTGCTGTCGAAGGGGGGAAGACTAGCTGGAACTTGATTCAGGGAACGCTAACCGGAATAGGAAGGTTTTTAACTCCCTCCTAAACTGGGGCAGGGAGGTGGCCGAGCGGAGCTCTATGGGCAGCATATTCCAGAGGGCCGGGGCGACGATGGAATATGACCTCCTCGTTGTGGAGGCTAGTCTAGCCCCTGGAACCCTCAGTAGTTGCTGCCCAGATGTTCTGAGGGTGTGGGGCGGAATTTATGGAGAGAGGCGGTCCTCCAGGTATCCTGGGCCCAAGCCATGTAGGGCTTTATAGGTTATCACCAACACCTTGTATTGTGCCCGGAAGCGAATGGGCAGCCAATGCAGATCTTTAAGTATAGGTGTAACATGACTGGCCCTGGAAGTGCCAGTGACCAGTCTGGCTGCCATATTCTGTACCATCTGTAGGTTCCGGGTGTGGTACAAGGGTTGCCCCATGTAGAGCGCATTGCAGAAATCCAATCGAGAGGTTACCAGAGCGTGTACCACCGTTTCATGGTCTCTCTGGGCCAGGTATGGGCGCAGCTGGCGAATAAGCCGGAGCTGATAACAGGTGCTCCTGACCGTCGCATCCACCTGAGATGTAAGGTGAAGCGACGAATCAAGGAGTACCCCCCAGACTGCGCACGGAGTCCTTCACAGGAAGCGTGATCCTGTTCAGGACAGGTGGAACCACCGCCATTCCTGGACCAGGGGAACCTATCACAAGTACCTCCATTTTCTCTGGATTCAGACTGAGTCGGTTTTCTCTCATCCAGCCCATTACCGACTCCAGACAGGCCACGAGAGGAGAGATGCCATCCTCGGTCACTGCATCAGTCGGAGACATAGAGAAGACTATTTGGGTGTCATCAGCGTACTGATAACCCCGCGCCCCATGTCTCCAGATGATCTCTCCCAGCGGTTTCATGTAAATGTTAAAAAGCATGGGAGACAGAATGGCTCCTTGAGGGACCCCAGTTGTGAGGGCCCTCTTATCGGAGCACACGTCTCCCAGCTGCACCATCTGGAGCCTCCCGGAGAGGTAGGACCAGAACCACTGGAGCGCAGTGCCCCCGATTCCCACCTCTGCCAGGCGCTCCAGAAGGATACCATGGTCTATGGTATCGAAAGCCACTGAGATGTCCAATAGCACCAACAGGGACACGCTTCCCCTGTCGATGCCCAGATGGAGATCATCGACCAAGGCGACCATGGCCATCTCAACCCCGTAACCCACCCGAAAGCCGGTTTGAAATGGGTCTAGATAATCCGTTTCATCCAAGACCGATTGAAGCTGGATTGCAACCGCCCTCTTGATCACCTTCCCCAAAAATGGCAATAGCGATACTGGCCGATAATTATTATGCATCAGAGGGTCGAGGGAGAGCTTTTTTAACAGCAGTTTTACAGTGGCCAATTTTAAGCTGGATGGAAATTGCCCGTCCCTCAAAGATGTATTTATAATCCGGTGTAACAACGAGGTTACAGCCGGTCCCCCCTGAGCCGCTAGCCATGAGGGACAGGGATCGAGAGAGCAGGTTGTCTTCCGAATGCTTCCAAGGATCTTGTCCACATCATCGGTACTGACCAACTCAAACTGATCCAGTTTAATGGAGTCCACGGAGGCTCTGGATGCCTCTACCCTTGGTTCTGCCCTAATGCCGGCATTAAGACCTTCGCTTATCCGAGAGGTTTTATCCGCGAAGAAGTTGTTAAATTGGTTACAGCAGGCCTTAGAAGGTTCAAGGATCTGGTTCAGGGTGGGAGGGAGCTGAGTTAGCTCCCTGACTACCCTGAACAATTCTGCTGGACGCGACTCCGCGGACGCGACACGAGCACCATAGAACGAGTTCTTAGCTGCTCGTATCGCCTCTCCATAGTCCTCCAACTGGCGGTCTAGGAGAGCCTTGTCGGCTAAGCGTAGGTGTTTCCGCCAGCGGTGCTCTAGCCGTCGCAGGTCCCACTTCTTTGCCCGGAGATCTTCCGTATACCAAGGCTTACGTTTGGAAGCAGGCCTGAGAGGGCGCTTGGGAGCAATACTGTGTATAGCCCTAGAGAGACCGGTATTCCAGATACCAGTCAGGGCATCAACAGAATCGCCGTCACTTCCAACCATGTATCCCTCTAGGGCTTCCTGGAACCTTTTGGGTTCCATCAGCCTTCGAGGGTGGACCATCCTAATAGGTCCACCACCCCCGGGGGGATCTGGGTAGAGGCCTTGATTTTTGCTTCCACGAGGAAATGATCCGTCCATGACAGGGGGGAAATATTAGTTATTTCCGCCCACGGATTTTCCACATCCGTACAGAATGGACCCGTAATTAGCTGGGACAGGCCCATGGCCGCCATGGTATCCATGAATTCCCGAGCTGCACTGGATGGAACTTTTCAGCTTACAGTTTGATTTTGACCATTAGATAAGTATGTATTAGTGTATATTGGTTTAATAGCCTAGTGTTTTTGAGTTATTTTTATGTTAAGTCGCTATTTTATAATTTTTCTGCTTTCTGATTTTAGATTGTATGCCGTAGGCAGGTTTTTAACTCTGTCTTGTTTGATGACTATGTAAAGCACCATGCAAAACGTACGGTGCTAAATAAATAAATAATAACAATAATGGACCAGGGTTTCCTATCTTAGAATGGCATTCCTATAATAAAGCCATTAATTTGTGTCTCAAAGCCATTAGTATCTTTGCTCCTCAGTGACTATCTCTAACCACTACACGAACTCACTGTCACATATCAGGTTGCCAGATCTCAAGATACCAACTGCTCCAGATGTCATGGTTCAGCCCCAGGCAGGAGGTAGGGGTGCAAATTCTGAAGCTTTCATGTGGTCTGCTCAAGCAAGAAGCAAGAATTCATGCAAACCTTCAGCCAAGAGCTCTTTGCCAGCCACATTTCTGTGTTTATTTTCCGTTCCCCCTCCCATGTATTTATTTTTATTACTGTGTTCTTCTAGTTGGCCATGTTGCTTGCTTCAATTTGCAAAGCTAAATCAAATTCAATCTTGTTGTTGCCATCTGCATAAACTCCATGGGATCTGTTATATTTACTTCGTTAGCGAGGCTTCCTTCCTTCTCTTCTATGACATTACCAGGCCCCATCCCATGTTATCACAAGTGCCTGCCCCATGACATCAACTGGCACCATCTCTAAGTCTCAGGTTTTGGCTTGTCGCATTTCCCAAATCCCATCCAGTTCAGGGATTTGTACTTTTGTGAGATAGTTAGCCTTCCCTGTCAGAGAGCTCTGGTGCCACAAAAAACTACAAATCTCATGTTTCCAAGCATGGAGCCATGACAGTTAAAGTGGTGTCAAACTACATTTATTTCCACAGGACAAACGCAGTGCAGGTGCAGATGTGCTATAATCTCCTAATACAGGTACTCAAATAGTTAAACAACATACTGCCTTCTAAAAAACTAAACATTACTCTTGGCTGCAGTCAAAATTACTGGGGAGACTGGAATCAGTGAGGTTACGTCAGACAGAAGGATGTCCAGCCCAACTATGCTCTAATCAAAAACAGGTTTAAGAGAATATCTGAGCCTCTCCAAGAAAGAAAAGAGGCTCTGAAGGTTTCGATTTTTTTTCCTGACCTTTCGGTTTTGGTTTTTTGAGATCTATGTACATTTTCCCCATCTTGAAGCATTCCAGGGGAATTCCTAGCATTACTAAGGACTTTTCATTCCCACTCTTCAGATCGGTTCAGTTTAATCCAGTATTTCCCAAATTGAAATGTGCCACTCCATAGCTGTTTGTGTTATACCAGAACTAGCTAAGATGGCTGCCACCAGGAAACATAATATTGTATATACTCGTGTATAGGTTGACCTCGTGTATAAGTAGAGGGTAGGTTTTGGGGACAAAAATCTGGATGTTACTATGACCCATTGATAACTAGAGTGTAAAACTGAAAAGGCACATAATTGGGATGGGAAGAGGCTTGGAAAGGGACTCCTCTTGCATCTTCCCAGCCTGGCTGCCCCCTTCAGAAGCAGCCAGGCTGGGAAGAGGCTTGGAAAGCAAATTCTCCTTCCTCCTTACCATATTGCCCCATCTATAAGTGGACCTGGGATTTTGGAGTTGATTTTTGGGGGGCATAAATTTCTCAACTTCTAGTCGAGTATATATGGTAATCTTTTCTAGGACCCAGTTTCAATAGAGATCAAGCAATGGAAAGAGAAATGCTAAGCAATAAAAGAAAATGATCCTAATGCTTAACTAGTGTAATAGTGCTAAAGCATTTAACACTTTGACTATAACTCCTGAATAATATTTAAAATGGGGCCAATTCCCGAAATGCTGCCTGAGTCTAGTTGTGATATGTGATCATTGGGGGTTGGGAGGAAGAATCCAAAGGAGGGAGAAAAATCCAGGATATTTCCAGAAAAGGTGGGATTCAAAACCATCATCATGCAGATAAAATCAAAACAAAAAGAACCGGAAAATCTCAATACATCCAGGGACTTTTTTTCCTTGCTGGACAGACCAGGAGAAATATTTAAAGAAGCTAAATCTATCAATACTATCAGGGAAATATCAGGATTTAAAATATGCACACATATACACAATCCTCCTGCCTTAAACTGCAACAAGGCTAGCATTCCTGTCAAACGGAAGACAGTGAAACAGCACAGAAATTGTCATCAAAGCCAAATCAGCTGCAACATATCCATGAAAAATGGTTCACCAGTTCTGCCCAGTATTTTCATCTATGATGACACTGATGGAGAAGATTGGCCCATCTGAGACATTTCAATGCCAGCACCTGTAGGAGGATCTACTCCTTCATCGTCTGTGTTTTGACCCCCAATATCCTGGGAAGGAGGAGGTTTGGTAACAACAAAATGGAAAGAAATGTCCTTCCTGTTCCCACGGTGCAAATCCTCTGGGGCAGTCAAATAGGAAGCCTTGCCTTCTGTTTCCCACTTAGGGAATTCTTCTGAGCTTACTAACTCTTTCAACATATTGTAATAGCGTTTTATGTAGATGACATTAACACCAAAAAGGATCAAGAACAAGATTACTCCAGCAATCTGCAAAAAAATAGAGGAGAAGACATTAGAAATAATTTTATTTGCTTCCTCTTTTCATTTGTCTCTCACACTTCATGTACATAAATGATGTACAGCTCATCTTACAGAAATTTGCCAAGTAACCCCATATATATCTTCCAAGGACCAACCACAAATGCAGATGGGGGAAAAATATTATTTTACGACGACAACATGAGACGTCTGTGTTTGCCCTTATAAATATAAAATGAATAAATAAAATAAAATTCAACGATAATTAAAAGATGAGTGAATCAGCAGTTCGGAGCTGAGCTGCACAATGGCAGAACAAGGAAAATGCACCATCCTTTGCTCCTTTCATGGAGGAAATCCACTCCAAAACCAATGCTTTCCATTGATAAGAGCAGAATTCATCAGAAACATTCACAGAGCATGGAACCTCCTTTTGCCTGAGCCCTGAATGATGAAAGCTACAATCTGGCCCTAATCCACTAGATTATAGGCATATTCAGGACTACCATGTTTTCTCTTTAATGCAAACTTTTTTTTAAAGAATAAGCTACATTTAATATCCAATTTGCTTTTCAAACTTGAGTCATTGTAGAAACCAAAGAACGGATTTCAAACCTTCCAACATTGCATAGAAGAAAATGGGGACTCATGTGGCCAAGCAACATGAGGATGGCAAAAGTTATTAATGGGGAAGAACAGACAAGTTAAGAAAGGCTGCAGCAGCTTGCTTTTGCCACAGCTTCTTGGGAAGAGCAAGATTTTGCCCTCTTTTCGTCTCTCCATCCTACAGAGGTGACTGAGTGCAAACTACTTTAGTACATTTTAACACACAGTTTACAGCAACTAATATCAGAGGGGGGCAAAGGAGGCAGTAGGAAGAGGAGACAGAAAATCAGGGAATTATAAAAGCAGCTGTAAAAACAGGATAGCAGAGGATTAATTGAGGCTGTCCCTACCAAACTGGGGCAGTTGGAAGGTATGAGATTTTAATGCAAATTT
The DNA here is from genome assembly GCF_019175285.1 of Sceloporus undulatus. Lineage (NCBI taxonomy): Eukaryota > Metazoa > Chordata > Lepidosauria > Squamata > Phrynosomatidae > Sceloporus > Sceloporus undulatus. The sequence continues at coordinate 186,426,624 of NC_056523.1, read as the reverse complement.
TTTTTAGGGGAAATAATTATCTTACCTTAGATGATATATCAGTGTTAGAGCCTTCCTGCGCAATCTCTTCGGTGTTATTTCCTTTCGGTGAGCTGCATACACAGTGAATGTACTTCCCATCCCAAAGAAGAATAACAGCCCAAAACAAAGCAAGAAAAAATGCCCAAACAAAAATGTGGAGCTTTTCATCCCATGTTTCGGCAGGCAATTTTAAAACATGGACTTGGAAATAAACCCCCAGGACCAGCAGAGTGACAATTGGGATAATAAAATACAGACAAATGTACACATTTCTTAATGTTATAGAGACAGGGCATTTATAATTACGCTCCACAAGTTCTTCAATCCCAATTAAAAGAAAGGCTGCTATCAGGACTATTAGTGGCAGTCTTTGTTTTCCCAAAAAGGACAGCAACGGTTTCCCAAAAGGCATTTTCCAAAGTGTTCAGGCCTGGTCAATGAGAGGTTTTGTAACTGTTTCTAGAAAGCAAGTCTTAAAGCAGCAAAGACAATCAAGAAAAAACCAAAAGTGAAAGCATTTCTTCCTGTTCAACAAAGAGGAGCATCAGGGCATTTCATGGTCAATAAATATGACTAACTGTGTCTTTAATGAAAATAAATCACAGAATGCCTGTTTTAATTTACATTTCAAAATGTGATCAAAATACTTGAATAGGTAGCTCACAGTCACAGACAAAAAGCAAATGTGTCTCTATAAATTCCTAATATACATTCTGAGTTTAAAATATGCCTGTATCTATTCAACAATTGTATTTCATTCAGGAATGTTTGGGAATGATTTTTATGAATCTGGTAATAAATTGCACTTGTTTAGGTTAGAAGTATTATTTAAATTAAAGAAGGTGATGTTTATGGAGGGAGGGAAATCAGTTGCAGGGGTCTTTTGGTAAAATAACCCCGATAGATAGGATTATGTGAACATAAAAACTTGGATTAGCCTAGAGTATTAGTTCCTTTAAACGATGTCCACTAACATCTCAACTAGGGTCTGATCTTGGTTATGTCTGGTTAGTACTCAGATAGGAGACCACTAAGGAAGGTATATTTCAGAGACAGGAAATGGCAAGCCATCCCAGCCCACACCATCAGCTAACCTCTCCCAACAGTTTGAGGTAGATGTGCACAAAGACTGCATCTACACTTCAGAATTAATACAGTTTGACACCACTTTACTTGCCATGGCTCAGTGCTATGGGATTCTTGGATTTGTAGTTTTGTGATTTGTTTAATAATAATAATATGATTTATTTATATCCCGCCTTTTCCTACTGGGAATCAAGGCAGATTACAATAGTAAAAACATCATAAAATAAAATTACAATTCAAAATAGACAGTCCCCTCCCCCCATCATAAAAACCTTAATCAAAAAACGATTAAAAGAGAATTAAACAATAGAATGAGTTTAAAAATATCCCTGTTTATATTTTAATTGAAACTCATTGGCATTGGAGTCTCTGTTTCTTGAGGTTGGACTAGATGACCTCTGGTATACACATAGGGACACAGTCCTGCTGTGTGCGTTGTTAGAACACGCCTCTCGTAAATTTGAGCTAATTAAATTCCCCTAATTCGATCCTTCCTAACACCTCTAATTCACATCCATCAAAGGTACAAGAGCCCACTGCAGTTTTCACTCTGGCAATCCTATATGCAAAGCTGGCAAAACCTGAAGGGTTCCAATGAACCAGGAGCTCACCAGCAAATTACTTTCAGTAGTCTTTCAGTATTTTTCAAAATTACTGTCAATAACTTCATTCCCAGTTAATACACACAGTGATTGAATATTTACCTGGACCCAAGACTGGAGCTTAGGAAAGTTCCTTTTTGTACTACAACTTCCAGAATCTCCTAGCCAACATGGGCCAGTAGTAACCCTTCTGTTTGTGCTGGCTAAGGGATTCTATAATGCAATACAAAAAGTATCTTTACACATAACGTGTCTGAGAAGAGAATATAACCCAAAGCCTGGCTACCCTCGCAGTCAATAACAGGAAATCTCTGCTTCTTAACCTCAGAGCGCAGGCTTTATCTGCATGCCTCAATGCAGATCCATGGGCTGGTGAAGAGAAAGCAGACTAGCTGAAACAGACAATTCAGATTTCTTCACTTTTTATTTAAAGGAGCACAACCTTCCAACAGACCTTCAAATAAAAGATGTTCCTCTGATAGGCAGAATACCTGGTCACTCATCCCTGTTGTTGATTGTCTTCAAGTTGTTTCCAACTTAAAGAAAGCCTATGGGTAACTTGTCTTGGGGTTTTCTTGGCACGGTTTGTTCAGAGGGAGCTTTGCCTTCTTCTGAGGCTGAAAGTGTGTGATTTGCCCAAGGCCACCCAGTGGATTTCCACGTCTGAATGGGGATTGGGACCCTGATCTCCAGAGTCACAATCCAATACTTAAACCACTAAACCACACTGGCTCTCCACTGTACCCTGAGATTCACAAAAAAATTGTTCATTCCTCCATTGCTAGAAACCAGTGCAGCATTGTGCTTCCAGTATGTCTGGTGTGGTGCATCTGCTCTGAGCATCTGCCTCTTGCCCCTTAAACCTCTTCTTGGTTCTTCAGTAGACTTTCTTGGGTTCCAACTACAATGCAGAATTAATGCAGTTTAACACCACTTTAACTGCCCTAGCTTAAAGTGATGGGATTCTGGGATTTGTAGTTTTGTAAGATAGCCTTCTCTGTCAAGAGAATGTTGGTGCCACAACAAACTACCAATCCCAGGATTCCATAGGATGGAACCATGACAGTTAAAGCAGTGTCAAATTACATTAATTTTGCAGTGTGGTAGTAGCCTTGATGTACCTAAGTTGTCGATTTCAGCAATACAGCTGGTGAGTTTTGAAAGTTGGAGATCTGAGAAGGCCAGAGAATTCTGAATGGACTGCTGTAGTGCCTTAAAATTTCTGCAAGCACTCTATGGAACAGAGAATGAAAACTGGCTACTGTAAACAGAATATTTGTGAGCAACATCCTTTGGGGGAAAAATGACAGACCAATTAAGAACTAATACTAAGGTTGAAAGGAGCTGAGCTAGCAAAACAGACAGGTGGAAGACAGGCAGGAATGATCCCAGAGGAGGAATGTGATTAAGAGGGGAAAAGAGAACCTAGATGCAGAGTAATTTGCAGATGACACCAAGCTAAGAGGAGTAGCTAACACCCCAGAGGACAGGATCAAAATTCAAAATGACCTTATTATATTAAAAAGCTAACAAAATGAATTTCAACACAGAGAAATGTAAGGTACTGCACTTAGGGCGGAAAAATGAAAGGCACAGAAATAGGATGGGGGACACCTGGCTTAAGGAGATTTATACATGTGAAAGAGACCTAGGAGTCCAAGTAGACCACAAGTTGAACATGAGTCAACAGTGTGATGCGGCAGCTAAAAAGGCCAATGCAATTTTAGGCTGCATCAATAGAAGTACAGTGTCTAGATCAAGAGAAGTAATAGTGCCACTGTATTCTGCTTTGGCCAGGCCCCACCTGAAATATTGTGTCCAGTTCTGGGCACCACAATTTTAAAAGGATGTTGAGAAACTGGAGCGTGTCCAAAGGAGGGTGACTAAAATGGTGAAGGGTCTGGAAACCATGCCCTATGAGAAACGACTTAGGGAGCTGGGGATGTTTAGCCTGGAGAAAAGAAGGTTAAGAGGTGATATGATAGTCCCGTTTAAATATTTGAAGGCATGTCATATTGAGGAGGGAGCAAGCTTGTTTTCTGCTGCTCCAGAGACTAAGACCCAGAGCAATGGATGCAAGCTATAGGAAAAGAGATTCCACTTCAACATTAGGAAGAACTTCCTGACAGTAAGGGCTGTTCCACAGTGGAACACACTCCTTCCTCGGAGTCTAGTGGAGTTTCCTTAGAGGTCTTTAAGCAGAGGCTGTATGGCCATCTGTAGGGGATATTTTGATTGAGACTTCCTGCATGGCAGAATGGGGTTGGACTGGATGGCCCTTGTGGTCTCTTCCAACGCTATGATTCTATGATTCTATTATTCTAATCACGTTAAAATGGCTAGCAAAAGAGTATGTAGAATGATGGGAGTCACACTATATTTGATAGCATTGATGAAATATCTACATTCAGGAGAAGAGGCCACCATAAAAACATAACATGGAGAACAGAATATGGAGAAACATATGGAGAATATGGAGAAACAAAAGGAAAGGCTGCATTCTATCACCCTCCCTGTTCAACTTATTTGCAGAAACCTTTGTATGAAGAGCAGTCTTAGAAGGAGTGAAGACAGGAGAAAGGAACATCAACAATCTAAGATATGCAAATAATACCATATTACTACTGGAAAACATGATGGACTTGGAACAATTACTGAGGAAGGTCAAGGAAGAAAGTGCAATGGCAGGCTTACTGCTGAACATAAAGAAAACAAAAATAATGTCCATGGATGACCTACATAAATTCAACCCAGAGAATGAGGAAATCAAAATAGTTAAAGATTTTTTGTACCTTGGATCAAACATTGATCAAAGTGTAGACTACAGTCAAGAGACAAGAGGAAGACTAGGAATGGGAAGGGCAATGATGAAACAACTGGAGAAGATATTAAAAAGCAAAGATATACAACTGACCCCTAAAGTCAGAATTGTACAATTCATTGTATTACCCACACCATGTACAGATGTGAGAGCTGGATAAAAAGAAAATCAACTCATTTGACAAGTGATGCTGGAGTAGAGTGCTAAGGATACCATGGATAGCCAAAAAGACAAACAAACGGGGCCTTGAACAGATCAAGCCTAAAATCTCTCTCTGGAAGTCAATATGATTAAACTGAGGTGGTCATACTTTGACAACATCATGAGAAGGTACAACTCACTGGAAAAGATAATAATGCTAGAAAAGGTTGGGGTTAGTAATCTTAGAAACAGTAGTAGTAAAAAGAGAGGAAGACCACACTCCAGGGAGGACACAGGACTGGATTTGCAAGACCTAAGCAGAGCAGTGGAAGGCAGCGTATCTTGGAGATGCCTCATCCATCAGGATCAGAAAGGGATACTGAGCAATAGGAAAAGGCACTGGAAAGTGCTGAGGAGGAACTAGAGAAGCTGACAGAACCTTGATTAATCAGGCAGTAGAAGTAAAGAGAGGAAGCTAAGGGAACAATAGACAGCAGAGAAATGGAGGAGAAGAAAGGAGAGACAGAGAAAAAGTGGCACTAGAATGTCCCCCGAGAATCCTTTGCAACCTGGAAGGCTTCCATAGCTCATTGTTAGCAGCTCCTTGGAAGGCAAGTCAAAGTTTAAAGTGTTCTCCAAAGTGTGGGAGTTTGGTCTACATGAACAAAAGAGATTCCATCAAAGCACAGGAACATTGTGGCTGCAGATCTGTGTGTCTCGCTGGCTGCCTGGCCCTGGCCCTGCCCTGTTTGCTATCCTTAAGAGAGAGAAGCAAAGAAGCAAAGTCATGGGTCACCAGAGCAATTATGTGTGTCCACTGAGGCACTTCTGCCCCCAGCAAGGATGGCTACTTCATCATCTGGCCAGAGCTTCATGAGACAAGGCTAAACACCCATGAAGCCTGGTAAGCCTTCCCCGGATATGGCTTCCTTCTTAACCCAGGAATGCCCACAGCTGTGTCAGTGGGATGGTGAACAATTCCTTTAAAGTGCACACAAAAACCCAGAATAAATGCATTGTTCCTCTGATGTGGATTCCACCAGCTGCCACTGGCCCAGATTTTCTATGCTCAGAGTCTACACAGCCTACATCTTCTGATACTCAAGAGATACATGCCACTCTCTCCTTCCTCACCAATTCCCCTTTCACTGCAATGACTCCAGAAGCCTGTTTGGAAAACAAGGTCTTTGCCTGTTGGCAGATGGACAACAACAAGGTCAACAGTCTTCTTGTTGTTGTGTACCTACAAGTCATTCCCAATTTATAATGGCCCTATCATAAGGTTTTCTTGACAAGATTTGTTCAAAGAGTGGTTGCCTTTGCCTTCCTCTGAGGCTGAGAGAGTATGACTTGCACAGTGTCACCCAGTGGGTTTTCATGGCTATGGACCTTATCACACCGCAGGCCAAGTGCCCAAATCCCATGAATAAATGGTGATTAGATCCTGGGAAATTCCACCAAAGCGGGAATTTTTTGAGACAATGTTGGGCTAATCGAGCATTAACGCGACATTAACCCATACAGAAGGTGAGCAAAATTGGCCAGTTTTTACTTTCAGGAAAACCCCAAAAGTAAAATACATCCGATTTTGCCCACTTTCTGCACAGATTAATGTCGAGTTAATGCTCAATTAGCCCAACATTGGACTTTATCGCACTGCCTCCGATGTCTGACTTACCTCTTCCAAATTTGGAGGTTAAGCGGATTTTATTGCAGACTTTTTCCTCAAAACGGCTTCCTGTTGTCTCCAGTGTTGAATTTGGGCCCCGCAAGTCACTTCGGAGGCCATTTTTTTCCAAATCTGAAGCTTTGGAATTGGAAAAAGTGGCTGCCGAAGCGACTTACAGGACCTGAATTCAACACTGGAGGCAACGGGAAGCCGTTTTGAGGGGAAAGTCTGTGCGATAAAATCAGCGTATCTTCTACATTTAGCTCAAGTTCGGAAGAGGTAAGTCAGGCACCAGAGATGGTATGATAAAGTCCATTGTCTGAAAAGAATCTTGCTTTTGAGGGATTTTCCCGGATTTAAATCCCATTTATACAAGGGATTTGGGTGCTTCCCTCCCGTTTGTTAAGATCCTAAGTGGGGTTTCAAACCCTTCTCTCCAGAGTCATAGTCCAGCATTCAAACCACTACACCATGCTGGCTCTGGAAGGGAGTAGTTCCTAACCTGGCAGTGGTCACCAAGACAGCTAAGGCAGAGATTTCCAACAGAGGGGAAAACAAGCCACTGAGTGATGTTTGAAACTCTTTTTGCTTAATGCCAGTGTTCTGCTTTAACCCACAGACTCAGTAGCACTCAACAGACACTTAAAGCTGTTCATAATATTTGTAGCTAGATTCATGCAATCCCCTTAAAGACTTACAGGTTTTGAAATTTTAGGAAAGTGAAAGTTTCAGGGAAGCTTCGGAAGAATTTTCATTTCAGAGGGACGCACCTCCTCACCATTTTGCATCTTAAGTCTAAATAGTTTTGAAGGATGTCTGCTCTTTTGTTCACAAGGAAGCAGCCTAGAAATCATAGCTGGCAGAGCATTTGCTTTGGCTTTTCCTTGCTGTTGGAAACCTCCATCTTTGTCACAGGAGAAAGCACATCAAAACCACTGGGAGTGGTGTGGTCTGTTTTTCTTCCCAACTCATCTCCAAACTCTGGACAGAGATGGGCAGGGTTGTAATGATGTTGTGCCATAACTACATTATTACAGCTTTATTTTCAAGAATAAATAAATAAATAAATAAATAAATAAATAAATGTAAACCAATTATGAAGCACAAGATGAGGCAAATAGAGTGGTAATAACAATATTGATGCAGATGGGAAGAAAACTGGAAATCATGCTGTTGGAGTACGAATGTGATGAGGGTGCGATATAGAGCATCAGCAACCAGCTATTGTTAGGAGTACATCTGAAGTGGTTTTTGAATGGAATAATCTGGTGTAATGGCATCATGCAATCAGGATAAGGGCCTCTATCCTGCAATAGACTTGAGGGGATCTCAGCTTCAATTACTTAGTCAATCATATTGGTTCATTGCAATTATATCCTGTCTTTCTTCTAATGATCACAAAGCACCATATGTGGCTTTCCTTACTCACTTTACCTTGTAAAGTAAGCCAAGCTGTATACACAGAAAAGAGGAGGCTGCCAAAACCTCCCAATGATTTCACAACTCACTGAGAGCTGGAACTTGGATGTCTCAAATGCCCATCCATTAACTTAGGGTTGGAATCATGCAGCCTTCCAGATATCACCAAGCTGTAACTCGCAGCAGCCCTAGATGATGTATTCAATGGTGAGGGATGCTAAAAGCCAGTGTCCTACAACATCTGGTGGGCTGCACACTCGTTGCTGCTCCTCTAATCACTACACTATACTGGCATCATTTGTTGATTTAATTCAGTTTGTTCCACTTTAGGCCTTGTGCCTCTTTAAACACTGGGCATTGAGAGGGAGGTTTTGCATGCTTTGGCTCTTCAAGGCCAGCAGCATTGTGAGTGACATGACAATTGGCCCTTTGTACAATTCCCTCTTCTATCAAGAAACATAAGTACCAATGCTGAGTGGGCTGGTCAATCTCATGAACAGCTTTCTTTGGGTCACTGAGCAGAGAAACAGCGATGCATTGGAATGCATCAGTTTTGAAGGGGTGTTATGTGTGCTGCCCAATATCCAGTGATAGGACCTTGCCATTTACAAGTTGCCATTGCCAGTTGAGGTGACGCATGTTCTATGGAGAAGGAGCTGGACAACTCCACCTCTTCCCTATAAGGTATAAAGATCCCCATTCTGCCTGCCCAGCCATAGCTGTTCAGATGAAGGCTCTCAGCTTAGCCCTCCTCTTCCTCCTTACTGTAGTGTCCAAGAATAATGCCATCATCCTTGACAAATGTGACCTGATAGCCATCCTTTGGAATTCAGGCTTGGAAGGGTTTGAAGGCACCACAATAGCAGACTGTAAGTGCCTCTGTTTGTTCTGTTTCTGTGTGTCTGTAAAAGTATGTGTGTGAAAGAGTGTCCACAACCTTCCTCCATCACTATCCCAGTAGATTCTGGCAAAAGCAAACTGCTGCAACTTCTCCTGGATTGTGTGTTCTTCCTCATTATTAACTCTTGCCATTTTGCCCACACTCAGATGTTGTTTGGCCACCTGTGCCCCAGTGGAGGGTACATTGGAGGGTATGTAGCAACCCAGGGGGCAGGAGCTGACAGCTTCAGGATTAGTCTTAAAAGAGGTGCTAGGAGTAAAGGTAAAGGTTATTCCATCAGAAGCATCTGAGATGTGGACAATGTGAGGTCCAGTGTAGCACTTTTATCTAGTAAGTTTTCAGCTGACTAAATTTGATGGAGATGGGCAGGGCAGAAGTCTCTCTAACTGGGAGAAATATTTGTGACATTTTTCTACCTCATGTGCCAAAATAACTAACTTTGGGGACTTTGTCTTGGCCTGGCTGAGCAGGAGTTGGTGGTGCATCTGCTGTTCTGCCTCAGGTAGCAAAATGCTCTCCAGATTTGTAGTACCAGCCACTCTGTCAAACAACCAACTTGCAATCATTAATTGTCTGCTATGTGAATAGCCTGGCTGCCATTGATTCCAGGTACACTGTGCATGAGAACACAAGAGAGGATTTTTCTACTTCCAATGAATTTTTACCTGCTCTCCTTGTCCTACAGGGATTTGTTTAGTATTTCATACTAGTGGTTTTGACACAGCAACCTTCAATGAGGGTCCAAAGGCCACCAATCATGGCATCTTCTTGCTCAGTTCAAGATGGTGGTGTAATGATTCCAAGACCCCATACGCACGCAACTACTGCAACATAAGTTGTGAAGGTAAGGAACCATATTTATACAAATGGACTTTTCAAAATTAATGAGATGTTAACCCCATTACAACAGTTTTGTTGTTTTTAAAGGTAATGGTGGTACTTCTTGTAGGAAGCAAAATGCCACTCTCCATATTGTGCCTTCCTCTGATTGTCATCAGCTGGAAGAGGTTTAGTGCTTCTGCGGTGGCTTTCCAGTAGAGCTGCAATGGCTACAAAAAGCAGCCAGCATGACATTACACAACTAAAATTATAATAGGTCTCCCTCAGAACTGCTTCACTCAAACATACTTTTGGAATGGATTCCAGAAAATATATGCACAGGAGTTTAGGGTATTATGGTATACTCCTGTTTAATGTTCCAGCCAGCCCATCATGACCTCTTCCAAAATACTCAGTTCCATTTCCTCTCATTAGTTTTCCATTTCTCCATCCAACATTCTATGACTAAGGAGCATGTTCAGTTCTTATTGGACTTTTTGGGTTTATCCCAGCACTTAGTATTCACCTAAATGCACCACCACAATATGTGTATGTATGCATGTGTGCACATTCATACGTCTGCTTTTTCAAAAATATACAGGGATCCCAAAGCCAGCCACTACCTCCTTGTTGAGTATCTTGGGCTGCTTATGGATTAATGCACAGAATTTGCTATGAGTACCCAGGATTTATCCCTAGAACTCCTTTTTTGTTGTTGTCCAAAGACATAGCTGTGTTAGTCTGAATATCAGTATGCAAATGGATCGTATGGTTCCTTTCTCTCAGGCTAACTGAGAGAAAGAAAGAAGTTGGTAGCATAAGTTTTTGTTGACTTAAGTCTGTTTCTACAGATGCATCAGTTCATCTCAAAAGTGCTAAAAGAGCTCTTTGCTTCTTTTTTCTTTTCTTTTCTTATCATTTTTCCAAATAAATTCCCTACCACACACCTTCACCCCTAACCATGACTTTCCAGTATATTTATCCACAGAAATAGATATGTTATTCTGTTTTAGTCTTTAAAGATATAGATGAATCCAGCAACACCTTTACAACTAAATGGGAAGAAGAAAAGGCCTGCATAGGCTTCCAAGGACTCTGTCCATTTCATTAGAAATTGGCATCTAATGACATGGACTGGAGTCTACAAAAGCTTATCGTAGAAAGTTCTTCTTACCAGTTAGTCTCAAAGATGCTAATAGATTCTTACCAATCATTATGTTACAGCCAGCTCTCATCAACATATATTAAAAATGATCTTCTTGGGGCAGTGGCGGGGAGCAAGAAAAAGAAAAAAAAGGGATTGGGGTAGGTTAAGCATTAACATTTTAACACATTTCAAACCAACAAGGCTCTTAATTGGGGGATTCCCAAAATGTTACCATAGAGAGATGTCAATTGAGAGAAGAGAAAGAAAATGCATCTTCCAGGGGAAAAAATCACAAGAGGCCTCAAAGGCAATGATTAATTCATAACTCTTGGCCCATAATGTTTAAATACTCTCTAACCCTACCACTAGAAGACTCCTTCCACATTGTTGTGACAAAATAGTGTGCACTGCTGTTGGTCTTCCTTAATACATCCCATTCTGATTCCTTGCTTGACCTTTCATCTCATTTTTGTGATTCCGTCCCACCTTTGCCATTCTTATCTCTCCCTCAGCACTCCAAGATGACAATATTATTGATGACATCAACTGCGCTAAGAAAGTTGTAGAAGAAAACAAAGGCTTTATGGCATGGTATGATATCTTTATCCCTCTGAACAACATTCTGTCAGTTGTGCAGGGAAGATGAGATGGTGGAGGACTTTGCTCTCTTTGAATGTTGTATTTCATCTTTCTATAGTGGGCATCAGATTTGAGATACTGTGGTGTCCCATCATTTGGGATTGCCACCAACACCTGTTCCCAGATTCCTGTAACACACAGGCAAAAGAAAGAGAGGTCTCTCACCTTTTAAGCTAGAGATAGCCCTAGAGTCCTTTTTGACAATGTAACTCAATAGGACAAAATACCAAAAAACATTGTATGCTGTCCCCTTTATTAATCTTAAGGTTTTCTTTAAAATAGTGAGGAAAATTACTTTTGAAACACCGCAATGAGTAATGGCAATGGTTTGCTTTTTTAAAAGTAACCATTGCAGCTATGGTTATAGGAATGATCAAGTAGCTGACAGTAATGGGGAGGGAATTTATTAAGCACATAACACAGATGCTTTGTTTAGGTTTTTTTAAGTATAGTTTAATGAGTATATGTTAAACAGATGAGAATAAAAAAAATAAAAAAAAACTCCACCAAAGGTGACCTGGTGCGAGGGGAGGGCATACATGCATACTATCCCAGCTGTCCAATTACTGGGCAGGAACAGTCCTACTAATCTCTGTCTCCCACTTTTTCAGCTGCTTTTAAATTTCTGTCTCCTCCCCCATTTTGTCCCAATCTTAGTAATTGCGCTGCAGAGTTCAAAGTGCAAAGTGTTGCACTCCTCAAATTCAGCTGGGAAGAACAGGAGCGGAAGGGGGGTGAAAATTTTGCCCATTCTTTGGGATCATTCACACTATGAAATCACCCGATGTGGAAGTCGGGTTATCCCATAGGCCTTCCCACTCCCACCCACTGCACTCGGTGCCGGTTGTGGGGGGGGGGGGATGCCCAAAAAACCCACTTGAACTAGCATATTGGCCACGGGTCTCTTACAGCGGTCTTCTCGCAGTGGCGCATTGATCCCACTCTTCAGTAGTGAGAACTCACACCAGATCGATCCCGGATTGCGCAATATCATTTGAAAATGGAGGTGCCCTCCATTTCCGAATGGCCTGTCTCATCCACCACCTCCCTCCTCCCTCCTCCTCCCTCCTCTTGCCAGCTGTTACTGGCAAGAAATAGTCTTTGGAAGTGTTGCTTCAAGGCCTCTGCACCTACTCCTACTCGGGATCTGTTATCCCTGCCCACTTCCATCGTTCTTGTAGAACTCTACGTCTTAGGTCATAGCGCGCACGCGACGACGCGGACCGCACGGACAAACCGCCCAGCAGCCCTGGTCTTTCATTCATCAGGGCACTTCTCACTTCGCTTGTTCCAGCTTGGGGTCTCCTGTAACCTTTATGTCAACATCAGGATGCCGCCGCGCACGAGGGCGGGAGGCTGAGGAACTGACCATTTGTGACAAGAGGGGGGAAGATGGGAGATTCTCATACCACAGCTGAGATAGAGATGGGGATCGCTCCCCGTCCTTATCCCACCCATGACAGCCACATCATGCAAACGGCCTTTCATAATGTGTCGTGCTGATCCTGTATTGACTCCTGTCTTGAGTGGCCTTGCATCAGTGGCACTCCCTTAATGCAAAATGCAAGCAATGCCCACTTCAATGGACGGGACAAGATCGGTCACCACAGCCTCATTTGAAGCGCTTTGTGCCATGACCTCATCTGAACGCCCTTCCCGCGATCTGAGGAAACGGACAGGGACCGGGTGGCGACAATGAGTGTCCTGTCCCCCGTGTGATATTCTTTGATGCCCTTGGGGGTCCTTCCCTTCCATCCGTTTTCATGGCTACACCATCCAGCTCGCTTTGGTGGGGTTTTGCTCCAAACAGGGGACCCGAGAAGCACCGATGGTGGTGCACTCCTCTCCTAACACCAGAAATACTTCCAAACGAGACTCGTGTGCCCCTCTTGTAAACGCTGGGTGAATTGGCGTTTAGACGTTCATTACTTATCCATGGATTACTATTACGGATATTCAGAATCTTCATATTAGAATGGGCAGAAATTGAGATTAACTAAATCTGATGTGAGATAAACCAAAACTGGCACATCTGTTATGAAGGGTTTGACCCTTCCGTCCAACATTTCCCAGCATAAAACTCCAGGATAGGTGTGGCCAAGAAACATCAGATTATCTAGTCAATCTGGACAACAGATATTAATGAAAGAACACTAGACACGCTTGGAGAGGCTTCAGAAATGGCTTTGCCTGAGCGCTACTAGCAGGGCAAGACTCCCCTACCCCTTCCCTCTGAGTTAACTGAGTGCAACTGCTTTGCCTTGAACCTCGTTGTAGCAGGGTGGGAAGCTGGAGCAAACTAAGGCAAAGGGTGAGAGAAACGGGAGAGAAAGAGAGAACCCAGGCACATTGTAAAAGCGCATCTCAAAAAGTGCGGCATAACCGAGGACTAATTGCGAACGGTCACTGCCAAAATTGGGGGACCAATTGGAGGGTGCTGCTTGAATCCTCTCAGCCCAGTATGGTGTCAAATTCCAGCTTGTCATGCCTTTTTCCTGAGTGCCTCGTGTTTTTTTATCCTACAGTAAGTCCTGGGCATCCATTGGGGTTTGGTCCCGCGAACCCGTCGTATATACCAAAGCCCATGACTGTTCAAGTCCCAGGAAATACACTGGCCATAGTAAAATGACTGGGGCCTTTCTATAACAATCGCCAACATCAAGGCTTGCTTTGCGGAATTTATCTATTTTTGGAATATTGCCTCCACCATGGGATGATTGAATCCATGGATTAAAAAAAGTGGGGATACCAGAGGCGGTCAGCTGGTATATGATTGGCAGGAGAGGTATGGTCCCCTCTGGAAACAGTTGCATGCAAGTGGCTGGGTGCAAAGAAGGAGAAGCCGGTGGTACTTTCATCTTCCTGCTAGCATTTACTTTGTTGATAAACTGTCATATTTGGACCAAGGATTTTCTTACAGGCGAGCCTGGAAGAGCCATTGCAGGGGGAAGATCTGACACAATCTGTTCGTGGCTGTGCGTTGAAGAATTCACAACCTATCGCACCAGACCTCAGGAAAAACTGCCTGGCAATTGCCCAGAAGCCAAATGCTACATTTCCAGCCAGCAGATCTTAAAAACGCCACCCTTCCAGACAAGGTCCTAAACCTACTGTCACCCATCATGGCGCTCCTCATGACACCACTACCTGCCCGGGGGCTCCAAAACCTCAAGGTTCAATCACGGAGCCTCTGAAACTATGCCACGCCAAAGGTCCACCAAAGGCCACCACCTTAATCAAGGAACCACCCACAATTGTTGCCACCGAGCAGGAGTCCTCCAAACACACCCACTGTCTCATCAAGGGGGCCTCCTGAATCCTCTGCCAAACAGCTGCGACAGTCCGCCAAAAGCCCACCATCCTCAATCACGGGAACCCCCAGAACCCCCACCTGCCACCTAGCAGTCCGCCTACAAGACGCTCAGTCGCAAGCAGGAGCCACCCAAAGCCAGGCCACCAGCAACGAGAGCGTATCCCAACCCCCCAGTTCAATCCAAGGAGCCACCAGAACCGGACACTCCACCCCAGGGTCCTGCTACCACAGTCTCAATCACGGAGCCGACCAAGTCAACCTCCTGAAAGAGAAACACCGCCAAAACCCACTATCGCATGCAAGGAGCCGGCACCCGGCCCCACCACACCACCCAGAGCGCCTCGCAAGACGACTGACAAGCCAGGAGCCACTCGAAGCGCAGGCCAAACAAGCGGCGAGGCCCCAAAGCCGGCGCGGGACCACTCCCAACACGGAAAGCCCCAGACCCCCACCACCACCTCGAGCCCCCCCCCCAGGGCCCCCAGCCCCCTGCCGCGGCTCCAAAACCACCTATGTCTCAATAAGGAGCCACCCAGCACCCCCCCCCCGCCAGCCCAGAGTGCTCCACAACCCACGCGCATCACGGAACGGCACCGGACCCCCCACCGCCGCAGCGGGCGCCAAACCCCCCCATTTCAATCGAGGCCACCAGACCGTACCCCCTACCCCCCCAGAGTCCTCCAAACCCCACCATTGCATCAAGGCAGCCACCGCGACCCCTACACCACCCCAGGTCCTCCCACCCCCACCATCCATTCACGGAGCCACCGCGAACCCTCCCACCACCCCAGAGTCCTCCCGCAACCCCCCATTCAATCACGGGCCACCAGCCACCCCCCTACCACCACCCCAGCGTCCTCCAGCAACCCACCGCTTCCATCAAGCGAGCCCCCAGAGCCCCTACCACCACCCCAGAGTCCCCAGACCCCCCATTTCATCAAGAGCCACCGAGCGAACCCCTACCACCACCCCAGAGTCCTCCAAACCCCACCCTTTCAATCAAGGAACCACCCTAGAACCCCTACCACCACCCCCAGCGTTCCTCCAAAACCCACCCTTCCATCCA
>NC_056523.1:186407842-186409873 GCF_019175285.1 Sceloporus undulatus | reverse complement strand
AAGGAGCCACCTAAAGTGATGCCACCTACAGAGAGTCCTCCAAAACCTACTGTCTCAATCAAGGAGTCACCTGAAGCAATGGCACCAGGTGAGAGTCCTCCAAAACCTACTATCTCAATCAAGGAACTGCTAGAACCCATACCACCACCCCAGAGTCCTCCTAAACCTACAGTTTTAATCAAGGAACCACCCAAAGTGATGCCACCTGCAGAGAGTCCTCTGAAACCCACTGTCTCAATCAAGGAGCCACCTGAAGTCATGCCACCTGAAGTCATGCCACCAGCTGAAAGTCCTCCAAAACCTACTGTTTCAGTCAAGAAGCTCCCTGAACCCACGCTACAAGCCGAAGGTCCGCCAAGGCCCACTATTTCAATCAAGGAACTACTTGAACCCACACCACCAGCCCAGGGGCCTCCCAAACCCACCATCTCAATCAAGGAACCTCCTGAAGCTATGCCGCCACCCCAGGGTCCTCCAAAACCTAGCATGCCATTCAAAGAAACACCAAACTTCACTTCCTCAGAAAATGGGCTGCCAAAATCCACTGTCTCGTGATTCAGTGAAAATGCAAACTTTATCTGCTGAGCAAAAAGATCTTCCAAAACCTATTAGCTATCTTATGATACGGGACCCTCACACTTTAACTCCACCAGCCTATTTCCTAATTTCAGCAACACTTCTTTCCTACCAGGTGATTTTCTAAATCCAAATGTTTTTATTAAGGGGAGTTCAAAGCAAAGCGGGAATGCCAGAAGGTTGTTTTGTTTTGTTTTAAAAAAACAAATTATGTCCTTTGAGTTAACAGCATCATACTCACCATGGATTAATTAAAATAAACCCTAAACATTTTCTGATCTTAATCCATTACCACAGCTGCTGCTGTTTAAAATACATTGTGTTACATGATTAAAAACTGTCCACTCATAATGGATATTTTCTACATGAAGAGAATCAGAAAACAAATGGACCTACATTGATAATAAACACAACATAAAGAGTAGGCATGTTCTTAATTTATTGTGAAATCCCACAATATCATGTAACGTAACTATAAAAATCTTGTTAAAGGATGCAAGACACTATCGCTTCAGTTTAAAATATATATTTTTTATGTCTTTCACTTACTTAATATTATTGACCAAACAACAGAGCTTGAAAATGTTATTTTAAAAAGCAGCAAGTTGATTGATTCTCATTTGTTTTTGATATTTGCTAGTTGTAAGTAACAAATGTTGTGGTGCCTACGTATGTTCCCCTCAATCCTTTTTTTTTAAATAGTAAAATATGGCCAACCCCTTCCCAAATTCCCTGGAAAGTAATATTGAGCTGTATGTAAACATTAATAATTGAAAACACATGAAAAAACAATTCCAAACATCAATGGCATTCTCACTGAAATGTTTTAAAGTTATAATGTTACTGCTTTCAAAGGGCTATGGTAGCACTTTTGAGACTAACTGTGCAAAAGAAGTTGTAGCATGAGGTTTTGTAGACTTGGTATCTTTCCTCAAACGCACAGAGTAGACCAAGTCTATGAAAGCTCATGCTACAACTTCTTTTGCACAGTTAGTCTCAAAGGTCCTACAACATTCCTCTGCATATTGATATTCCAGGCTAATACCGCTATGTCACTGGATGTCACTTGTTACTTTTTCAATAATGTAGTTATGTTTAACACATTACTTGTAACCTCTGGAAATATAATTAATATTAATAATGGGAAAAAAACAATAAACTTGCAAACCTTTTTGTTTGTGTGTGCGTGTGCATGTGTGTGTGTGTGCAAACAGATACAAGTATCATGGATGATAAATATTATCATAGACATGTGAATGCGCCTGTTTTATGGATAAGATGCTAATGAAACTTGCACGGATGTGTTTTAATTTCAGGTAAGCTACCTTGGGTAGAACATATTGGGAGAACAGCATGATAAGAAAATAAAAAAGAAAGGGAAAAAGGAAGGGAAAAGAAGGGAAGGAGGAGGCTGCTGATCTTATAGGAAAGGAAAGGCAGGTGCATTATTATTAT